>NC_091014.1:65068871-65374459 GCF_041296385.1 Aphelocoma coerulescens | reverse complement strand
TGAAAAGGAGCCAGCTATGAGGAGCAAACAGCGCAATTCCCGCAAATCTCTGCTTCTAATGCACCCAACCTTGTCCTGGTGTTCTCTCTCTAGAATGCCATTTACGTGTTTTTGGGTTTTTTCTAAGCTAGCACTTTACCTTCTACAAGTTAAGCAAAAACCACGAATGCCACAGCCTGGTTTGATGTTAGTGCTGTCTCTCTCACTGGCAGGATCCCCGTGTTCGATAGTGGCCAAACCAAAGGGCCAGGAAATGATCTTTTGTGTGGCCTGGTTGCTTCACTGCAAGGTTTGACAAGGTGGAAGATGGGACATGTTCATAGGTGTTCTGGCTGAATCATCTGAAGGTTGCCCAGCAGAAGGACACACTGGCAAAATTTACAGTTTCTTGCTGGTCGTGGCACTTTTGTGGCCATCTCAGCATTAACTCTGTGGCTTGAGACCACATGTCCCAGCAATATAAGCTCTGCCTTAGTGCTTTGTTTACTTTTCTTCTGGAAGTCTGAAAGTCCATTTCAAACACAAGTGGTGGTCATTTAATTACAGAGCTATATTAAAAGATGCTGCAAGTGATTCCAGGCCTGACTGCCTTGCCACGGCTGCTTCAGCTGAACAAGCTCATGCTCTCCCTCTTCCCCAGCAAGCAACTGGCATAATCTCCACGTGGTAGTTTTATTCAGCTATCTGGCACTTCCTGGCACATCTCTGCTTATGTAGTCTAGTAGATACTGCAATTCTATTAGTTTTCTTTTTAAATGATCTTAAAATTGTTTTTTCCTTTAATAGTTTAGCTTTTGTGACAACTTCCCCTTTGGGGACAAGAGCCCTCAGGTTCATTGTCATGGAAAACAGCTACAGATCAAGGATTTAATGCTTTTAGAGTGGGTGGTAACGTTGAGGGTCTCTGATCAGAGATGTTTTGTTCATCACTCAGAAGATGTTGTTCAGACAGAGCCTAAACTCCGTGGTGTTCCTCTGAGGAGGAACAAAATATTCCACAGTTTGCAGAAGTGAGCTGAAGAGGGCAGGAGTTTTGTTGCTGAAATTTCCTGGCCAGGGAATTAAATACTACAGGTTATTGGGAAGGGTATCTGCAGGGAAGTTATTTGTTTTTTCTGTGCTTTGGGGACTCCTGGTTTAGTTCCCTTCCACTGCACTGAATTGTTTCTGGGCACCCACGTGCCTTGGCTCTGTCTGGGGAAGCACTATAGGAGCACTCCCTGAGGAAGAGTAAATTTGGGATTTAATTCACTGCTTGATTCACAAGGTGGATTTTCCCACCTTGGATGCAAGGCACTTAACCAGAGCAGAGCATTGCCTTGGAGCGTTACCAGCCAGGCCCATGAAGAAGGAACATGTGGCACTTCTCATGAATTTTCCCATCCCTCCTTGCCCCATTTTCTTGACATGGTGGCTGTCAATAATTTTAGCAGGAGTTATTCCCAAGGTCAGGAGCACGTCTGTACAGTCCTGCACAAGAAGGTCTTGACAGAACTTACATTTTCTAACAGCTGAAACGGAGAAGGGATCTGCAGACCACTTGGATCTGGCTGGCTTGCCCCCTCGCCCAAAAGAAGCAGATAGTCTGCAAATGGCACCACCTTCTCCAGATTCCAGGAAAAAGGCCAGGGGAATCAAGAAGTTGTTTGGAAGGTAAGTAAAAGATGAGAGATGACCATTCTCCAGAGCTGGGGCTTGGGTGAGGTTTGCTGGGAACACACCTTCCCTTTCCCCCCTGCCAGCGGTTGGCTCGATGGTTTTATATCCCAGGAGCCCGTGAGGTATTTGGGAGAGATAACACTAGGCTGGGGGCAGGTGGAAGAGGAGCTACAAACCCTGTGTTGGTTGCAGTGGCAGCAGCAACGTGCCTTTTCCTTAGCCAAATGTGAATGTGCTTTGTTCCTGTAGGCTTAAAAGAAGTCAGTCCACCACCTTCAACCCAGACGACATGTCTGAGACGGAGTTCAAGAGAGGAGGGACAAGAGCAACTGCAGGGCCCCGGCTGGGCTGGTCACGGGACCTGGGGCAGTCCTACAAGTAAGACACGAGTGGGGCCCGTGTGGTGGTGCTTGGATCCCGATGGCTCCAGCCAAGCAGGAGGGCAGTGCCAAAATGGAACATCCCCTCTCCTGGCTAAGCAAAACCAGGCAGATCCAGGCCACTTCCTCCTGTGAGAGAGGGTCTCTGCAGGGTTGAGGTGGGCTGGGTGGTGGAGTCATGCTGCTGGGCTCTCGCCTTCGCAGGATGGGGCCATGAAGCAGCACGTGAGCCCTCATGTGGCAGTGACAGATACTCCTCCTGTGCCTTTCCTGCTGCACTTGCAGAGATTAAAGAAGAAAATGAAACATTATGGTCTCAGTCCAGAGTTGTAGCCATGCTAGGCAGCAGAGGTTCTTTTCAGTAGGATTAGTAGGCCATGTTTATTGTGGCAGTGGCAACAGATCAGCAGCACCCAGCACTTCATCGTGCTGATGGTTCCCCCTCAGAGATTGTCCCAGCTCCCACAAGATGTGAATTAGGCTTAACTTTTGGCTTTCTTATTATTTATGAGAAAAGGAGATTGGAAGCACGGGATTTATCAGGGTTTTTTGGGTAAAATCTCCTGCAGTGAGCTGGACATGCCATTCGCAAAGTGGACCAAGGAGCAGGTTTGCAACTGGCTCCAGGACCAAGGGCTTGGCTCCTACATCAGTAATGGCAGGCACTGGATACTGTCTGGGCAAACACTTCTGCAGGCTTCTCAGCAGGATCTGGAAAAGGTGAGGAATACTGGAAACACTCCTTTCAAATAAAGGTACAAAAAAAATCACTCTTTCTGTGCATGTAGATCAGGTCTGTAAAGTGCACCTGGCAAAAAAATGTAAACAAGATGAGTTTTCAAAATACTGTCACCTGCAGTGATGCCAAATCTATTTCTTTTTAGCTGAAGTTTTGTAGAAATTTAATGCTCTGTAATGAAGCTAATAATTACAAATATGTGATTTAACTTCATTAAGCATGAACACATAAATTGACGATGGCACCTTCTAAAAATATGCATGTGAGAGTGCCTCATTATCATATGGGTTTGTAGCCCTGCTTCATTAGCGCTCATATGTGCCACAGTTGTTTTATGCCTGTGTGAGAAGGGTGTAAAAAGGTGCTGTTTCACTCTGATTGTATTTTCTGTCCATTTTATACAAAGAGGAACGAGGATTTGTTACACACAGCTTGATCAGTCTGTCTTTAAATGTTGCAGAATTGTTTGTCTCTTTTTAAAATGGGAAACGCAGAAGAAATTGATTCCATTTATACTTTTAATCCATAGTATTTGCTAAAGTTTGAATTTTCAGCTTTTTAAAAACCACTCTCCTCACCAAATAGTAAGTCTGTTTTCTCAGTTGGGTAGTTACACTACAGCTGGAGTAAGAGAAGTGTATTATGAACATAATGGCTTGCAATAGTGTTATCAGAGGTAACATTAACCAGCAGGCACTGGTGAAAGTGAAAATGGGATTAAAGAGATCCTGGAATGGCTGCACTTGCAGCTAAACTGGGGGATAATGTTATGCATTTGGAAGCATTAATGAATTTCAGTAATTCCTGGGACATTCCTATGCTCTTAATTAAATAATTATTTTAACTTTACCTGCCTAAGTGGGAGGGGTGGAATTAATCCCAGCAAGTATTTTTTTGAATGCTAACATTTTTATTATGTTGTGGGATTTTTTTAAACCTAGTATGAGAGTATTGTGGCCAACACTTCCATACAATTTGGAGTCCATCACTCCTTTAAATGAATCTACCACACTGTGAAACTAACCCACCACAGCAAGTGGGCCTTTCCCTGGTGCTGAGCATGTGCTAACACGACACTGAAATTCAGCAAATAAAAAATGCACCTGCCAGGTCTCCAGCAATGCTGTGAAAGTGTGACTCTCAGAAACCCTTTGTCATTCAGCAGAGGGAAGAATAAAATTGTCTCTGGATTTACTGCTTTTCTTCCTTTCACAGGAGCTCGGGATAAAGCACCCTTTGCATCGGAAGAAGCTCCAGCTTGCTCTGCAGGCACTGGGATCTGAAGAGGAAAACAACCATGGAAAACTGGATTACCACTGGGTTACCAGTAAGCTTTTATTGCATGCTTGAAGCAGTGACTTTGGACAGTGGCTCATCTGGGGCTCTGAGGATGGGAACAGTAAGTGGTGCTGGGTAACTTGGCCACCACTCTAACAGGAGTGTCTGTCCTGCCCTAGGGTGGCTGGATGACATTGGCCTGCCCCAGTATAAGACCCAGTTTGATGAGGGGAAGGTGGATGGCCGCATGCTCCATTACATGAGTGTGGTGAGTAAATGGTTTCTTTCTTTCCTGACAGCTTCTCCATGTTCTTGGCTTCTCAGTGTTCACAGGACCCCTTGAAACACTAGTGGGTGTCCTGTGTTAATGCTAACAGCTGTAACCTATAGAAATCAGATACTACTGCTCACCTGCAAGCATTTCCAAAGTTCTTTCCATCTTTAGAGCTACTAGATTCAGGTGGAAGAGCGAACACAGTAAGCAAGAACTTGGACTCATGCATGAGAAATGGGCAATCCTGAGCTTAACAGCTGTGTGTGACACTGGTGTGCTCAGGCAGGGCTGGTACACAAAGGTGTGCAAATGCTGTGGTGGCCATTCGTGCTTTTGCTGTTCATGTTGTTATTAATTAATAGAAACGGGTGGAATCTTTTTCTTCAGTGAGCAAGCATTCTGTCAGCATGCTTATTTGGATGCTTAGGTGAAGAAAACCCAAGCAATTTCCTTGGAAGAAAATGGTAGTTTTAAGAGCCAGCTTGTTTGAAAGCAGGCTACACTTAACAGCTTTTGCATTTCAAAGTGCTCAGCACAGGCATCACCTCCCCACTCCCCACTTCACTGCCAGTCAGGTGAAGGCAACCCAGCAGGTTTCCTTTGTGTAAGGGCTCAGGTGAGATAAGACCTCCCTTCTCTGGAGACACAAATGCAAACTGAACATGGCTAATATTAATTCTTTCTGTACAACAAAGAAGAAATCAATCATAGCCCTGCTCTCTCAAGAGCCATGAGTTACCTTTCATGCCACACTTACATGTGTTTTGCATAGGCTTCATGTCATGGTTTGTAATTTTATTCATTATAAGATTGTTTCTTCTCCTTCTTAACCCTTGGAAGTGTGATGCCAGCAGCCTCCACTGAGCTTGATGCTGTGTTGGGAGACTACTACCATTGTCACTGCCCTGTAATTGTAGATCGCTGGGGATATTTTTAGAGCAAGGTTAACCATCAAATTATGACAACAGATTCGCCGTAAAACCAACAAAATATGCAAAGTATTAAACTAATACTTATGATCTTTTGAAGTTACTCTGACTCCAAATAAACAATAGTGAATATTTATTATTTTATAATAAATGAAATAGCAAACCATGACATACTAACCTACTCTTAGATTCATCACAAAGTTAGCTGAATACAGTGGGATGTTTGGGTAAGCAAAGAATCTTGTCTTAAATATCTGACAAAACAGATTCCAGTGTTCATAACATATAAGTAATACTGAAGCATTAGGCCAGGCTAACCCTGGGACAGGGGTGCATAAATTTATTTAAGTTAGCTAAATTGCACTTGGACTTTAGACACTTTTCTTCTTCCCTCTTTTTTTTTTTTTTAATATATTTTTTATTCTAATCATAGAATAGAGAATGCCCCAGTTTTCAGGGTAATTTATTGTTTTCAGTTAAACTTCTAGCTAGACATTTGAGGTATTAAAACTTCTGGCAGGATTAAATGCCAGGTGAGTCTAGTGTAGTGTGTTGGTGCTGCCCTGGCTCTAATCCTGTCCCTGAGGTTGTGTCATCTCACCCTTTTTCCCTCCTTGTTAGCTCAGGTTTCTTGCACTCTGTATCCTATGTGAGAAACATCCCCCAAGAGCTAGTACAGTGCAACACAGGAGGTTTTTATTTTGGGATAGATGGTTTGATATTAATCCCCTGTCTGACACACTAAAGTCTTCCCCCAGAAGTGTCAGATGTGCCATTTTAAGCCAGGGGCCAAAGCAATCCCTTCCAGGAGGATGCTGGTCCCATGAATAAGCACAACTGTGTTTATTGACTCCCTCTTGCTCTCTGACAGGATGACCTGCTGTCCTTGAAGGTCGTCAGTGTCCTTCACCACCTCAGCATCAAAAGAGCCATTCAGGTTTTGAGAATAAACAACTTTGAGCCCAACTGCCTGCGCAGGAGGCCGTCTGATGAGGTATTGCTTTACGAGGAAGCTGTGAAGAGGAATCCTCTAGGGTTTTATCCCTGGTGTTTCTGATTATTCCTGCTCTGCTGTCTCCTCCTGTCTCCTTGTTCTGCTTCATTTTTAGTTTCCTTTCTCTCATGCTGTTCTTTTAACCTCAAGCTCTGACATCATTTTCTTTCCTCTACCTGCCATGACCCCCAAACTCATGTCCCCTTTTCCAAGTCTCCCGCTTCTCCTCCAAGCCAGCTGCTGGCTGTTTTGGCCCAGTCTCTGATGTGTGATCATCTTGAACTCAGTGCACTGTTGCCATGAGTCTTGTGCAACTCTCTGGAAAACTGATGGCTGTGTCAAAATTTTCTGTGTAAAAGGAGTTTGGCCCCATTACCAGGTGGGAGACTGCCATCATTGTGTTTTGGAAGCAGCAAATGCTGGTCAGGGCAATAGATGACAAAACAACCCAGACTCTTGGATTTAGATTCACAATGTGTGTCTGCAAGAACAGCTCAGCAGCTCAAGGAACCAGCTGAATTTTCAGCTCTACTGGTAGAAATGGCAAATAATGCTAATGCACAGCATGATAATCAAATAACCTAACACACCCCTGCCCCCTGCCCAGACCCATCTCCAAGCTGCTCTTGCAATCCAGGAAGAGATCTTTTTCTCAAGTGCAAAGTAGGATTGTATTCCTTAAGGGCAGGAGAGGTTTGTTTCAGGTAAGATTGGGGCTGGGATTCAGCTGATTTGGGATGTGTCCTTACCTGCCTGTTCCTCCTGTTGGCAGAATAATGTGACACCTTCTGAGGTCACCCAGTGGACCAACCACCGCGTGATGGAGTGGCTGCGCTCCGTGGATCTGGCAGAGTACGCACCCAACCTGCGGGGCAGCGGAGTGCACGGGGGGCTGATGGTGAGCTTTTGGGGTGGCTTCTTCCATTTTGTTCAAAAAAAGATGTCTGGGAATCACTAGGTCAATGTTCTGGCATTATCTTTGCTGCACACACCTTGTCTGCTTATTCTGTTCAAGAAGAAGTTTCTTACCTTATGGTTTAAAGGATATGAATGTCCTGAGGGGAAGGAGTGTGGTTTAATACTCTGTATTCCCCTCACAATTCTATTTTGGTATGGCATTCTCCACCTCCTGTTCACCTCCTGTCCTCCAGTGCTGCTGTGCTGTTACCAGCCACGTTCTGCCTTCCTAGACCTGAATATGGTTTTATTTCGTGAGGGAAGCTTGTTACTTTTGTAAAATTTGGGATTACACTGTCAAACCAGGATTGTTTTTAACTGCTCTAGCATCACATACTCCAGACAAGAGATGTATACCTGCAGAGGTTTGTTGTGGTGATTAGGAGTTATATCCCTGCTCCAAACATTTTACGTCTGTTTATTTTCCAGAATTGGAGGAAGATGCTGGGTAAACATTTTGTGGCAGCTTTGCACAAGTAGTTCAGTTAAGGGTGGATTTATCTGTTCATTTCTTCTTACCTGCCGATTTGTTCCTGTTTATAATTCCAGAAGGAAATCCTGGAGGTAGCATTTTAGGAATCCTTTAACTAGTTAACTCTCTTTCCTCCTTCTTTGTTTTGTATTTCCTCTAAAATACAAACAAAAATCCCAAAGCGGCCTTAGGGAGTGACCAAGCTAGGCCTGGATGTCCTTGAGATCTCCTCAGACTGTACTGGCTTCAGCTGGATTCTCTGTGGTTGGATTCCCAGGTTTTGGAGCCCCGTTTCAATGTAGAAACCATGGCACAGCTGCTGAACATCCCACCCAACAAGACGCTGCTGAGGCGGCACTTGGCCACTCATTTCAACCTCCTGGTGGGGCAGGAGGCCCAGCAGCAGAAACGTGAAGCCATGGAGTCCCCAGACTACGTCCTCCTGACAGCAACTGCCAAAGTCAAGGTAGGCCACTTGTTCTGGGAGGGGTGTGAGGTTCCAGGGAGGCATTTGGATCTCCAGTTTTATCTGTGCTGGGAGGGTGCTTCAGTAAGGTCTGAGAAAAGGGGTTGGTTCCCAAAGAAAGAAGCACGAGAGCAGGACCTGGCAGATCTGGGTTTGACACTTGTGTCTACCATGAACAGGCCACTTCTCAGCCTCTCTAACGTGCACAGACAAGAGGTAGCACTCGTGTTGTCCTTCTGTCTGTACTGAGAGATGTTTGGGGAGAGACTGTCCCTTACTCATGGTTTAATGTGGAATTTTGACCTCATTTGGGATCTGTTAAATGGTGGTGTCTTAACAGTGGTAGAATGAGAGGACACATTGTCCTTTCAGATGCCACTGTCATAAAATTCAGAAGATCTGTGTAGGAGAGCACTGAGGTTTTGACCCTTCGACATGGAAACACCAGAGGGCACGAGTAGGCCTCCTAATTATTTGGTGATTCTCTAACTCCTTGGAAAATTTCTCTTCACTTTTAAGCCAAAGAAACTTACCTTCAGCAATTTTGGGAGCCTGAGGAAGAAGAAGCAGGATGATGTGGAGGAGTATGTGTGTCCTATGGAGCTGGGGCGGGCATCTGGCAGTGGATCAAAGAAGGGCTTTAAGCCTGGCCTGGATATCCGAGTATATGATGATGATGATTTGGACAGGCTGGAGCAGGTAAGCCAGTTCTAACAATTCCAAGTCTTTGTGCTGTCAGGTTTGGTGGGAAAACCTTCAATTTCCCAGGGAAGCCTCCCTTTTGCTTTGGCCCCTGAAGGTCCTGACTTCTTGCTGTCACACAGCATTACTGACAAAAGGGTCTGCTCCTGAGGAGGTTGAAGCTGTGAATGCAGCACCTTTAGGGCCTGCTCTGGAGTTACTCTCCTCTCCTGACAGGCCATGCTTCTCCCTTGGTCTGAACATCTCAGGTGTAAACAGTAAATTGTGTTGCCACTCTGTGGTAGCAGGGCAAGGGGGAATGGCTTCACACTGACAGAGAGTGGGTTTAGATATTAGTAGGTTTAAGATATTAGAAAAAAAGTTCTTCCCTGTGAGGGTGGTGAGGCCCTGGCACAGGTTGCCCAGAGAAGCTGTGGCTGCCCCAGCCCTGGCAGTGTCCAAGGCCAGGCTGGATGGGGCTTGGAGCAACCTGGAATAGTGAAAGGTGACCCTGCCCATGGCAGGGGGATTGGACCAAGGTGATTTTCAAGGTCTCTTCCAACCCAATCCATTCTGTGATTCCACTCTATGATACAAAGAAGTTATTATTAATTCATGATGCATTCTGGTTTTTTTAGATGGAAGATTCAGAAGGGACAGTGAGGCAAATAGGAGCATTTTCTGAAGGCATCAACAACTTGACAGTAAGTCTGTAGATGGGTCTGTGCAGTAAGATCTCTGCTTCTGTAGGATGGGTGTAAGCCCCTTGTGATAAACAGGGTCAGTGAGGTCCTTTGAGTCTTCTACTGGGACAGAGGGCACAACTGAGTGGTTCAGGAAGGTACCTGCCCATGCTGGTGGAGAGGTTTGGTGGCCTGTGCTGGCTTCCCACACACTGGGGAGGGCAGGGGACATGGCCCCCATTGCCCATGGTCGGTGGGTTTCCAGCTGGGGGTCAGGCTGCATTTTCTGGGTGGAAGCCCCGAGCCACTGGGGCCAACGCCAGCAGTGAGCTGGTTTTGCAGCAGCGTGGGTGAAAACTTCCCTCAGCAGAACAAAGCCGTGGCTGGCAGGCAGTGTTTGCTGCCCAGCACGGGCCAGGACCGTGCCAGGTGACTGACTCCAGTTGTGAGAAACCTTGACTCTGCCCTCCTTTCCTTTCCAGCACATGTTGAAGGAAGATGAAATGTTTAAAGACTTTGCCACTCGCTCTCCTAGCACCAGTATAACAGATGAGGACTCCAACGTGTGACAGTCACCACCAGGCACTGACAAAGGCTCGCTCTCCTGTGTGCAAGGACATCCTCGTTCCACATGACAGGCAGCAGATCATGTACTTTACATTGCTCTTGCTTCTGTTTGTTAGAAGTAACACTGAGGGGTGGAGAATTTTAAAGAGAAAAGGAGAAAAAACAAGGTGCCTCTACTCTAAGTTGCCATAAAAACCACCCAGACACTGGTGAATGGTAATTGTTTTAACTTTATTTAATGTACAAACTGGTGATATGTTTCAGAGTGTTGCATTTAAATTGATGTGGTATGATAGTGCTCCTTGTGCTTCTTCATGGCCTCAGATAATCCTTTGTACTGTTTGAAAAGAACTGAAGATGTTAGGTGAAGGTGTTGCATCTGTAGATACCACGCCTCAGCTCTCTCTGCGCTCTCAGCTGAAAGGTAGAAGTTACTGCTCTTTTTTAAGTGCTTTTCTTTGGCACAAACACCAGTTCAGCCCTATCCAATGTAGGATTTTAGTCATCTGTGCCCTGCATAAGCTCCCCGGTAGCTCTTGACTGTTGCTCCTATTTTTATACTGTTTTATAAAAAAAAAAAAAAAGAAAAAAGAAGTATATGAAGTACAGATAAAAGCAAAAATTTAAATTTTGTGAGATAGAGTGATGGAAAGTTGCAGGTGTGTGAGGGAAGGGGAGAAGGTTGTAAAAAAATTACGCCAGTTTGCAAACCAGCTGGTTACTGGGAAAGGCAGGCTGACCTTTGGAACTGTTTGCTTTCGTTGCTTTTTATTGAGTGCACAGTTTAATGATCTTCCATTTGAGATGAAACAATTCTAAAGCATGTTCCTTCTGGCAGTGACTCACACAGAAACTGCACATTTTAAAATGTCTTCTTTCTTGTCCCCCCAGCAGTAGTTAGTGCATTCAACAAGGTTATTAACACTTCCACAACTTAAAAAATTTCCTTAAAGTTGAGAGTACTCCCTGCATATGGAAGGGACATTTCTGTGCTGTGACTAACGTGAAGATGGTGTAGTTGCAAAAAAAAAAAAAATAAAGTTATATAGAGAAATGTATAGGAAATATATTATTTCATATTATTAAGCCTAAGGTTGGACTTTTCCTCCAAAATTCAGATATCAAATGTGTTGTTCATCATTTTACCTTCTTAAAGCACAGCTCCTCTGCTCTTGAGCATCATCAGGTTTTAAAATTCCTAACTAGCCAGTGGAAATCTTATGTCAGACTTTGGGTATTGCGAGGTGTCCTAGCCGAAAGCAAACAAACAAAAGTAGCTTTTTATTCCAGTGGTCATTTGTATGGTGTTGAACGTTGCATGTATTTTAGCACAATGGCATGAAGCTGCTTTGCTCTGTAAAGGCAAACCAAAGTCCAGCTGGAATTGTTCCTTGCAGTGGTGTTGCTTTGCCAAGCGTTTTGTCGCTCGTTTTGTCGCTCTCCTTGCTGGAAGTGAGACCATTCCTGGTGTCCCGCAGGGGATTTGGGGTTTCTGCTGACTTTGTGGGTGTTTCTAAACCACTGTTAACAAAGCTAGGAAAGGAAGAAAGGTTCTTCCCAGGATTTTCAGGGAATTCCCCTCAGATCAGAGGCATATTCCAGCATTATAATGATGTAGGCTGATAACCTGGACCTTTGAAGGGTGTACAGTGTGGGTGATTATTAATGTACCAAGATGCAAAATTTAATGTGGGCAGGTTTAGGGTGCAGATGCTTGGGATGTGGATTCGGGCCTCCCTTTCTGTGAATACTCTGCAATATTGTTATTATTTACATGGAAGTTGAACGTGAAACCCTGTGGAAGCACTGGGAAATGTGGTGCAGGCTTCCACACAAAAGTATTCCTCCGGATGGCTCTCGCTAGTCACTGACTACTGGACAGGACTGGATATTCACAGGAGGGGAAAAAAGGGAGCTAGTGACACATACTGTGTGCTGAAATAGCCACAAACACTCTCCAGTTTCTCTGGAGTGTTACCAGTGAGGGCAGTGATAGTTTATTTAAGTGCAGTGTAAGCAGCATTCTGCTCCAAACAATCCTTTCCTGGCAGCCAGGTCATCCCCTCGGAGCTGCCACCTGATCCCTGGTTCTCTTACGGGGTGGGGACACGAGAGAGGTGATGAAGTCAGGAGGTTTTTGTGTGTGCGTGTGCACACCGTCGATACCGTCGGGGCGTTTGAATTGGTGCCTGTTTGGAGAGGGCAACAACGTAACTGCTGTGTATTGCCATGTGAAATCCAATAAAGTCTGTGGAAAATGCCAAGTGTTTCTGGAAGCCGGTTCCCTTTCTCACACATCCTCTGGTTTTTTTTCCTTTTAATTTTCTTAGGAAGCTTATTTTGTTCTATTTAAAAAGCAAAGGAGGGAAAGGGGACAAAATCACACATCTTTTTGTTGACTCGTTAGTTCATTTGTCAGTAGTGCCTGCAGCAGGGCTCGACTAACAACTAAGAAATCAACTATATCAAGATTTTTTAGTTATTTCTGGGATCCAGATTTGAACAATCTTGGGTTGTTTGGTGTGGTGAGAAGTGGCATCATCATTGCTCAGTGTGTGCTCCACTGGGAGCCCTCTCAGGGTGCTCTGTCCCTTCTTGCTGTGAAAAGGACTCTCTCTGCTCCCAGGTGTCTTTCCCTTCTCTAGGAGATTAAAAGAAAATGGTGGTTTCATCTCCAGGCAACACCCTGTGCCAAAAAAATGGTTTCTCTGCAATAGTCCTAGAAAGGAGATCCAAGGAGATAAGATCAGACTGGAATGAGATAACATCAGCCAAAGAAATGGTGCCGGAATTAACAATAAGGAAAACAAGCACAGATGAATTCAGTAGGTGTGAAAGCTACAGGGCCTGTTGGGCTGGTCCCTGCTCAGTCAGCTGTGGAGAAACACACCCAGGAGAAAGCCTGGCTGCCCCGCAGGCTCACAGAGCTCAGCTCTGCCGTCACCTTCACCAGGTAGGCTGCAGGTATCCATGTGCAGCTGAATAGGTCTGGCTGAGCCCAGCACCTGCAGAGCTTCCGCTGGAAAATAAAGATTCTTCCCCGAGGCAGTCTGCATGTGGAAACGACCTCCTCCAGCACAGAAAATGGGCCAGAAGGTCTCCCAGGAGGACAACCAGGAGAACAAGGCTGAAACTCTGGTCATCTGTGAAGTCTTCAGCCAGGGCGTGCTCCACGCATCTCAAAGGCTGAAGGACTATCTCGGTTTTGTGGATCCTCAGAGCAAATTCCAGCCAGCCACGAACACGCTGAGCGAGATCTTCCTGGTCAACTTCATCAGCTTCTGCATAGGAAGGGGCGTGGAGGAGCGGATCATGACCAGCAAAATGACCAAGCAGCAGTCCTCCCTCTTCGGGGTGGACTGGATCTGGACTCTGTGTGGGTCTGACAAGCAGATCAAGCTCCAGATCGCCGTGCAGGCTCTGCAGCCGGCCGAGCTGTTCCACAGCGAGGGCCCTGCCGAGGATTGCTGCCGGGAGGCCGCGCTGGCTGACGAGTGCTTCCAGAACATGAGCAGGTTTGAGAAGCTGGCCGAGTTCTGCCGCCTGGTGGGACGGGACTGCCTGGGCTTGTTTGTCATGTTTGGCGTGCCAGGGAAGCCCAAGGACATCCGAGGAGTCCTGCTGGACAGCGTTGCCAAGGAGGAGCAAAAATGCCGCCTGTCAGGCAGGAATGCGCTGCGGCAATTTGTCACCAGCACTGACAGCTTCCTGCCCACAAAAGACATGCTGGAAAATTGCCTGGGCACCAAAAATGGGCTGAAGGACGTGGGCAATGTGTACATAAACTTTGTGTGAGCAGCTGAGCAGGAGCAATGGCTCCATGCATCACCAGGGCCTGTGCAGGGCTCGGCTCTGCGCCTGTCTTTCCTCCCCATGCTCCATTCCCTCCCCACACTCCATTCCCTCCACCTTCCCCTCAACCCATCGTGTTCCCTTAGCTCCTGCAGAAGCCAGGCTGAGTCAGCCTCTCCAGGTTTTAAAACAACTGGATGGACCTGCCAGAAAAATGTGTTTATAGAAGGCCCAACGTTTTTCCAGAACATTTTGTTCGCCAGACATTAAGTCTTGGCTGGAGCTGCTGGAAGCTTTATCAGCCAGAGCTCTGGGGAGGTCCTGGTAGATTTGATTCACTGCCTTTGTTTGCTGTGTGGCAGATTTTTTTTCTGTCCTAGGAGGGTGAGTCTGTAAAAATGAAAATGTGCTGGTGCTGGTCAGAAGAGTTGCGTGTGAAAGGCCTTAAAATGACTGATTTGGAGGAATGAACTGGTTTCAGTTAAGAGGAAAAGCCCTTCCAAGTGCTAGAAATGGGATCTGCGAGACACTTACTAATTACCTGTCCCCTAACTGGTGCCAGGCTCCACAGGGCCTTGGAGCTGTGAACAAAAGGCAGGGCCAGGACCAACTGCAAAGCTTTTCTCACTGAGTGGCTGTGTCAGAGCAAGGTGTGGCAAAAGGTAGGGGGAAGTATTCAAGAAAAATTGGGAAAAATCGAGCGATGGGGACAAAAAACAGGCCTGATGTGGGTGGGACCTTTTCCTCCTCATAGCAACAGAGGCAGCTCCTGACCACTCACAGCAGAGAGCAAATCTGGAGGAGGCAAGATTATTTCACTTGGAATTTCTTTTCAGTAGCTTAGCAGCTGATGGCATTTATGGGCTTGATTTATTCTATTTCCCTCAGCTTTTACTGGACTAAGTGGGGCTTTTGGGTTATACAATTATAATTACTTTCTTTACCGTTAATCAGTGAAGGAGGACCTGATCCATAGTCGAACTGCTACATTCACTTTGGTTATAGCTGTCTGAATAGTCTTGTCAGTGCAAAACTCATCTGCCTCTAGATTTTGTATAAATTTAGTCATTTAACAGAACAAAAATAATTTTGAAAACTCATTCATCTTTCACTATTTACTATTTGAGTCATAAGATGGGGGCAGCTGTGAGAGCTGAGAATCAGAGGCTGTTACTTAAAGAGCCATTAAAAAAGAGCCTGAAAAGGCTGAGACATCAGTGCCATGAGTGTTTGCAGCATTCCATGGCAGAGGCAGGGAGTCTGAAAGGGGAAATGAAATAAACACAAACACAGAGAACTCTGACATTTTTGCTGAGTCACAAACATAGCTGGGTTTGGAGAAGGGTGGCCTTTCAGTAACTGAAACAGTTCATTGAGACAGAATTGTTTTTAAAGAGCTGCTGTCACTGTATTCTCTGTGTGTGGCTGGGTTTGGTGGGACAGAGGGGACAGTTCTGGTCTGTTGCATAGAGCACCTGCACAGCTGTGGGGGATTGGGGTTTTTTTTGCCTGTTTGAGCTAACAGAATAATCAATACTGGAGCAGGATTGATAATGGTTTATAAAAGACCAGCAGAAAACTTTAATTTTGCATTAAATTGGTATGTTACAACTAGTGTGACTTCAGCTATCCTGTTCTGTAGCAAAGCTCACTTGAAAACTGGGTTTTTTTTCCTTTGGATGCTTTGCACACTTTCTCAATAATAGAAGGGGAAAATCAACGTGTCTTGACTGTACAGAGTTTGAACTATGAGAGTTATACACTGGGGCAGTTGTTGATTCGATTTGTGTCCTTCAAAGGGCTCTGGTACCTCAGAGATGTCACATAGGCTTGGCATGTTATTTTGGGAGCTGGGTCATGTTGCCCAGGCTGCCCCACACTCTGGGCCTTTCCCTTGTGGGCTTTAGCTCAGGCCCCTGGGCCCTCAGCCATGGTGGGAATTGGCCAAGGCTCTGGATTCTGGCTAACAACAGTGAAAAGTATTTAACCACGTAAATCTGACCATGTTCATCCACTCAGCCAAGCTGGAGCCTCAGCTCAGGTGACTCACAGCCATCCCCAGGCTTCTGTAACTGCACATGCTGATGGACCAGGTAAGGTGCAGCCCTCTGCCAGTGAAATCCCAGGCCAATTTGTGTAGTAACATGACACAAGGTTTGCCCTGGCTTCTGCAGAACCTGGAGTTCACACCTTTGTCCCTTGGCAGTGTTTTCCGCTCCAATTTCCCTCTAAGCACTCGCTGCTGGGATGCACGGGGAAAAGCCCTGTCCCTGCATGGGATGGAAACTCCTCCATGTCTTACCCAGGAGTTAAAAGCCCGTTGGGTTTTCTGGAAGCAGTCGATGAACTCGGCCTCGCTCAGGGGTCTTGCTCGGAGGGTCAGCATTCCCTCTGCCCGGAGAATGGGCAGAGAAGGACGCGGCCCGTTAGTGAGAGCATCCCTCTGGGAAGGTTCCATCTGCCTGCCGTGCAGAAGGCACAGCAGAAATGGGTGTTGGCACCAGAACTACTGCGAGTCAGGGTTCAGGGCAAGGCAAACTCCCTCTGTGTGCCGGAGGCTCCGTGTGCTCCACCAGAGGTGCCCCCGGAGCAGCGGCACCTCCCGAGCTGTGCCCGGATCCGGGGCTGTGCCCGGCCTCGATCCGGCCTTGCTGGGCCGGGAGCTGAGGTGCCCCCACCTTCATCCGTGCCCCCCTGCGCTCCCCGTTTGTTCCAGCTGCTGCACTGCCCCTGCTGGCCCTTCCTTCTTGTTCTGCCTCCCCTTCTTCCCTTGGCTGAGCTGTCGGAATGCCTCTGCAGCTGCCTGGAGCCGGGCAATGAACACTTGGGTCATCCGGGGTGCAGCTCAGGATTTGCTGTGAGGACAGAAACCCAAGGGACCGAGGTGAAAGCGAGCTTGGGCTGTGCACGTCTGGGAGCCTGAGTCCCGGAGCCTGCTGCATTTCCTGGGAGAATGCACAGGAGAGGCAAATCCAGGCATGAAACAGAGCTGAATGCATCCCTTTGCAAGCACAGAGCTGCTGGGCCTGGCTGTGTGCTGTCCTTACCAATGTGACAAGTGACCCCTGCTAATGGATGGCTGGAAAATAACCCAGGTGGGATGGGGAGGAGCAGACCTGGAGAGCAGAACTGCCTCAGGTCAGAGGCCACTGTCACTGATCCAGTGATGGAGATTTGCCTTTGGCCACCTCATCTTTGTGCACAGCAGGTATCAGTTGGAAAAATGGCAAGATGATGGATTAAATGTCTGCTCAGGGAGGAGCCCCTTGCTCTCTGCCTCTCTTCTCCCTCTGCTCCTGCGTAGGGATGGTGCAGTGTCCTTGTTTCCCACCATTTCCTTTGCCATCTCCTGTGCTAATGTGGCTCCAGACTCCGCGTGCTCCCCAGAGCCGGAGCTTCATTGTTCAGGGTCTGCAAATGAGGGACAGAAAAATACATTTGCTCTCCGAGGCTGGAAATAGGCTCCATGAAAGGCAGGGATCCAAGGGGTGGTAGCTTCCAGCTTGGGTGTTTGTTCTGGGTTGTGAGGGCACCTCGGGACACCCCAAGGAGCAGGAGGCGATGGGAGTTGCTGATTAAATCCTCTGGGGGCACAGCACCTGCCTGCCAGCCCCGTGTCCATCCCCTCCCTGCTTTCAGCTACAGACAGGGAATGAATGATGAGGAGCAGCCAGCAGAGCCTGCCAGCCCTGGCTCCTGCTGCTCCGGGTCACCAAGTCCTGAGCCTTTGGTGGATCTATGCTGAGAAGCTGAAGAACCAGATGTCAAGTGGGATTAGATGAACTCTGCTCTCCCTGCAAACCTCCAGTTCTCCATGGGAGCCTTCCATCTCCCAGTGGTTGCAGTTTAACCAAGTAGTAGTGGAGAAAGAAGGAACAAGCCCTGGAATTCTGCATGATGGGTGTTTAGGCAGGCCTGGGCACAAACCAGCATTTTTGTACAAACTCATGTGCAGTCCCTCAAGTGTTTGCAGTAGGTGCTAAATCCCAATCGTCCTGCAAAAAACCCAACCCCGAGCCACCTCCCAGCTTCCAGAAGCCACACACCCAGCGTGGGGGGGATATTCCAGCAGGAACAATCACTGGGGTGGCCCCTGGTCATCACCATGTCTTGCATTTTTTCTGTTTTTATCTCTGCCGGGGATGTGAGTTTTTCTTCCAGTCTTTTGGCAAAGCTCCTGGCTAACTCCAGGTGCTCCAAGGTTCATCCTTTTCCCTTCCCTGCTTTTGCAGGAATGGTCTCTGGCAGCAATGCCCTGGACAAGGTGGCCCCAGGGGCGGGGCCCGGGCCCGGCTCAGGTGTGCGGGGCGGGGCCGAGGGGCTCTAAGCCGGGAAGGGCCCCGCCCGCCAGGTGCTTGCTCAGAGCAGGGTGCGAGCCGGTCATTCTGCAGCGCCAACACACGGACGAGATCACCAAACAAACAAACAGCCCCCATTCCCCCCTGCTTCGCTCGGGGCCCGCCCCGAGGTACCCTCCAATCCCTTCCTACAAAGGAGAGGAGAGATTCAGTGCCCAAAGGATTCATAATCCACAGCAGCTGAAGTACAAAATGCTCCCAAACTGTACCCCCCAAACAGTCAAACTCCTGCCCTTGGCTGTCCCATCGCTGGCTCTTCCCACAGTGTTTGAGAACACAAAGAAAAGCCCTGCACACTGAACTTGCTGCTGAACTGATGGAAGAGATGCTGTCCTGTCTTGGCTCTGCTGTCAAGTTTCTGGTCTAAAGTTTCTCTGTCCTGAAGTTTCTGGTTTAAACCCCCCAAAAAGCAGAAGGTCGTTTAAGAAATGACCAATCTGCCTCAGTGCTTGGGATTCTTTCAGGTGCCCGGTTTCAGGTGATCAGTCTTGTGTGTTTCATCTGGAACCTTGTGTAATTGGCCCCTGAAAATCAAGAAAAAGCAAACTCTACTTCCTTTTCAAGTGGACAAGGAAGCTTTCCATAAAATTTCACATAACCAAGAGGGGGGAAAAGTAATTAGCTGCAGAAACCTGTCCAGCATGAATACTGAGGTGAACCTCAGAGATGTGTCAGCCTGGACCTGGAAATCACAGAGAGCAGCACTACAAATCAGAAGATGCTGTGTATTTTATGTAAAATGTGAGCAAGAGAAAACCTCCTGATGTGAGCAGGAATCACCTCAGGCTCACCTGGGGGAATCCATACCATGGCAGCAGCACAGCTGCTTGAAAAGATTGGGTGTTCCAGACCAATGTCTTCCCATTGCTCTGAATCACTGCTGCCATTAAAAGCAGGAAAGGAAAGGTTACACTTCGAGAAACCCGTTTTGGTTTTTTTTTTAAGACAATCTAGGAGCAGGCAGTAAATTACTGTAATAAACCACAAGCGAGACAGGCCTGAAAACTGCTGTGATTTAAGAAGTTCTAAAGCTGGGGGTTCATAAAGGAGCACTGTCATAAAGGCCTAAGTGGTCACGAGTAACAGAGACAGAAGAAACAACTCTTTGCTGTCTCTTCCAGCCCCAGAAGCAGCAATCCACAAGCCAAACAGTAATCTGCAGCTGAAACTACCAGGAGCCCAGAAGAGGAGAAGAAGCTCTTCCTGCACCAATTTCCTTAGGAGTCAGCCTGTGTCCATTGCTGCCCACAGCAGAATGGGCATCCTGAGCACCAGAGGGGCTGGAACACGAATTCCTTGGAGAATGAAGTGCAGGCAGCCCAGAGCTACTGTTCAGAGTAAATCTTTAGAAGCTGATTGTAGCTTACTGAAAACAACACTAAGCTCACCTGCCTTTCTGTTTGCTAAAGGATTTATCATCTCTTCAACGATAATGAAAACAGTATCTGACACTGGAACTGCATTTGCAGATTAAAAAAAAAGTATTCTTAAAATTCTTAAAGACCTGGCAAATCAAATGTATATAAAGCACAAGGGAAGAGGAGGGGCAGACACTGATCTTTTCTCTCTGGTGACCAGTGACAAGACCCAGGAGACTGGAGCTGAGCCAGGCCAGGGTTAGGGTGGATATCAGGAAAAGGTTCCTTCCCCGAGAGGGTGGTGGGGTATTGAACAGGCTCCCCAGGGAATGGTCACAGCCTCAAGGCTGCCAGAGCTCCAGGAGTTTGGACAATGCTCCTAGGCACAGGGTGGGTTTGTTGGGGTGTCTGTGCAGGGTCATGAGTTGGATTCTATGATCCTGATAGGTCCCTCCCACCTTAGGAGATTCTATGATTGTATAATTAAGAAATCAATTTGCTTAACCTACTGTGACAAGATGAAGTCTAAGGATGGAACCACTCCTCTCAAAAAATTTCTATCCACTCATCTGAAAGTATTTTGCTAAATACTAAAGGCTCAGTAGTATTGTCTTCCCTGCAACACAGCCCTATCTGTAAGGTTTATGAAAGCAGCAATGTTTGAAGTCAGATTTTTTGTTTAAAAGCACTGCATGTTACCTGAGCTGTTGTAGAATTCAGAGTTCTGCTGCTCACCTTAGAGGGCCTTCCAGGAACACTCTGATAAACCTCACTGTTACCCATTAACAGTGTTAACCAAGAGCCCATTAATTACGTGACTTTCTCTCCATTGTGCCAAGGTTCCCTGAGTGGTGTAGGACATGTTATGGATGTTGGGTCACATACTCTTGGAATCTGCAAATGCCAGGGAAGAAAAGTTACCACCCAGACAGGGTCAACACTATGGCAGCAACAGCCAAGCAAGAGCTTTCCCACAAAACCTTTTACCATTTCCAAAGATTGTGCCATTATTTATAATGGTTCTGACATGAAAACAAATGAGTAATAAAAAGTTATGTGCAGTGCCCACATACCTGAACTTACCTTTAAGAGATCAGGCAGGCTGAGGTACTGTATTCCCTTTTCTGTCCCATTTAAGCTCTTTTCCCTCAGATAAAAACACTTCACAGGAGCTGACACATAATATACAGAGCTTTTAGGGCCCTTGCTGGTTTGTATGTTTGTTGACTGTTTTTTTTTTTTAATCCTCAGTGTGGTAGGCTGGTATAATGTGGCAGGAGTTCCCCAGGAGCAGAGGAAGTGCACCAGTAAAACTGACTACTTCCAAAGGACATAGTTTAGTGGCTCATTTCCCACTTCACTGGCTTTTCCTCCTGGATCCTAATTCATCAGGAATGGGGAATAAAATTATCACCTTCAGGGAAGTCCTAAGTGACACAAAAAGTTTTCCAGCTGGTGGTGACTTCCTGGGATTCCAGGACATTTTATGAATCTAAATGAAGCAAAAGACTGAAAAGTGAAAAAGTGAAAAGCAAAAGTGGAAAAGGCCAGAAATCAGGGTCTAGGGAGAAGCAGCAGCAGCACATCTTTAAGAATAAACCCATTTCACTTTGGATCATGAACAGAAACACTGCTGTGAGCAGTCACTAAAATGACTTCAGCCTTTTGTGCTTGTGAGTAAACCAAGTTTTCCAGTATTCTAAAAAGTGTTAAGATCCACAGCAAATTCCAGAACAAAGCACCACAGGAAATAAATCTGCACTCAATCTCTGCTTTGGACTAACACAACAGCACTGTACTTGACCATACCCTACAAGGGAACCCCAAAAGCACAGAAAGGATCCTCCCTGCCCCCAGAATATCAAATGACAAATGTCCATAGAGTCACACAACTGTTTAGGTTGAAAAAGACCTCGAAGATCAAGTCCAACTATAACCCAGGACCACCAAATCCACCATTACCCCGTCCATCAGTGCCACACATGCACATCTTGTAACACCTCCAGGAATGGCGATTCCTCCACCCCTGGGCAGCCTCTGCCAATGCTTAATAAATAACCCTTTTAGTGAACAGCTTTGCCCCAATATCCAATCTAAACCTCCCCTGGCACAACTTGAGGCCAGTTCCTCTCATCCTGTCCCTTGGGAGCAGAGCCTGACCCCCACCTACCTCCAGTCAGGGAGTTGTAGAGAGCGATGAGGTCTCCCCTGAGCCTCCTTTTCTCCAGGCTGAGCATTCCCAGCTCCCTCAGGAGCTCCTCACAGGTCTTGTGCTTGCAACAGGAAGTGGAAAAGTTCAGGGTTAATGTGTGGATGCCTTCAGAGTTCATTCCTGGAGGACACGAGGGTGTTCTGAAGCTCTGTTTGAATTCCCAAAAATGCACATTAGCTTGGATTACAGGCTCTCCCTGCCTGGGGAGCATCAAACTGAGCTACCAAAATCCACAGGAGTTCCACATCCCTGTTTATGTTTTTAGGAAAGGAGCCTGGGATCTGAAAGAACAAGTATTTCATATTTCAGCTCAGTATTAGACAGAATTGGCAACAGACTAACAGCAGAGCATCAAAATAGTATTTATTGACCTGGTTTAACCACATTCTCCCATTACCTGCACCATGCCAGGAACAAACTGTCAGTATCTTACTAGAATTGTGCTGCTACACAAACACAGATAAGCACACACCATCTCAACAGTATTAAAAAATATCTATTAATTTCACTGGAAATATATACAAGTGACACTTTTTCTTGAAAAGGCTGCTTTAAGCCAGAAAAAAAATTCACAAATAGTAAAGAGAGAATCTAATAAATGACTTGAAAGTCACAATATTGATAATTGGCTGCAAAAGAATCAAAGTTACATTTTTTGGGCTTATTTTTTACGGATAGCCAAGAATCCAAAAATAGTGGTTTGACTCTAGACACATATAAATCTTGTGAAAGAATTAATCTGCTCCTTCAGTAACAACAGCTGCCCCATTTCCAAACTAATCCAGTTAAAAAAACCTGTTGTAATAAAGTCTGTATAATTTTAAGTTATTTATGTACTCATTTATCTATGAGCTACAGTATTTGGTGGTTTATTTATAATTTATTTCTAGAATAGAAAAGAGAAAATGCATTTTACAGTGGCAGAATCTCCAAAGTGCCTGTTTATTTCTCCCACTTTGCTCCATGATATAGCCCAAAATTCAGAAAAAGCAGAAAACTTTATTCTAATAAAGCAAGAGAACTGATCATTTTGGCCCCGTGTCTGTAAAAAAGAGATCTGAACGCAGGAAATTACATCCAAATGAAATGAAAAAAAAAAAAAAGTCTATAGAGTTAAAAAAATAAAAAAAGAAAAATCAATCCAAGAAGCCATTCTAGGAAAGCACCATCACCAAAAAGGCATCGTCTGCAAAATGAGTCATATCTGTAAGATACAGAGCTGCTCTGTCAAGCAGAGGAAGCCACTTCATGTCCTGATCGTGTCGTCGTGAGGACAGGGTGGTTCCCCAGCAGTACAAGGGTGACATCTAGTGATGGCCACATCCATCTGTTCCCAACTCCAGCCTTCCTAAAAACACCTGACACGGGCTGCCATCCTCACCTGGAGTGAGAGAGGTTAGGGTTGTACCTATGTTTAAATGTCTGTATTAAAAAGATGCACATGTATCAGATATCTTCAAATGCTTTCATTACCTGAATTAAAAAAAAAAAAAACAACCAAACCCAAACATGAAGAAAACAGGAAAATATCTGTAATTTTATGATATATAATCTATACAAAAATTTGTTTAAACATTCAATACCAGAGATAAAAAGATCCACTTGCTATATTAGTGCTATGTTGTTCTAATGCAACCTCTGAAGTGCCATGTTCTTGAGTCATTTGCTGTAACTGGGATACAATCCTTGCAAAAGCTGTTCCCAAAAGATGATCCTGCATAGCATTTACTTACAGAGCTATAGTACAAAGAGATTTTAAAAAGTCACACACTCAAGCAGTAGAAAATTCTCCCAATCTCTCCAAAAACATAAAAGATGCTCTAGAATTTTAACATTTTTTCACTGACAGACAGTGCAAGCCTCACTCTGGAGCCAAGGCAATCCATCCAAACTTCTCTAGTTAGTAAAGAACCTGGGACCAGACCAAAGTGCTTTATTACAAATAGAGCATTATTTTTCTCTGGTTCTGTGCTCTGCCTCTCTAATAATACATTACAAATAATACAAAATAGTAATTAAGAGTTTGTTGCTCTTTTCTTACACCCTTCTCATGTTTGTGTACTGGGAAAATGACTGTTTCACTCAAAACATTCTCTTCTGTTTGTTAGGGTGATCCAACCCCAATCCTTGCTCCCAGACCCATAGGTTTCATTTTCACCTTTGACTGCAAAAATTGCACTGCTGAGAAGTGCAAGGAATCACAAACTCCATCATTTAACAACTTATTTTACAACTGTAGTGTGTGCAAATCGTTATCTCAATTAAATTTAATAGTTACAAATATTCTCAAACCATGTAACTACAGTAGGTTCTACAGAAAGTAACATGGATAACCAATATTCTTCAACTTGAAACAAAAACAATAAATAAAAGTTTGAAGTATTAAAACTATGAAAAAGTAATCCTGTACATTGTACAGTACCTTTTGGTTAAAGCTTCTTAGCAAAAATATACTAATGTGTTCTAAGCATTCCAGTTACTGATGGTTCAATATTAAAATTTCAAGGTTTCCTCATCATGAAAAAAATATTGCATTTGTCCATAGGTGCAGCAGAAGATGTCTCTCTCTGAACAAGGCTTCAGTCTTTAAAACTCTTGAGACAGCAAGCCTGAATTCAAAGGAACCATTACAAAACTCCAATACAGTACTGAGGATGTAGCATTGTTGTGCATGAGGGGTTTGACATTCCTTTCTCCCAAAGCAGCTCTAGAGAGCCCACTGGATGTCACTGAGGTCAGCTGGGTCTCCCAGGCCTCCATCAGCCTCCAGGTAATTCATCAGAGCTGTCATTGCAGTGTCATCATTCTCACAGATGGCATCGAAGTCCAGCTGAGAATTGCCACCTGCAAAGTGATTAAAACAGGAAGTTTGAAGCAGGTATGAACACTATGAAGCATGGAGAACATGGTAACTTGCAAAACAGAATTGATTTGAAGCAGCACCTGCCTTTGAAGTCAAGGCAGATATTTCTATGTTAAAAAAAACCTTACTTGACTCCCTTTTAGTTTAAAACCATTACTCCTTGTTCTATGTTGTTGGGGTTGTTTTTAATTCTTTTTTCCCAAACTCTTATCAGAGGATTAGCTTTTTTCCTCTGGTGTTTCTTTTTCACTGTTTTTCTTTTCTGGTTAGTTGGTTTGGGGTTGTCAGGGTCTGGGTTTTTAAATTTTCTTTAAAGGCTCATAGTTCAACTGGAAGAAAACTGCAGGTTATAAATAATGGTAAATGAGGGAGAAGAGGGAGATGGAAAAGTTTCTTAGAGCTGAAATACAGGATATGCTTTTACAGCAGTTTGCCTTTTTTGTTAAACATAATGCAGTGGCATTTTCCCCTTACAGGGCCAGGGAATCCTGTATCCAGACAAACTTAACAAGAGGAAAAAAAAATTCTTTCTGAACCATTTTGAGCAGTCCTTGCTCCCAGCTTGCAGATAAGAAAGAGGCAAAGTGCTAAAGGACAGTAATTCTCAAATTACAAGCAGTTCCCTAACATTGCACTGAAATACTTTTCCCTCCCCATTTCTACCCTGGAGAGAGAACAATAAAGTGCCTCATGAAAAGTGTGGCCTGCAAGAATGCAATGGTAAACTTTAGTTACAGATGTTGGTTTTGGTCATGAGCTTGCCTCACTGATTTTGTTTTCAGAGTGCTCTCATCTTCAGACAGACAGACAGACAAATCTCTTTACAATTTATACGTGGTTGTAAAGTGGTGCACTCAGAAATTACACCACTGGTCAGAAATTTCAGCCCCTGCAACTCCCAGAATATCCCCAAGAGAAATGAGTCTTACTGAGGAGAGGTTCATTACTGGGAAATGGGATAGCACCCTGGGTTTGTTCTGAATTCTCTAGAGCTTCTGTTTCTGAAGGACATAATTGAATCAACTCTTTATTTGGCACCTGAAAGAGCAGAATCGGTAGAAAGGACAGAATTAGATCCTAAATTTAGTAACAAATATTACATTACAGAAACTTCATAGATTGCTGTCAAATTATTAAGAACTAAATAGAGAAAGTGAAAAATATGCATCATCAGGCAGATATTTTGCATTTAGAAAACAAATTTTTTAGAAGTTCATATAGCACTGGACCTGTCTAAATACAAGCTGTCAAAGGTACTTCAGAGTGGTGGCACTGCTTGAGGGTCTAATTCACTGTTCAGTAAATAAATCCAGCACAGAATGTACTGGTTTGCACTTTCCCCATCTACTATCATAAACTACAAATTCCCAGTGACATCATGTTTGTCCCTGTCAAAACATTCTAGTTAAGAGATTAAAAAAGCCCTCATACCTCCCAGGTTCTATATGCATTAAACTATATAAATCATAGCAAAAGAGATGGAAGTCATCCTAACCCAAAAAAAGGTAATTTTTTCCTGATATTTGTTTTATTTAATACATACATGTAATTTAGCAGGAGAGATTCCTAGGATTGCCTGACTTGTGTATATTCTACCAGGGAATTAATAAAGGTGAAATGCTTTCCAAAAGTATTTTAGGAATAAATGGGATACCAAAGCCCAGAATAAAGAAAAATCTTCAATGAATATGATAAAATTATCCTTATGATGAGACATTACATTATTTAGAGAGTTCAGGATATATATGTCAAACAACTCTTAAGGAGGAAGATCTGTGGTAACACAGGGGAAAACAGATCATAAAAAACCAGGGGAAATCAAAGCAGTTCCTAGACCAGAATAGTGGGGTTTCTTCATAGGAAATGAGAATTGCAGTGAAAAACTGTCTTTAACAGGAAAGAAATTTACACTCAAAGAAGAGCTGATGGGGAAGTTTGTTCACACAGTGTCCAATACAAAAAATACCACATACTTAGGTAAAAAGAGATGTTCATTATTCCATAGCTATGGGCAATAACTATGTTAGTTATAGTTTGTGGTGTTACAAGCACTAGTATATTTACAAGCACTACTAGATTAGCATAACTATCAATTTTTAGAAGACCAGTAAAATACCTTCAAAGTCACAATTTTAAAAATTTCAAAACAGCACAGATTTTTTTAAAAGGCTCTTCAAAAATGTTAAGATTAAAAGGACAAGCGAGAGAAAACAAGAACTTTCACAGTAATCACAACAGGTGACCTTTAGTCTCTGATGGTTTTCTAGCAAGAGTTTTAATTCAGTTCCAAATCCAGGAGAGGCACCATCCCCTGAATCACACTCACACTGAGCACAGTGGTGGAGCTTCAGCAGATCCTGCTGAGTGGAGACTGCAGCCTCAGAACAGCCCCTAAGCTTGAACTGATGCCCGTGTAAATGAGGTGGGAGAACTGCAGCCACATCACTCCAAAGACTCTCACAGCTGCCAGGCTGTGCAATACCTTGCACATTCTCTCACAAAAACGAATCAGGGCAATCTGGCTCAAACACAGGCTTTGAGCTGACATTAACCTTTGAATTTTGGATTTTTACAAGCAGGGGCATACTCACATCGCTGCAGTTTATAGTTAAAGCTGGAGAAGGTGACTTTCTCAGGAGATGTGACGGACTTAACTCTCCAGAGGGTGAGGAATGCAACCTAAAATTGCATATATTTAGTTGATTCATCAGGTCACAATAATCAAATACTGAAAAATAGACTGTGTGTTGCAGAACCCACCAGACTTCCCCAGTGACAAAGCATGAGCCAGTTAATTTGAAACAATGATGTCTTAAATTCTCCAGAAGATTCTAAATTATCCTGCTCCGAGTTTTGGTAGCAGGAAACAGAGAAGAGATCAGAAAAGGCCATGGGCACAATTCCTTAAGCACACTTTTCTTTGTCTGTTGAATTACCAGCACACTGATGTGCTCTGCCAGGCATGAGACTGACATTAGATTTCAATAGTATCTCATAATGCTATTGCTCAACCTAAAACATGTTATACATATAATACAGTAAAAGTGGAACTGGAGCAACCCTCACATAATCACATACCCCTTGTCCCTGTCTTTACTTAAAAGCCTGATGATGACGTTATGCGTTTATTACCTTTGTAATTCTAATATTTCATTTGCAATTTCGGTTCCTATACTTCCAGCACCAAGAACTGTTCCAGAGGACATTCCAGGTACACTTACTAAAGACTGTTTTACAGCATCTGTAGATAAAAAAACAAAGCTCAAACAAAACCTTAAACCCGGAACAGTTTCACTGCAGAGCAAGGATTTGTTTTAAAGCAGCTCTTGTTCTAGATATACTTATATATATATACACTATGTATTTTCATAATTCAGAAATTCCTTTTAATACTGACTCACGGCAGAGGGTGTTGCAATATAAAATGAATAATCTGTTTGTGAAAACTGTTGTTCTCCAGTAGTGAAATATATTTAATCACTGCCACCTCCAGTGTCTCTCACAGACATTGCAAAGAACACGAGTTTAAAAAATCCCTTGGATTTCTCACCAACTGAAATGAGTTATTGAAAAAACATTTTGAAAAGCAAAAATAAAGACTTCACAGCAAGATGATAGAACAGCATGCAGAAAGCAATATCCATACATAGCAGAAAAATAATAAAAAATATGTTCTGTATCAGTATTGCCCTGTATTTTATAGATAAACTCAGAACAATTGCATTTGTTCAGAAAACTGGGCAAAATATGAAGGGTCTGTGACAGAAGCACAATATCTTACCAACCAAAACCCCAGCTCTAACAGAAGCTGCTAGAAACTAAAAGTATGTTACAGACACTTCTTTTTAGACTTCTGTGACTTATATCAATTAGGATTCTGTAAGTAACTAGAAACTGTCACCAGAAGCAGCCTTAAAAAAAACCTAATCCTTCCTTGCACACAACCTAGAATAAAATCTCTAGACTGGATAAATCTAAACTGACTGATCAGGAGATGCAGCTGTGATAATCGTAAGAAGTGACACTTGCCTTCTGCAGGGTGGGAACTGTAGAGGACCTCTTCTTCAGTTGATTCCTTATGGCCTCTGAGATTTAAAGAAATAAAAAAAATCCAAAACAAACCACAAAAAGTCAGCAGGTTTTTTTTCAAGAGCAAAATCCAGTACATATGTTTAATTTCAATAATACTTTACACAGAATCAAAGGTAACATCCTCGAACTAGGGAAATATAAAGATATTCCTCACATATTTGCATGTTCAATCCTTTGCAATGTTTCTGAGCAGTGGGTGAAATACTCATTTCCACGTACTCTCCAAGTAAAAAAGAAAGCCAATAGGATTGGCTGTGCTCCATGACACGGGAAGAGGGCTGTCATTTTTACTGTTAGCAGGGAAATCAGGTAACCAGGAACAACTGCTACAAGGACAGGTCAGTGTCTGCCTCCTGCCAGCAGCTGCTGCCCTCCTTCCCTTCTGCAGCTGCAAATGCCCACATCTCCAGGACGGGCAAAAAAGTGTCCTTGGGCTACTGGCCAGCACAGACTGTCTGAACTACTCCTCTCTCTCTTCTTGGGGAAAAAGGACACGGGCAAAAGTAGTGGGTGATGTTGACTTAAGGCATGAACCAGACACAGAATGGGCAAAAGGCCCCCTTGACAACTTTATTTCATGGAAATAAAATCTCTCTGTCCCCTCTCAAAACCCCAATCATTGGCAAAGATCCTCAGTACCACTGGAACAATCCAGATTACAGCTCCATTGCAAGGTACAGAGAATGAAAAAGAATTACAAATAAAAAGAACAATTAAACACACGCATTTCCTGTCCCACAGGCTCCACCCTTGCAATCAATTTGGAGAGGATCTTTCTGTCCTGCCTTGCATTTCCCACTATCTACCAGTTGTGCTTCTCCACCTCCTGTCACCTGGGGGATAGGGCAGCACTTGGAACTGGGTCAACTGACACACAGAGGGTTGTAAAGACCAGAAGGACAAGCAGAATTAACTTGACAGTTCCATTTATTCTAATCTACTTTTCTTCAAGATCCTTCCCTTCTTTCTGTAACAAGAAACTCTTTCACCTAATTTTTTTCCTACTGGGAAGCAGCATAGTTTTCAGAGTCAAATCCACAACTTAGGCCTGAAAAAAAAATAGCTGGTAAATATCAAAAAACTGTTTGTCCAGGTTGTTCAGCCCCTTTCTGTGCAGAGTTGATGTTTTCTAGCCTTGTTCTGCTCCCTAAGCAGGTTACTTTCTGTTAGTGCTAACTGTAATTATGACAAAAAATAAACGGAGAGTCATATAAATTACTTACAATACCACCGTGTTGTTTGATACAATGTACTCCAGCTCTTTGGTCCAAGGATTCATGAAACTAAACCACTGACTCTTTAAAGTAACAAAGGTCCCATCTTTTGCTCTAAATTTGTAGGAATTTGTAAATACTTTTTCTTTATTCTGCAACACTAGATAAGAAAAGGAAAGTTATAATCACCATATTTAAGCTTAGAAAGGTAAAGTTAAAAATAATAAATCTGTTTTATAGCATCATAAAACCCAAAATGTTTTTGTTGGCCAGACACAGAATGACATGCCAGAACAAACTGGGACCTGTTCTAAAATCAAATTATAGTTTCAGCAGGGTCACAAATCTTACATTAAAACCAAATACTGAGTTTCTGCAAACCACTAGGAGACTCATGACTTGGTGAGCTTTCTTAACTCTTGTCTTTAATTATGTTATCACACACATCTGCTCTTCAGGATTCCTTCCTCTTCCTAATAAAGAATGGAAGCAGAGGGTTTGGCAGATGCACTGACATTATTCCCCCACAATTAAGACCCTGCACCAGGAGCCAAGACAGCAGAAGTTTCTCCCTGCTTTTATTACAAGCCTTACCCAGGCACGTTTTAACACAGGCATCAAAAAGGGCAATGCTGAGGCTGGGTAGTTTGGGTTTGTAGTGTTTTCACTTGCAGTTACATGTAGCTGTAAGCAGTCTGGGAAGACCAACTATTTTGTACCTTCTTTATGTTTTTCAGCTAGGTGATTGTGATCATCTTGATGGCAGTACTCATAACAAGAAGTTCCTAGAAGCTCTTGTGGCAGGTACCCTAAAATTGCTGTTGCGCTGTTAGAAATAAAAACGTGAACTACAGCGGATGCAAAGCTGTTGTCTTCAGTATCAGATAAGGCAGAACATGAATATTTAAACAAACAGATGCCTGTCTTCATGTTTGGGGGAAAAAATATAGCATTAGTACAGCTCTAAAACAACAGGAAGTATTTTTCACGGCAAATTATTCCTTTCAACAAATGACAATTCAAAGGTAAAGTAAGTGTTTAAACATGCAAGCCATATGTACACACAAAATACTTCTGTTTAGAGGCTTCCCTTAGCCAGTCAGAGTGCTTGGTCACACAGAAGAGTCAATAAAAAACTCAGCAGTTGAATTTTGCTCTTCCACTCAAAGGGATTGGTTTTAAACTGACATTTTTAGTTGAGAGAAAAGAAGGCTGAAAGCAATAACATTTCCAGTGACAATGAAATTCAAAATGAAGAGTGGTAACTAGGTCTCTACAACAAATAAAAGTCTGGTTCAGAAAGTACAGAAAATGGGAACAGAGTTCTCATTTCTAATGAAATAATTTGGTGCCTCATTTAGATAGAATGTATTTGTTACAAATGGTAAGACTCTCTGAAGCAGTAACTTTTGGTTAAATGTTTTATTACTTCAGTCATACGCAGAGCTATGAAGCTCTAACTTGAGATTTTTCTTTATGAATAAATGGGTCCATTTTATAACTTGCTTTAACCTTGCTAGCTCACCATTTTCTATAGGACAATACACTTCTATACATTATATATTATTTGACAAAAAAACAAAGCCCAAGTGCACATAGATTGTTAACTGCTTCTTGTGTAGAGCAGAAAAAAAAATCTGAAAATTAGAATTTTGAGAATTCTCAAAAAATTCTCAAAAATTGAAAATTGTAATTAGAACTTCTACCCTGCTGAAGAAATTACAGTTTTGACAGAGTATCAGAAAATGGAAGCAATGTTGTCATTTCTCTTCATTAAAGAACAAAACGCTTACCGCTGATCTACATAAACAAATTTTCCATCCATGGCAAATCGTGTAACAAATTCTGTTGCTTTGACTTTTATCTCTCCACTCTTTTGTGGAACAATGTAAGGGTGTAACCTCCCAATTGCAACAAGACAGTTAAAGTTACTACTGTCCTTTTCTACATCATTTTCCTCTTCTACTCCCACCTCATTAGGAGGCCAGTTCTTCAAATACCCAGTACAGTGAATGGTGCAGTATTTTCTGTGATCTAATAGAAAGAAATTAAATAAGAAGCAGTTATTGTTCAAAGAGTAAACCAGCTACTTATTTTATTCTGTTGGCCATGAGACCATCAACTATATTTCATGCTTACCTACACCACCTGTACAAAGCTATACATAATTTTACAGAGTTTTTTAAAATTAATTTTGTTCTATTCAATTTGGGTTTACCTGCAGAGAGAGCTTCTAAACCTATGTAAGATTTAGGAAGATGAGTTATAGGTGTTGGCAGTTCAAACACAAGTTAGACAGAAAAGAAAGCAATAACCCACAGATCTGTCTTTATATGGTTTCATATGGATTGTGAATTAAAATTAAGCTGAGGCCCTCTGTAGCTGCCAAATCAATTTACCTTTGGTGAGCACAATGATCTGAACATATGCTCACTGCAGTTGCTGAAAGAATCAGTCAAGAACAACCCAAAGCAATCCAGCTTATTTTCTATTTACCTCAGGAAGACAAATATTTTAAATATCTTAAATTCCAGCATACACTGTCATTCATCCCTTTCTGCTCCCTAAATAACATGCAAACACCCTCATAAGCATCAAGGTTTGACATGATGTGTCCTACAGCAGCTGCCTTTCCAAAAAAAGGCCAAAGCATTCTTGACATCTGTATGCTGAACAGGATGTTTTCCATAGGCTTGATTTTCCTCTCTACTACAAAAAACACAGATCAACTCTGCAAAATGAGAAACCGAGTTACCCCACTATGATTTTGTCACAGTTTCTCAGGGGCCTTCCCTCAAAACTGCTTTCCCAAGAAACATTTACAGAAGTTAAATTCTTATCTCACTGAGTTATCTGACACATCAAGGGATACCACATTCTATTTACTTACAATCATGGGCCGCTTAAAATTTGTGGTGTCTCTCAACAGTAACAGGTTACATTGAAAAACAGAACTTGGAGGATCTTTTCAGGATCAAACAATTTCAGCACACCTTTGCAAAAATCCATACTAGGGAATTAAAACAAAAGCTGGAAATTGCATTTTAAAATTGCAATTTAAATTTTCACTGAAAACTTGACAAGATTATACTGCTCTACAGGCATACCAATGTATGAACTAAATTAAAATTACTGGGAAAATGAATGGAATTACACTGATAAATTAAATTTATTATGAAAAGGGGAAAAAACAGGAAAAGTCATACTTTTAAATACACACAACACAAAAAGTAAATCATAAAATAAAGTTGGTTTACTTGCTTTTTTTCCTTCAAAATAGTAGAGTTTTCAGGCCTTATTCACTCAAGTTATCTTCAAGACATAAGTTATTTAGTTTAATTCTTCTGATCTACTCCAGCTCTTTCAAATATTTCCCTGTGCCTTCTAAAATTTGACCACAACAGACCACATGCTCCTATAGAGCCACTTTACCTCAGGTTTCTTCCTCCCTCTCTTTCCAGGAGACCACAGGGAGGAGAAAGAGTACAATGAGACTGTTTTTCAAAAGGTGTCCCTGGTTCACATTTACGCTGCTCTACGGCTACTTGGTGAGATCAGTCAGAACAAGAAGGTCATTACTGACTCAGAATTTAAACAAGTTTCAAGAGAGAAAGCCCCCACTTCATCTACACTCTTTGAATACCTTTCTTCTTTGGGTTGGGCAAACACTCCTTCTCCTCTTTGACTGTGGTCCTGCTACACTTTATCCGACAGAAGAAGGAACGTCGAGCACCAGAGTTCAGCCGAGCCGGTCCAGCTTGGAAATCTGTGTGTACTTGCAAGCCAGCTTACAAAGATTTAGTAAAGCAGTTAAAAAAAACCAAAATCAAGCAATAAAACTTCAGAAAACAAGATGCTTTCTTCATTTACCTCCCAAGTACATTCTCCTTTTTAGCTGCCTAAATCTTGTCCTTACAATTAGAAAAGTCTAATAGTTTAAATAGGGCAAAGAAAACATGATTGACACAGATTTCAAAATTAGAAAGAACTACTAAACTACTTTTAAACCCTTCTTGATATTCTGAATAGTATTTTACTACATATGCTTCATCAGCTTTCAACTTGTATTTGGTACAAGGAAGAACTGCAAAGATGCTTGCAAAAGCCAGCTATAAAATAGCTACTAGCTGCACAGTACATAATGCTTTCTTATTAGAAACAACTGTAAACAAAAGAAGGTTTGGTTACATTGGGATTGACACTTAGCATTTTCAGAGAAGACAGTGATTCTTGATATTGAAGTATTTTATCCCATGTTCGACTACATCAGGTCTTTTGTATTGACAAGACCTAGCAAATACAAGAAAAAAAAGTAGTATGCTGGTAGGAAGAATGTCAGACCACATCTTGGTAAATGTTTAACAGTGATTTCAGTAATTTAACAGAATTTCAGTAATTCTTATGCTCTAAATCAGGTCTTTTCTGGGCTAGCTTTTCAACTCTAAATGCATTTTAAGCAGCAGATACGCATTCAACTGTTTGTTTCATAGAAATACCTCAGGTTTGTTCATCCATACATCCATACAAACACCTGAATACATCCTGACTAATAATTAAATTTATTAACATCTCTTGTAAAAATCTGAGCACGTTCAGCTCTGACTTACTTTTTCCATCTACAAGCTTTTCCCTAGGTGAGACATCCGATGAAGAAAGCTGCTCCTTAACTTTTGCAACATCTTTTGGATGCAAGTAGTCAAATAAACTTTGTCCAATTAAACTGGCCTATTAAAAAAAAAAAACAACAACAAAACCCAAAAGAGATGAGAACCACACCATTTTGGAACACGACCCCACACATTACTTATCTCAGGAAAACAACTGTCTATCCCACTAAAAAAAAAGTCAATACCACAGTTACTCCAAACATCAATATTCTGATTTACATTTCATTTGTCATTGTTTAATATAATTTTTATTAAAAAGGGTAGTAAAAACATAGCTTGCTACATCCCTTTGAAAAACAGCAGATTTTGTTGGAGATTAAACAAGCTCTGTACAACCAAATGCTTTATTTATGTAAATAATGCAATTCCTGATCCTAGCCAAAGAAGGTTATGCACAAAGTAACTCTCAGATTATTGGGGAAGGAGGGAAGGAATAGGAAGTAGGATGAAATATGCAAGTGTCTAATGACTCTCAGCTCTACTTTGGTTGGACAAACTGGCACCATTGAGCCAGGAGCAGGCTGGAAGGCGGGGTCAGCTCACTACAGCACTCCTTAGTAGAGGATTTTTACAGAGATGTCTCCAGCTGGGGTGCATTCTACCTGCTCACTCTGTTTATCCCAAGTAACTGACCTGCTGCACCACTTTCTTTTGGAACAGGAAGGAATTCTCACAGAAGTGGGCTGGTTTGGGTTTTCCACTGCTTACCTTCAGCACAGCAGCCAAATCAAAGGATAGAAAGGAGCTGTGTTGACAAGCTCTAGACTCAAACTCAAGATAAACACCCAGCCTCTTGCCTTTTCCCAGTCCCCATCTAATCCTAATGCAAAGGGAAAATGCTGAGTGCTGCTGAGACAGGCTAACAGCAGCCTTACCAAAACATCCAGGTATAACAAACCAGATTAAGCTGCAGCATGGGATTCAGAACCTAGAACAATTCCCAAATAAGCTAGTAAATCTATTGTTTTATTAAAGTCAGTCTTCTGAATCTCTTTCTCTGGAATGGAGGAGATCTTAAGAGGTCTGGAACTAGGTATGTCTAACATAAGTGACTCTAGAAATGCACTTTTAGTTCTTGAGCAAAATCAGTGTAGAAGTTCAAAAAAAAATTAACTCTGCTTTATGCTTATTCCCCTAGGATGATTCATTTCCCTTTAATTAAAAAAGATAGTTTTGCACTTAAAAAAAAAAAAAAAAAGATAAAAATAAATCTATGAAAGAGTCCAGATTGGTTATCTGTACATTTATAAAGAAAATGAAGATAGCACAAATGGTTTCAAAGTTACAAAAGTAGACAGATGGCAGCACTAACTGTTTTAGCCTCTGTTTGTGAAACAGAAGTCATTGATACAGGAACAAATTATCATCCCTTGATTATTTGTGGTAATTGCCCATGCTGTTAAACGTCAGCTAATGGAAAGTACTTCTATTTTTCTTATTTCCCTTATTCTACAGGCTAAGCTGGCTCCCATTCAGTTTCTTTCAGGTTAAGGGTACACAGATAGTTATTGTGGATGATGTGTTACGTGGTGCACCCAAGCATAAAGGCATCACCAAGGATAGCTTTAATTAACTTCCACTGCTGAACTACCCATTTTCCTTGGCCTAAAAAAAAAACCCCAAAATCACTTCACTATGTGAAAGAAAATCTCTTGCACACAGAAATTAGGACATCTTTGAATTATTCGTTCCTCTCAGACTGGCAGTTTTCTTGAGGATGATCAGTTGAAATCTGGTGCTGTTCCTCAGGTTGGGAACACTGACTGTACTTGCCCATATTTTCTCACACAACATTCAGCTTTGCTCTGAATAAGGTTAAATCAAAGAAATTCCAAGAAATGATACACAAAGACTGGTTTGATGCAATATAGAATAAAATATAGAAGTTTTTAAATTTCTAAGAAAATGCAAGGTAAAAGCAAACAAGAAACAACAATAACCACCTGATCATAATTAAGTATTTTGCAAACTGATTCAGAGACAAACAGAATTTTTCCTCTGTTGCATCCAACCACAAACAGGAATCCATCTGCAGCCTGAAAATATAAAGATACTGTCTTTAAAAACACACATAAAATAAACAATGAATATTAATGACTACAAGGAAGCACATTTCTAAACTCGATTTTTTTAAATTAAATACAAGAAAGCTGGGAAGGGACAAGAGGAAATGGCTTCACACTGACAGAGAGCAGATGTGGATTAGGTATTAGAAAGAAATTGTTCCCTGTGAGGGTGGGGAGGCCCGGGCACAGGTTGCCCAGAGAAGCTGTGGCTGCCCCATCCCTGGCAGTGTCCAAGGCCAGGCTGGATGGGGCTCTGAGCAAGCTGGGATAGTGGAAGGTGTCCCTGCCCATGGCAGGGGGTGGAACTGGATGGTGTTTGAAGTCCCTTCCAACTCAGGTCATTCTGTGATTTCTATAAAAAAGGCAATTAAGATTGCAAGGACCAAATGATGCCTTCAACCACACACAGCTGAAGTTTCTTAAACACAGCCTTGGCAGAAGTCCAGCTGCAAAACGGCTTCTTTTGGGAGCCATTTACAGATCTTGGCAAAGCATTATTGCAGCAAAGGAAAAAAATCACAAACCTAGCTGTGAATGAGGTCTGTGGGTTTATGATGAAGTGTGCAAACAAGAGGAGAGATTTTACTCCAGGTATTTTCTGCACCTTTTTTGAAGTACATCTTTAAAAATGTACATGAAGGAGAGCCAACAACTACAAGGATGTTTATGCATAATTGGCAGCATTCTCTGCAGTTGCATGAAGATTTCAGTAATGGATGTATTAAACAGGCAGCCTGTACATAGATTATTGTCCCTTCCAGGGCTGCTGCCTGCCATGCTCCCAAACCATCTCTGCACACCTTCCTGAAAGCCTGGGTAGTGCACAGAGTTTATAAACCTGTACAACAAAACACCTGCCTAAAGGAAAAGATGGGAGAAAAAGCACGGTCCAACTAAAAACTCAAGCTTTAATAAGGACATGATTTATCTCAGAGTTTCCTTCCACTCACCCTAAGGATTAACTGTCGCAGTTCATCATCCTTCAAAAATGAAGGTTTATACCGGACTTCTGAGTAGGAGCTACTAGAACCTGGGAAATGGATTATTCATAGAGATCATGTCACAAGTTACATTTTAAATTCACTTTTAGCAAAGTTATACTTGTTGTGTCTTTCAGAATTTTTCTCTGTGACCCCAACAGCTGAATTAAAAAAATAATTCAAGGTTCTAGAAATCCTAAAAACAAAACAAATCTCAAACATACACTGGTAATGAAAACAGACACATAACCATTTTTTTTTCTTGCCCTTTACTTAACACAAACCAAGGAAACTTCTGTTCAGATATCATTAATGTACTGCTAGAGAAATGGTATTATGAGAACTGAATTTTCTAGAAACATTTCGTAGGTATATTTCAGACCTCTTAACTAAATTCTCTTTGCTGAAACTGAATAATTCCAATATTATCAATTATCTTTTGGCATTAATAATGCTTCATTAATATTATACGGCCAACAATCAAAAAAGAAGACTATTGTAGTTAAATCAAATGTCTCACTAAATATAGTGAGGCTGACTCACTGCATGTACTGTTCTAGCACCCATGGCAAGTATTCTAAAATAATTTTTGTCCATTACATTTTTATCCAATAAATTTTTATAATTTTTTTCTTGTTACATTTTTTGATGTAAGCAGCAGTTGAACATTTCAGGCAATTTCAGCATTCACTATAACTCCACATAGTAGCTTGTATTCCCTTAAACCATTTGTTTTGAGGTAAATATAACTGTGCTGGGCAAAGTCCTTTCACATCCTATTGTTAAAATACAAATGCTTGAGCTGAAGATTTCTTGTTTAAACTGCAAGTGCAGTTACTGCCCTGCTGGTTTGTCACATCATTTCTTCATGCAAAACTCTCAGTCTGCTTGAGCCTTCAGAAAACCCTCAAAACCCATCACACCTGAGCCATTCTATGATTTTGTTACTGTCAAGGTAGCAACATAATTCATTTTCTACACTTCTTTGACCCAAAACTAACTGGGTTCTCATCAGATCTATTTAATCAGTTGGTTTTGCAATGCAGAGGGTCTTTGATCTTTGCTTAGAGTTGACCAAATTATTTTTCTCAAACAGTGGTGTCAAAACCCCCAAATATTGTGTGCAGCTGATGGACTGTGCAATATGAAACTTGTATGTGGATGTATTTTTGGCAGGGGAGGAAAAAAAAAATCCAAAACCTAGCAATAGCTAAAGGAGAGCAAAGACTATTTCCTGGGTTGATCCCCACACTAACCCATTCCCTAAGATCCATGATTAACTCTACTAGCTGACTGAGGCTATCAGAAGTTTCTGTTTCTTGGTACTCTCTAGTATGTGAGAGTATTTAAGACTTTAATGTAATCAAACTCATTGACCATTTTGTTAAGGTATGTTCTGTCCTGCAGCTTTCCTTTTGACTCCTGTGCTTTCTAAAAAGAATCAAGGAGTGACCCAAGAGCAAGGCATGCCCTGAGCAGACAGAAAATATCAGACACTGAAGGGTGGCTATTTTTCCTGTTACACTAAAGAAAAATTTAAAATTAAGTTCTGACAGCTACAGACATGTACATGTAAATGAGGAGCAGACTCGGAATTAAATACAGTAAAGAAATGTAAAGTAAAATACTCTTGATTTATTTAAAATCCAGGAAGATACACACTCTAACTGACTAGAACAAGGATTTACATGATGAAGTTTCCTAAAACTCACCTTTTAAAGACTTCAAGTGCTGCACAGCCATCCGTAGCACTGTGAGTTTGTCCAGCTTTCGGGCCATGGGATTGCACTGTGGTATCATAGCAGACAATTCCTCTATCAAATTATTCATTTTGTCTCTTCTTCTTTTCTCTGTTTGACTGTGAGCCTCTCTAAGAAGAAAAATTATTTTTTAAGGAAGATTATGGGGAAGATTTTCACCACGATACTCAGTTCAGTTTTGAGAATGGAACTATCACAAGTACTACTGCACTGAAACAGTTTTTCATATGCTGCTTGTATTGGACAATTGAATTGGATTCACTTCAACAAAGATGAAATGGTCTCAATAATGATGTGAAATACTGAGGAGAAAAGATGTCTCAAGCAACAATTTGATTATATTTGGCAGGAACAAGAGGCTATGAAGACTTATAAAAGTTCAACCCTTCTTGTAACCTTTGCCATGCAAGTGATGACTTGGACACCTCAGCGTATCCCAGAGAACTCCTGATGTCACTGGGAATCACTGGAAGAAATTCCTGCTCCCTGCTCCTACCTCTGCCTGGCCTGTGTAACTAAGATGGGGTGTTCATTCTGCTGCCTTTTAAAAAAATCCACAGCAATAAACATTACTTTTACACATGCTTCTAAGAGATGGAGTGGAAACTGAAAGAAAAAGCTTTGCCTCCTGTAATTTACCAGAAGTATCTCAGAAAGCTTTCCCTGTCCTGGTAGGGTGGCACAAAGACTTTCAGCCTTTGGGCTGTCTCAGGTTTCATCTCTTGGTAAGCCTGTCAAGGACTCAGCCACAGAAAGAGCTTTTCTTCTTGGCCAGTTTTCATCAGAAAACTCCTTCTAGGGCACATGACTGCACATCACAAGTGTATTTATAGCTCAGGTCACCTTTTCTTTGCTTCTTTCTAGTGCAGTATGTCAGCTTTTCAGCCCATCTCCTCCCCTCTAATATCCTCCAGCAGATCAAGGGAAGTTTAATTCACTCTCTTCCTCCTTACCCAGAAGACATGCCAGCCACTCAATTAAAACCCAGATGATTTTTCTCTCTGATTGAGGCCAGACACAGTAGTATAGTTATGCAAAATGAGGAATAAGTTTTGGTTAATTGATATCCAAAACTTTTCCTGCAACAAAAGTTATTAAAGGTAATAAAGTTAACTACACCTGGCCTGTTGAGAAAGAACAAAGTACAGTGTTAAAGATCTACTTGCCTACTATTTTTATTATTTTTCAAAAAAAAGGAATGCCTTCACCACACAATTCGTTCTGGGTCATTCTGCCCAGCATTCAGCTTTTCTCTCTCTCAAGCCTTTTTTTAGATTTAATTTTTTGAGTTATGCTCAGATCTATGGGTTCACCCAGCTCTTCCTTTATGTCAGGGAGGAACAATCAAGTAATATCCTGTGTTTGCTCCTTGAACTGTGAACCTCAGGAAGACAGATACAAGCATTCCAGGAAAGGAAACAACCTTCCACATCTCTGAGGGTTAATAAGGAGTTATAAAAAACTGAACAGGTGGGTGCAGAAATTCAGGGGATGACTGGATGATTCAAAAAGCCTTCTGTTGCTTGCCTCAGCCACAAAGGGGAAGGGAGAAAACCAAGTTCCCCAAAAAGCTTGAGACAAGAAACACTGGAAGGAGATAACTGATAAGCAAACCTCCAGAGACCTTTGTACTGATTCTTTTTCCCTCCAACTAATGCACCAAAAAGTAAGGAAAAAATTAACAATACCACATAAAAGCCATTAAAGCAATGTACAACAATCTTACAGAGCAATCTGGGATACTCTGTGAAGAAAAAATAATTTTGAAGTGAAACTGCAAATGTGTCTTGGAATATTTTAGTTTCTTTAATTTTGTTGCAATTACAGGAACACTTCATAATTACTAGCTAGCATACTATATAAATAATACTTCTGACAGCATGCTGAGTGGATTATGTATTTCTGGTTTGACATCTCTGCTCACATGCAAAATGAAAGCCTTATTTTTAAATCGACATTATGGCACAGCTCTGGTTTTACTATGTGGCTTGTTTGTAATTTGAAATACTTGTTTAGCTGAACTGTGGTCACATAACATTTCAAATCCTGCAAGTGCTCTATGTGAATTTCAATTAATGTGAATTCAAGGTTCAATGGCAAAACTTGAATAATTCCCTATACAAGTTCCAGAAGAAGAAATCTTCATCGTGCTTTAGCCAAATCCATTTCCATGTGGAATAAATTTTAAATACCTCCAGAAGCAGAAAAAAATCAAAATCTAGAAAAAAACAATTCTCAAATTCATACAGATGAAGAATCAGCTCCTTATAGATGACTTGGGTGTACTGCATTTACTTCTCACATTAAAAACTTCAACCTTGTGTTTTTGCTAAACCATCTGAGATATCCTGCAGCAACTTTTATTAAAATTAGTAGCAAATAAAATCCTCAAGGAGATTTTAAAAATTATCATACATTTAGCAAGGGAAAGGAAAAGCTTACTGTTAAATATTGAATAGTTTTACTGAACATTACCCACAAACTCATATTTTACTATTGTGAATCACAGTATTCACTAGCAAAAAGTATTTCTATTGCAAATTAGTACCTGAAATCTTTTACTTTAACATGTTCTTCATCTTCACTCCTAGAAAAAACAAGATACAGAGCTTTACATTATGTATTTAATACTAGGCACTTATTTCCTCACACAAATTCCAGAAGATAGAAAATGCTACAAATTTACTGTGGCTCCAGCAAAAGCAAACCCACAAAATCCCTAAACCATAACTGACCTAGCAAGTGATGCATAACAGAAAGAGACCAAAGCAGAACTTGCAATATTCACAGTTGCATGAACATATTAAAGGGATATTTCATAATTATGGGGCTTTTTTTTATTCTGGAGACCACATTATTGGAACATTCAAATAACTTAAGACTAGGCTTGATTTTATTTTTTTGTTTAAAATGTTATAAGAGATATTATCTATTTATGTTTTTATTTCTAATATCTTATTGTTAAATTATAAAATAAACAATCCTAAATAACATTTTAAACAATCCAAAAAACCTAAGCTATTTCCCATACCCTACAGCAATGACTGGAAAGTCATAAAGTAATAAAATTGTAAATGAAACACCGTCATAAGTGTCTGTAGCACAATAAACACTCTGCAACAGGAAACTATAAAGGATGATTCAAACAAGGGCAACGAGCTTTTCTTTCCCTATGACCACTGCACTCTTCATCACTCTTTGTGAAGAACTCCAGAGCGTGGCCTTGGTACCATGAGGATCAAGAGGAGGGAAGCCAAGCAGGCAGCAGCTGTCTCCCATGAGGAAATGGAAGCAGGAGGATCTTGGAGATTGCAGCTTTAGGAAAGCTGCTTCCACCTGTAACTGAGCACTGACACCAGTGAGGATCCAGCAGCCAAATTAACACACAGTGCAAAATCTGGGATCTCACTGGAACCCAGCAATCTTCTAGACAGCCTGATAAACCCAAACACGGGAGGAAGTTTGACTACAACACCCCAAGATCTTTATTCATTGAAGTTGTTTCAGATTTAGACGAATTATCAATAACTAATATTTTCCTTCCATTTTAAAAGAAGCTTACCAGAAATATCCATATACTGTGAATTCCAACTGAATTTACACTCTCTGACCATATGAGAAGAGGTAACAAGGAGCCAGACCAGCTGCAATGCAGCATGTGCCCTATTAATTAACTTTCCTTCTCCCTCAGGAGCTCCACTTGGGGAAAAAATCTAGCACAAATTTGCTGCTCAAGCAATCAGTCCCAGCCTTCAATGGATTTTTATAGCCTCTGTCCTACAGTTGTGGTGTTGCTGATATGAATAGCTAAATTAAAACTACCTTGACTACATGAACAGAGGGTGAAATTCCACTTGGTGGCTATAATGTGGGTATACTTAATTGGTACTAGAAAGGACAGAATGGATATTAATTAGAAAAAATAAAGAATACCACCTTTTCTCTACTTTCTCAATTGATTCATTAAATATACTTCCCCATTTCTTCTCAAATGGAAGCAAATGTTTTAAAGGCAGAAAAGGAGGATTTTTAGTCACTTTCCATCATGAGCACCATGGAAAAAATCCACAAAGAAACAACTGCTTTTAACCCCAAAGAAAGATTTTTACTCTGCCCTTTAAGCCACATACCAAACAGTGACTCCCCTGCAGAAAGGAACCTGGAGGTGCTAGCTGACAGCAGGCCCAGTTTAAGGCAGTCAGAGGGCAAACCACATCCTGGGCTCATCAAACATCAGATGGGCAAAGAGGTGATTATCCTGCTCAGTGTTGGAGTGCCTCCACCTGGAATATTATGTGCACTTCTGGGCCCCAAAATATGAAAAGGTGCTTGGTGAAGATGTGAAGGCCCCTGAATGAATTCAGGGGAAGGCAACAAAGCTGATGAAAGGGATAGAAGGAATGTCCTGTGGGGAGTGGCCAAGGACTCCTGGTTCATCTAGTTTGGAGAAAAGGAGGCTGAGGCCAACTCCTTGCTCTCTGCAGCTTCCTGAGCAGGGGAAGTGCACAGGGAGGTGCTGAGCTCTTCTCCCTGGTATCCAAGGATAGGACACAAGGAATGGTTTTTAAAGCTGTGCAGGGGAGGTCTAGACTGGACATTAGGAAGCATTTCTTTCCCAAGAGGGTGGGAAAACACTGGAACAGGCTTCCTAGAGGGATGGTCAATGCCTCAGGCCTGTCAGTGTTTAAGAGGCATTTGGACAATGCCCTTTAAAATATGCCTTAACCTTTGGTCAGCTCTGAAGTGCTCAGGCTGTTGGACCAGATGATCATCGTAGGTCCCCTCCAAGTGCAACAGTCTGTTCTATAAAAACACTGCATGGCTACTTACAAACAAGTATTACCCAAGTAAGATATCCAGATACAGAAAAAGAAAATGCAACAAAATAATCATGTAATTAGCAACCATCCTGGCACATATATTCCACAAAGGGTTTGCTTACGCTGCATAGCCACCGTGTAACAGCATTATTTTAACACAGTTATTATCGTTCTAATTTAAAAAGCACTTTAAAAGCTTAAAACAACCAAACAAAAACGTTAACATTAACCAGTCCTGGAAGAATAGGAGAGCCTTCCTTCGCCTCACTAAGTCTTCTTATTGAACTGGTACTTTTCACTCCTTCCCATTCTAAACTTCAATACTAACAAGTTTGGTAAAGCTGGAAGCAGAGCAACATCTTAGAAAGAACTATCAGGAACCCTTAACATTGGACAGACCTGTCCATCCTGTTCCTTAGCTGGATGTTTATCACCTTGTGCTGTACACAGACCTGCCCTTGGATGAAGCACTCCTCAAGGAACCCCACAGCTCATCGAGCCAAACAGCAAAGTGTGACATGTTCACAGAACTCAAAATAGAAACGGATTCATTCATAAAAAGTACCTTTTCTGAGGATCACCATCAACTTCAACTGTATCCCTGCAGAAACAGGTCCTAAAGTAAGCAAAATGGAGTTTGAAGCACAACAAGATGACTTGATAGACCCAAAAAAACAAAGTCAGAAAAATTTTAATGGTAACTCCAGTTGATGGGTTCTTTTCGGCAAGAGCATTAGTCTTAGAATTTAATTACTGCTTCTTATAAGCCAGTACTTTTTCAATTAATTTTTCAACTTGGACATTAATTTTTTTTATCAAAGAGATCCAAACTTCAGGGAAACACTGCAGAGGAACCAACACTTTTACTGAACAGGTAAAAATCAACAAGTGCTACTGGAAAAGAATGGAGACCCTTTTTTTCCCCCCAGAAACTAACATAATTGCTGGAGTTTTCAGTTATCCACATGATGCACTTGAATCTCCGAGTTGACAATTACATCAACACCCACAGTACAGCTTACACTCTGTACATCAATGGACTACACATGGAGGAAGCAGTGATTAAAGAGAATTGTTTTAATAATCACAAATACATGTAAATCTCCTATTCCCCACCTTTTTAAATATGGCTTTTCCACGCTAGTTTGGAGATATTTGTAGTGCACTACATCTGCACTTTGTGTCCCTTTTTTTGGTTAACTGGCATCTGTTTGGCAGTTACAGAACAGGATAAAACAGTTGAGAGTCACCTCAGCAGTCAAGTATGACCCACTTAAAAAGACTGAGCACTACAAGAGGACAGTCCCCATTTTTAGGTCATGGGTCTGTCTTCACATTTAAGGAAATGGCTGCTCTGGTCACTGAAGCAGCAGTTCTAGATCAAACAACCAGTAATCTTGTCTCCTGCTTGCAGGTAGAATTCTAGTATGTACTTGGGAGACTTCAAGCAACTTAAGAACTTGCCTTTACTAGTAGGCAAAGAAGGAGAAAAAAAAAAAAATCAGGATTGAAATTTCAGCATTAGAAACACATTATCCAGACACTTCAGGCCAGGAAACGGCATTACAGAATCCTACATATATCCCTTGGATTGAAGGATTATTTTTTCTATTTTTAATAATTGGGGACTGTCAAAGAATACATTTGGAAGACATTGTAAATTTAATGGTAATCAACAAAGGAAAGAGGATTAGAAAGGAGGAAGGAAGAGGAAAAGGAAAGACATGTTGCATAAATAAGAGATGAACGTCTCAAATTTCGGTTGAGACACAGAGATTTGATTCACTCACTGGTTATCAGAATCACTTCCCTTGCGTTTCCTTGGAATGTCAGGCACAGCAGCGTTGAAAGAAGTGGTGGTGGCAGGCTTAGTGATTGGATTCATGAGGCTGGGCACTGCACAGGCAACACATGGGCTTCCATCCACAGAGAACTGATCTGTCAACGAGAATAAAGGCTCAGTGTCCAGCAAAAGCTACATCACTGTGCACCCACTCTGATCCTCACTGCGACAAAAAGTCATCTGTGTGTGGCTTCTGTGTCTCTGACACAAAAAGGCAAAGTTGCACTGCTCCAACCCAAGTCCGGCAAAGCGTGCACCACCTTCTCACAGTGCTGTAATGATCTCACCAACCCAACCAACACACCAAGGCAATATAAAACAGCTCTCCCCTTACACAACCTCTGCACTTAAATCCTCCCAGCACCTCAGACATCCTGCTGCAAAATCACCAGCTGTGCCATTTGTCAGCAGATCAAAATACTGTAGCTCAAACTAAATTAACTTTAAAAAATATGTTGTGAACTATGTTTTTTAATCAAGCTGGATATCCAAAAAATGGAAGTTTGCTATAATCATATTTCTGACATAAAATCCACAATTACACAGAACATCTGCCATGGAAGTTGGAAATGTCTCAAAAACTAATCAAGTTCCCTTCACAATTCTCCTCTTAAGGAAAACTGTTGTTTCTGGAAAGGACAGAAGAGAAGTCACAAGCCAAAGGAATCCTAGCAACCTACTGGGAAAGGAGAACAGTCTCAAGGAACATAAGCACTATTACACTGTTTTGCTGTCCCAACACAGAGCTATCACAAGGAATCACCCAGCTGATGTTTAGGCAAAGAGCCAGAATTAATTCTGTTTCAGCAAATGTAGGAACTCCTTTAGGCTTCACGTGCCAGCGAGCACAGAGGAGAGATTAAGAGATGTCAATTAAGGAAGAGAGCATCTCCTGCTTCTAGCAGGGAGCAAAAACCAAGAGGAGTACTTTGAAAATGCAGAAGAAGAAAAACTGCATGCTTTCTTGTAAGCTTTCTCTCTTTTTTTTAGCATCTGTGCTGTTTGTAAAAATGTAGAAATGTGCAAGAACAATAATAAAATGCATACTTTCTTTTTCCTCTTGGATGTAAACACATCTCACACCAGAAAAATGACCCTCTAGGTTTTCATTTGGTGTTGGAATACAGCTCTGGAGAGTTAAATAAAAATAGGATAATACTCGAACAACAGCTTGCCTGGTCTTCCACTAATCCTCTCTCTATCACATCAGACAACACAAAGTCAGCCCCTGTTTTATTTTAGAAAGCTCTTTAACTCATTAAGTCCCCCAGGAAGTTTCAAAAAAAAGCAGTGGAAACAAAGAACCAAAAAATACTTGACAAATAAGTGACAACTTTTGGACATCTGCAACAGCAAGACAATTTAGTTATTTCAAATACACATCACATTCAAATTAGGGATGTTAAAAATATATTAAAAGAAATGACATAATAAATACTATAAAGACACAGTGGTAGATGTCTGAAATATTTTTATGATGAGTTTCCCTAGAAGTCTCATTTTTATATTTCTGTTATTAACACAACTACAAAACAAACAAAAAATGTGAACAAATCCAAAGGAACTGTTTATTTAAAAGGAGTAGTTTTAATCTGCCCAGGTCACAGCATCCTGTAATTACTGATCAAGCTATTGAAGTATAATCAGTCTTGATGAATATTCATAAAAGAGTACTTACTAAACAGCAACCTACATGGTTCCAAGACAAGAATGCCTTCAGCACAACAGATCCTTTCGTCCTGGAGCAAAGCAGGACAGCACAGACCCACTGACCTAAATACTGCTCTCTACACAGATGGCCAGCCTGCTTTTGGAACACTTCCCTTTAAAGGAACAAAATCCAAGGCCTCTTTTACAGGTTTTCCAATTTATCTTCAATATTATTAAACAACTATTTTTTTCCCTCACACCCAAGCAACAAATTCTGACTACTGCACTTACCTCTTCTACCTTTACTAACAACACCCATTTTCATTATTCTTAACTGAGAAAACAAAATATGTTCAGATTACCAGTAACAGTGACCTATTAAGAACTTCTGAACTACAATTATTAGGTGATAAATCGAATCCTTAACCCTATCTCTGGGACAAACTAAATGTCAGTAAGATGGGTGGTTGATCTTGGACAAAAGTATAAGGTTAAGAATCTGTACTGATCCCTGATATGCTCAGCATGAAGCTTATATTCTTTATTTTTATATATATATATATTTTTTTTCTTTAAAAACCCATGAACCAAATAAATTTAAAGCTTCAGATCAGGCATAGTAGGACAGTGATTATGTGGAGTTTAACAGGAGAGAGCAAGTCTTTCTAATACCTATCACTCACTGAGGAAGAAGTGGGCAGAAACAGCTCCTAAAGCCAAGGCAGCTTTGAGAAGTCAGGAAGAGTGATGGAAAATAATCTCTGAGGGCTCCATAACAGCCATCATTATGATACTGGGTGATTCCAGGGTGCTCACTCTCTCCCTGGAGAGTGTCCCAGCCTTGTGTAGGCTGTGAGGAAAGATTTCTCTCCCTCTCTGGCTAAACCACTTTGGGAGAGCTGCATAAAGGATTTAAAAATCTTTGGGTTCACAAAGAGAATGGTCTAGAATGTACCCCAATACCCAGGGTGGGCTTCTGTGATAGGAAAAAGTTGGATTTTTACCTGTCATTTGAGCTGGCTGAATTTCTTAGACTCACATTTCCTGTGAACATTTTCATACCATTGACATCAAAACCAAACATCTCTAAAAACACACAAAGCAAAATGAAATATTTCCCCATTTCATAACACACTTGCTTTCATGAAAAATAATATCCAGAAGGACCAATCTTTATTACAAGTTGATGTTTCTATAAAACCATTAGTCAATTTAAAAATTATTAGAAACAGTTGAAGTCAGCTAGAGATGTTTTGTTTTACCATTCCTCAAATACATGTCTATTATGATCTGTATCTGTCTCTCAGCATTAAGCCTATTTGCTTATCTGTATTAAAAATCAAAAATAGTTTTAAAGCATATTATGCACATTGGGACAGATGAAAATGAGAACAATAAAGGAATTCCCCCACGGGAATCACTCCCTCTGTGAAAATGCAAAGACCATCCAAACAGTACAAAACATATGGAAAACAGCTCCTTTCCAGTAAATGTATCAGAAACAAAAAACCTGTTAGTTCAACACTAATTTTAGTGTATTTCATAATTGTGCAAACAAAATATTTAAGGGATTGTTATCAATATATATTTCTCATACCATCAGTGTACAAGAGCATCCCCTATTCTTGTGTTTTTCTATGGGGAAAAGAAATAATAATTAGAGTCCCCAAGGGGTTGGCAAAGAAGGGAACAACTGCAAAGGAGCTGCACAAAACTGCTGTTTGGAGGGAGATATAAAGACAACCAAAATCAACCATATTCCTGTGTCAGCAACGTTTCTGTGTCAATCCCATGCAATGCACTGAGAAACAAGGCTTGGGAGACTCCACATTTTTTCAATTGCTGACAATATTTTCTAATCCCATGCCACATTCCTGAGCTGTTTTCTCCACCAACAGTTTTAAGGTTTTCAATTCCTAAGCAAACACAATCTATTAGAAAAGGTTTATGGCCAAACTCCACCAGCCACAAAAAGGGACGTTCATCTGAACTAATAATGATGTCCACATCTGAAGTAGCCATTCTGGTCCCTCTCGGAGGGAGGAAGACATTTCTAGGGTGATTCATCTCTTCCCAGAATAGATTCCTACATTTGGCTAGATGAAATAAAACAGTTCTAGGGTGATTCATCTCAATCTAAAATAGATTCCTACAGTTGGTTAGATGAGATACAGCCCAAGAGTGCCTACCTCTAGTCCGTAATTATACAGGGACCAAAGGAACTGGCTCAGACTTGGATATCTGAAGGTGAGATGAAACCCACCCCAAGTACAGAAATATCACACAATTCTTATAACAGCCACAGACAGCACCTGTGTGCATCACGTGCATCACATGCAACAAGTTCAAGCCCAAGACAGTCTTTCAAAATTATTGCCCTAATTATGCACTACCTCAAGACCACTCACCCCTAGAAAGGTTAGCTTTTCTGTCTAGGTTTGCAGCATACATATTAGCATTCCAAAAATCAGCAGGAAGATACAAGTCACGTAGTATTAATAAATACATTAATTGATTAAAAGAGCTGTCAGTCAGCCCTCATTTAGCCAGTTTAAAAAAGAACATCCAAATTCAGCTAGCAAGATATTACAGTAAAATGGGCTTGAAATAAAATACCACTGAAGAGGTACATTTATAAAGCTTATGGTGACACTTTCCATAGTCTGGGAATAAGTGAGACTTGGAGAAATGTGGCAGCTCTGCAGCTGCCTAAATTAATAATGTGTTAACACTGGCACAACCTTTCCAAAAATAAGGAACTTTTAATCCAGCTTTGTATTTTGAAACACTTTCAAAGGAAAGGAGAAGAAAGAGGCTGCTTTGAGTTCAGATTTCTAAGACCGTGGATACCACAGACTATTAAAATGTGTATTTCCCAAAGGTATGTTCCTGGTACACACAAAACCCTTCCGCTAGGGTTTGTCAAGTTTAAAGAACTCCAAATTCTGGTAGAAGCGAGCGTGAAGTGGTACTTGAGTGTTGTGCAGCCCAGCCAGAGTTTATTTTAGATCGTAAAGTTCTGTCATAATTAACATGGTTTTTTGGGGTTTTTTTTGTTTGTTGTTTTTTTTTAAAGATGTGAGATGGAGGCATGGAGCAGCTCTGCTGTGAGGAAAGGCTGAGGGAATCGGGATTGTTCAGCCTGGAGAAGAGAAGGGTTTGGGGTGACCTCATTGTGGCCTTGCAGTGCCTGAAGGGAGCCCACAGGAAAGATGGAGAGGGACTCTTGACAAGGGCCTGGAGTGACAGGGCAAGGGGGAATGGCTTCACACTGACAGTCAAATAACTCTGTGCCATGTAAACTGTTTTATTTTATTATGGAGTTACTTTTCTAAAATTTTTGTTTATTTTAATGAATTCTTGCTGCAGATATTCATTAGAGAGCATGAAAACTACACTTATAGCCTATATACATACAGAAGTGCATGAAAAAGAAAGTTACAGGTGCTGTGGTATCAGTTTAAGGACCTGCACATCTGAACACCTATAAAACTAAGAACCATATTTTCTACACATGGCTGAGCGTTATCCTAACTATTTCTTTGAATTTATTTATTTTAGACCTTCAAAATAGATCATGAAAAGCATCCTCAGACTACTTACAGCAAGTCTGGCATCAAGATCATTGCCTACAGTACCTCTTATTGAAAGGTAGGAACCAAAGCAGCTTATTCTTCCCCCAAATTTTATAAGCATGTGTAATGCAGGAACAAGATACAGAGAATTCAGTAATGAAACCATCTTATGAACAACACTATACAAAGAATAAACTCTTATATGTTAAGAACATTGGATTTGGTTTTAATATCACTGTCATAGGTTAGCAAGCATAGTCCTGGAAGGGATGTCCTTGCTAAGGGGTGCTTACAGCTTCCTCTGGGACCTGAAAGAACCTATCAGCTGGCCAGTTTGAATATGGACAATTCTTTAAGCCACTTAAAGTTGTGACCACCCCTTAAGAATAGACCAACTCCCCCCCAAGCTCTCTCTCGTTTCCAGTGCTGGCACAGGTGGCTGCAGGCCCCGTGCGGGGGCCAGCGGGCCCGGCCAGGCCCTGCTTGGGCCAGGCCGGGCCGGGCCACGGCCAGCCTGGAGCCATGGGCCTGTTCCAGCCATGGAACCCCCCCCACTGCCTTGCCGTGGGCGGCCAGAGCGGCTCGGCTCTCCCCCCTCTCCACTGTGATAAGAAAAATTCAACATTCCAGCTGCAAAGCTGCAAGGCCGAGGTGAGATTAACCCTTTTAGTGCTGTGAAGAGCTGAAAACCTGAGGGAAGAGAGAGAGGAGATGCTTAAAGCTGAAATTCTGTTGTGAAGCTATGATATATCAGAGTATCCCGTTGTAATTTCATGAAGATATGGGGGGTGGAGTGTTCAACTCATGCTAGTGAGCAAAAGCACCTGTGCTGAGATAGGCAGATGCTGACACAGCTGTAATTTCATGAGAAGTTTGGACAGGGAGAGATGAACCAGATGAGGACTTTTGTTCCAAATGGGAAAGGAGAAAACCTCAGTTCCTAGAGATGCTCCCAGAGATAGTCCTAAAGATGAAGATGAGGAAGACCCTTTGCTCCCAGGGAAGGAGAAGGGCCTGTGTTCTTAGAGATGAAATGCTCCCAGAGATGGATGAAGAGAACTTTTGTTTCTGAATGGCTCAACCTTAAAATTGTACCCCAAAAAACTTTCAAGAGTGGACCCCCGAAAGCAGTTGCGGGAAAAGCTGCAAGTTGGGGAAGGGACTCACGAGCAGAGAGACTCCTCTTCCTAAATGGACTAAACAATATTTGGAAGTGGGCGGCTGTCTCATTGTGATAATGTTTTCATAGCACGAGCAAGAAGAGACTTCTCTTCCTAAATGGACTGAACAAGGTTATTATGGAAGTGGTAAACAGACTGAACATCTTAAGGGTTGTCTTTTTACATTGTCAGGGGAGGAGGAGAGTTCTGAAGATGGTATAATTTTTTTTTTCTTTTTCCCTTCTTTTACGTCTGTTAATAAACTTCTTTATATTCATTCAAGTTGGTGCCTGCTTTGCATTTCTCCTAATTCTTATCTCACAGAAGATAAACAGTAATGAGTATTTTAGACCAAACCACTACACTAAATTGGTGTTTCCACCCGGTTACAAACCAAACCCGCTACAATCACAAAAGGAAAAAAGGAAAAATTACGGTACTCAGAATCATAGACATTTAAATCAAATAATAACACAGGCAACTGATTACTCTCTGCTTCTATTTTTACTTATTTTCATCACCTGGAAAAGAAGCAGTCAGGAATCACAATTTACCAGTTAAATGACACATTTACTTAATAGATTTCAAACACCAAATATTTGGCCAAAGCTATTAGTGTATTAAAGTGTATTTAAAAGTATAATAAGGCAGGAACCAGCTAACGAAAAGATACTCCCCAAGGCCTTGAAAGGGTACCCTGCTTTCCCAGGCACTTTCACGTTCACACCAGGTAGAAAGCACTGATAGGAATCGGGAGTCTCATATATCATTGTTTGTTTCTGCAAAAAAACATCCAAACAAAAAACAAACCACAAATCCTCTCCAATTATATACTCCTAGAGGAATGATGGGTAGTTGTTTTGTTGTAAGTTTTGGAATTATATGACTGCAAAATGATGAGTCCTATCAAGTCCGCTGCAGAGCTTCCATGGTTTTAGCTGGCCCTGCTGTCCAAACAGGGAATTTTCAACAGTTCACAATGATTCACTTCCAAAAGCACCCATCAAAATATTTCTTCTTACAATGAATTTGATTCTTGGATGTGAACTGTCCAGTTTAGAGTTTGTTTTTCATAATGTGCAAATGTACCAACAATAAGGTGTACACTCAAATAAAAAAAAAATCTAAAAACTATTAAGCAGGTAACCTTAGTGTGGTCCTATTCCACAATTAAGATACTTTTATCTTAAAAACAAAGAAACCCAAAACTTGTTTCTTTAAAATCCACTAAAAGAACAGGTATAAACATAGGTAGCAAAAGAAAGCAGGGAAGGGGGTTTATCTCACAATAAAACGTGAAAGCCTATGGTTCATTGATTTCCCAAATCTACTTGCAAATGGATATGTCTCTGTATTTGGAAGTTTCTCCATTTTGATGATTTTCTCTCATTTCAGTATATGCATGATATAGAAACAATAAATCTTAAGTTTTAAGCACAGTTTAGCGGACTTCAAAAGCACTACAAAAAAACACCACCACCACGTTGTTTTCAAACACTACATTATTTGCCACAAAATTTTACAACAGTATTTAAACAATCAAGCAGCACAGACAGAAACATGCCAAGGATTTGACACAACCAGGATCCCCACATACATTAAAACACACATAACCCAACAGGCATTTAGAAAACAACTACTAAACCTAGAAGAATTGGTGCTAACTACACAGAACTGCAGTGATGGCTCAGGAGGGATTGGACCACTTCTGTTTCCCCACACCCCGCTCAAAACACTCCCTTCTCCTCGGAGAAGGGAAGCACCGTACTCGTTTCCAAGCAGGAACACGAGCAGCAGCTGGTGGTTTACAACCAGCCTTGATTTAGTACCAGAAACTTATGATTAAAAACAAGGAAAGATCAAACCTTGGTCGCCATACAAGCGTGGGCATAAACACACACACACAGAAAAGCCAAAACCACTATACCTAAAATACTAAATTATGTTAACTACCAAAAAAATCATACTAGAGTTTTAGGAAGGCAAGGCTAAGTGTGTACCAGAAAGAGTGAACTACAAACTAAGTTAAAAAAAAAAAACAAACGAGATTTTTAGTGCACATCACATCAGTGTGACAACACATCTGTAACAGCAATACAGCACACACTGACCACTACACAGGCGGATGCCAACAGGACGGTGCCAGGCTCTTTTCACTGCTGCCCAGTGACAAGACAAAGAGCAGTGAACAAACTAAACGCAAGAAGTTCCACCTCAGTGAGAGGAAGAACTGTACACTGAGGGTGGCAGAGCCCTGAAGCTGCTGCCCAGGGAGGGCCTGGAGTCTCCTCCTCCGGAGACATTCCAAACCCACCTGGACACGCTCCTGCCTTGGCAGGGTGGGGGACTGGACGATCTCCAGAGGTCTCTTCCAACCCCATTCCGTGATTCTGTGGTTTCCGTACGAGGGCTGCAGGTACCTGCACTGAACTCCACTGAGCGGGAGCAGCGAGCGAGGAGCGCCCAGCGGGAATCACACATAAACCCGAGCGGCCCCAGAGCGGCCCCGGGCACAGGACGAGCCCCAAGCGCCCTCAAAGAAAGACGGCAGTGTCTCACGGGCACCAGCCCCACAACACCCACCCGTGCCACAACACCGAGGCGGGTGGACAGACGGCAGACAGACAGACGGACAGACAGGCGGACAGACAGGCAGACAGACAGGCAGGCAGGCAGACACACCCCACACACGGCACCCGCGATCGCCCCCCACGCGCGGGGCAACGCGCAAGAAGGGAGAGGGAGACGCGGCACCCACCGCCCGCCCGCCCGCCCGCTCCTCGGGCGGACCCGCTCCCACCTTCCGCCGCCCGCCGCTCCTCCTCGGCGCCCTCGGCGCTTCCCGCTCCTGCCTCGGCCATGGCGGGCGGCCCCGTACCCCGCTCCACAGCGCCCCCGGCACCGCCGGCATGCAGGGGGTGAGCTGAGGTGAGCCGAGGAGGAGCCGCCGGCGCCGGGGAGGGACCGCGGGCTGCCCCGCCAGCCCCGCCTCAGCGTCCCCGCCCGCCATGGCCCCGCCCCGGCCCCGCGCCGCCTCTCGCGAGATTTGGGGCAGCGGGCGGAGGGCGCTCGGGGCCCTCATGGTGCTGCGCCCCGGCGGGTTCGATACCCGGCGTGCCACAATAGTTCCAATTGTAGGGGCAGTCAAATCCAGTTAGTCCAGAGACACACCCATGGCTTATTTCAGAGCTGCCCAAGCCTGGCTGCTCTGTGGTAATACCGCAAATCAAGCATTGCCACCGGACTTTTCATGCCATTATTTATGCACGGAAATTCAGAGTTAGTAAATTTCCAAGCATAGCACCTCTTTTAGACTGTTTAGGATTTTCCATGTAAATTTCCTGTGCAGCTGACTTCTACGCATGTGTTCACCTGGGCAAGATCTTTTTGACATGTAGATGTGATTTTTTTGTGTTATAATGAATATAATTCAGCTGTAGAACACATCGACCTGGAGTATTTTGCCAACTTAGCAATGTATATACAGACATTCATCAACAACATTGATTGACTTCATGTTAGTTCCAGGATGTCCTTGAGTAAGGGATGCCGGCAGCTGCCTCTTCCAGTGGTTAGATCTCCATTCTTGCTGGTTAGGCTTGGAAATATACAAAGATCTTTCATGAAAGAATATCCTGATTTAAGATAATCTTGACATGCTCCCCATTTTGCAACACTCAGGCTGGCACCTTGCCCGCGTCCCAGGCTGGGCAGGGCTGGTGTTTCTCTGAGTGCTGTGCAGAGGACACTTTGTCTGAGGAAGCATCGGTATCTTGGAATAGTTTTGGTTGGCAGAGGCCTCTACAAGTGGTCAGAGAGCAGTCACACCTATCAGTGAAAAGTAGCATAAACCAGGGTTAACTTTCACAAGTGTATTGAATTGTGTTAGCAGACCTGTAGCTGGATTTTGGTAGTACCAGGAGCGTGCTTTTGAAGTGAACCTGGTTCGCACCTTGTTGGTGTGAGCGAGGTGTGTTCCTTTTGCAGAAAGACCTCAAGGTGCACCTCTAAAAGATGAGTGTGTTCCAGCTGTTCCCAGGCATTCCTTCCCTTCAGCAGATCCCACTAGAACTTGTCCAAAATGAAACCTGTACAACATGTATGGACCTCAGCAGTGCTTCTTCCACGTGACAGAGCCTCTCTCACTGTCCTGCCCCGTGTTGGTGCAGCCTGTGCTCTCTCAGTTCCACTCGCAGGTGTGACAGAAGAGGCTTTTGCTCATATACACAAATCCTGACCTGTGCCATCTCCATGGGCTGCACAGGTGCTGCTTCTCTCTGTTGGGGCACCACAATACAAGAAAAATCCAAAGCTCTCAGAGAATGTCCAAGGTAGGGTTATGGAGATGATGGTGAAGGGCCTGGAGGGGAAGCCACACGAGGGAGCAGCTGAGGGCACTTGGTCTGTTCAGCTGGAGAGGAGGAGACTGAGGTCAGAGCTCACAGCAGTTCTGCAGCTTCCTCACCTGGGGAAGAGGAGGGGCAGGCCCTGATCTCTGCTCTGTGTGACCAGGGACAGGACCTGAGGGAACGGCTGGAGCTGTGTCAGGGAGGGTTAGGCTGGATATCAGGAAAAGGTTCTTCCCCCAGAGGCACTGAACAGGCTCCCCAGGGAATGGTCACAGCCCCAAGGCTGCCAGAGCTGCCAGAGCTCCAGGAGCATTTGGACAATGCTCTCAGGAACAGGATGGGATTGTTGGAGGAGTTGGACTCAGTGATCCTTCCAGCCCAGGATATTCCATGATTCTATGAACTCAGGCATGAGGGAACTTACAGTGCAGCTGGTATTGCTCACCAGTGAGGCCAGAGCTACAGTCAGTGACGTGTGAAGGAAGCTCCTTCTGCAGGTGTTCTTCTCCCACTGTTCCAGGGGGCTTTCCTCACCTGTGATTAGTAGTAGGGATCCTGTGGAGCTGGCAAAAGGAGATGTATTGTTTTGCAAAGGATGTTATGTTCTTTCATCATCAGTTCTAGTGGTCAGTATGTAAGTTGTTAAAATTTATGCCGCTGCAGACAAGCGTTCAGTTTTTTTCAGATGTGGGGGCAGACTCTAAAGATAAAAACATCCTTTGCTAAAAGTGAATAAGAAAATGTGACTAAATACACACAAAAAGACAGTTGGGATCAGTCTCTTCTCCCAAGTAAAAAGCAATAGGATAAGAGGGAACAGCCTCAAGTTGTGCAAGGGAAGGTTTAGATTAAATATTAGGAAAAAGTTCTTCACTGAAGGGTTGTCAAGCATTGGAACAGTCTGTCAGGAAAGTGGTGGAGTCACCAACCCTGGAGGTATTTAAAGCACATGTGGACGTGGCACTTGGGGACATGGTTTAGTGGTGGATTTGGCAGTGCTGAGGTTACAATTGGATTCGATGATCTCAAGGGTCTTCTCCAAGCTAAATGATTCTGGGATTCTAAGGACTTGAGAAAGTAAATTCTCACAAAACACTGCGAGCCAAATCCATTCGAACACCTATGAATTTTATGTAATGTGGTGGAAAATCAGCAGCTCACCCAGTTAGGTAGAATTGGGGAAAGAAAAAACACAACCAGAAAACAGGGATGTGTTTCCTTTGTAGATTTCAGAGATGTATGCAGAATTCACTTGTCTAAACTCCAAACTATAATCTTGAGGATGGTTCCTCAGACGCAGTCCTGAACTCCATTCGTGACATCTTTTATAATTGGAAGCTCCCAACACATTTCCCATCTGATGTGGAAGCTCCTTGTCTGTGTGGGAGTGGGCAGCTCAGCATCTTGCCCATGGCTGAGCCCAAGGGTTAGAGCACGTGGAAGGAGTGTGTGCATGGCTCTGACAGAATATTCCAGGGAACAGGCCAGGGAATCGTGGCTCCCAGCTGGGGGTGCTGCTGAAGAAATCCCACTGTACTTCTGTGACAGTGCAGTGCACACTTATTCATAAGGTACTTTTTTCCCTTGGAAATCTGACTTGTCATTTTAGAGCTTTATGTTCTGTGTAATCCCACTGTTACTACTGCAATTTTATATATATATCTCCATCATGCTGGGTTCAGTTGGTCTTGCAGAATTAGCACTGTACAGAAGGAATTACAAACCCTTTCTGCCCTAAATGAAATTAAAAAACAGCAGGGAGAGCTAAAAATCAGGAGTTTAGATGCTGTTGCTGTCTTTGAGAAAACCGTTAGTATTAAGGCATATTAATTTTATTCATATACCACAATTGATACTGAGAAAATTGTCTGAGAATTTATTCCCAGGAAGCTGAAATGTCATGTTTTGTCCTGCTAAAATACTGTCTTGCCCCAGTTTTGAAGCTGGGAGCTCCCACCTCCAGGTTTGCATCACCAGTGGACACCCAAATGTTAAGGGGATTTCAGAAGTGAGTCAGCCACACTGACTGAAAACGTTTCAGGGACTCAGGAACCACAGAAAGTTGAAGATGGCTGTTATAAAGCTCAATGAGTTAAATATTTAAATAGCTCCCCATAACTGTTTTAACAAGCTTAATAGCTAAACAGCTATTAAATACAAACTCTCTCCACATGGGAACATTATTGAGGGCATTTAAAATTTTTATTTCTTTTAACTGACTCACTAGAAACAGAGCTACTGTACCTTATTTGCATTTTATTTCATATTTTTTAGTGCAATTGCAATTCACTGCAGAAGGTTTTGGCACTAGGTCAGAAAACCAGATCAGTCTCTTGGCAGTATTTCTGCCTGTTGTGTTCCTCATCCATGGTGCAGTGTATTGTCACCCGGCACTTGGATAATTCCTACAAACATAAAGCGGTGCCAGATCATTACCACAGATTTGAGACATCATTTATTATACTTGTTTCTTATTCAAAGGTGATGATTGGACTCTTCACTGAACCTTTAATACATGACATTAACTGGTGTTTATGGCACAGTTTGCCTTGAGTCTTGGCAGAGCAGGATCCCAGTTTATGTAAGGCGCTGATTCTGAGTAGGCCACACTTGATATTTTTGCCCCATTTTCAGGTGAGCACTTTCTCTTGAGTAGCTTTCAGCTATAAAATAGGGAGCAGAATGCTTTATGTAAGCCACGGATAGCCTCTTTTCTCCAAACAACTTATACAACAACATGCTAAAGGGGTAAAAATAACAATCAAACCTCGGGGCAGTTAAATAATAGCCTGAGACTGAGCAGTTAAAGGGTCTGTATTATTCCTCCTTTTTTTCTCTTCCGTCACAGCCAAAGCATAGCATGTCTTAGCTGTTTCCCAGGACATGGGAGATGCTGTCCTGAAGAGGATGTGGATTTCTTTGTGTATTTGCTGGGGCCAAAACACACCTCACCAACAAGACCTGGGAAAGGGAACACTGGGAGTCACTCTCCATTATTAGGGTGACTTGTGTTACTTCACACAAATACACCCCTAGGTGACTGCTCAGGGTGAGCCAGAGAACTTTTTTCTGCCAAAACTTAATAGCAGGAAACTGAAGTGACTCAGCTTTGTAAGTACAATCAGAGATTTTTCATAACCTTCTCTCCCAGAACACAAATGTTTATGGTTTCTCCTCAGACCACGGTCTTACATGGCTGAAAGTACACAATCAAGTGTGGTTTTTGTAGAGGACATGTGAACAAGTTAGCTGGCTAAAAGAATTAATCTTTTTTAAAAAAAATCTATTTCAGCCTGTTATTTGTATTTTATTCTGCCTGAAGGTCACTGGATTACTTTTAAGGGCACCACAAGCAATTTGCTGACTTTGCTATAAATTCTGTGTCTGTGTATTAGTAAAATCTGCTGTCACTTTAAAGTAGAAGTTCTGCCCCAAATATGAGAGCCTTTTCCTTCAAAAGTTATATAAATAGCATAATCATACTGTCGTTGGCCAACAGTAAAAATAAGCTCTTTAAAATTATTTCTGCTCAATAATTACTATGGAAGCCCCTCAAAGAAGCAAAACAGAGCACCAAAAAAAAAAACCAACCACCAAAAAACAACCAACCAAAAAAAAAACCAAAAACCCAACCAAAAAAACCCAATTCAGGCTTCACTAACAACGAACTGTGCTGTGCTCGCACAATACCAGGAGCATGGATTATGTTCTGCAGTATCCAACCAGATTGTGATAGGGATATACTCTGGCCTTGGATATCTGGGAATCATGGACAAACTCCATGATGAAACAAGTTTAACTCAAGAAGAGCATCCAAATCCTACTTGCTCTCCTTCTCTAATCTCAGTAATAGAGCCACCAGGATGATATAGTGTGTGATCTTCTAACAAAATTAAAGGCAGTCAAAAGAATTAACATTTTCCAAAGTGCCTGCTTCATTTTGGAGTCCAGGCTGGCAAGGTTTGTGCCCACAAAATAATTCACTTGCTTCTTAATCTCTTACCCCACAGTCTCTCAATTTGATGGTGCCGCTTCTGATTTAAAAACAAAGTAATCTTCAGTTTTGAAACAGCTTTTTTGTTCCTAGCAGAAACTGCTAATTTCTGAATGCCTAATGAGAACCTAAAAATGGCATTTAAATAAATTGTACATTTTGCAAAGTTACCTCGAGGCATTAGTTTGATTTTGTTTCTTAAAAACCAGGTGATATTGTCCTGTTTAACAGCAGAAGCACCATGCAAGTTTCTTACACCACTGCATTTGAAGCCAAAAGGTCTCCTCTCCACATCCTGCTTTTCAACCAGCCGAGTTGTATAAACAGTGAGATCTTTCTGTCTCATTTGTAAGGAACACCAAAGCATGGCATCAGCAACCAGTTTGCTTTGAAGACCATTCTTGTTCCTGGCTTCTTTGGGCTTTAGATAGGGATCTTTTGCTGACATCAATGGGAGTTGGATGAGACCTCAAAGAAAGCCTGCTGGACTGAAGATCCTGACGTGTGTGTCTAGATTGCCAGTGATTTCACACTGTCCTGACCAGAAAAGTTACTGCAGTTCTTATCTGATCATTCACTAGTATTAAATAGGTATAGTGAAGTCAGAAGTAGAATTAGGGAAACCAAGTGTCCAAAACTGTTGTAGTTTTGCACTCACAGTAAGTCACTGCTCCTGTGTCCAGTCTGTTTTGTGCACGGCCACACGTGCACAGACGAGGTCAGGGGGAATGTCCTGGCATCTGCCTCCTGTTGGAGCTCCATCACCTCCATCTCCCAGCCTGTACAGCCATGCTGGGGGGCAGATCCTGCACACATCTCTGGAAGGAAGGAGGGAAGGTGTTAGCTCCATGTGTCTGTAATGCTTGCTCTCTGTAGCTGCAGTCTCTCTTGCAAGATGTGGAGCAGGGGCTGTGGTTACACTTCTGCACAACAGCTTCAAGGGGTCAGCGCTTACTCTGCTGATGAGCCGCCCTCTCATCATTCAATTCCAAGGGCAGGAAATGTAGAGGCAAGGGCAAAGATTTTGTCTTTGGAGCGGGGAGGATGGGCAGAGGCACCTGGAGGGGAAGGAGCTGCTGCCAGTGGAAGTGAACTGCCTGGGGACAGCATGGAGAGCCAGCAGATATTCCTGGAGGAGGGAGAAGCCGCAGCAGATGGTGGCTCACTAGAAACAGATTAAAGCAGCTGGTACGGAAACAAGATATAGCACCGAGGGTCGGTTCAGATCCGAAACAAACTGCTCCTAGCAGAGCTGGGGCTTGGTGGGGAAAGGAGAAACCTGCACTCATTCCCTCCTCAGCATGAGAAGGTTGAAGTCTGTGCACCCCATCTCCCCTGGGAACAGGGACCTCCACGGGCTCCGATAACCTAAGGAGTGGCACTGGGAGGAGCAGGAGACGGCAGGATAAGCTCTCTCTGCGTTGGAAAGATTCATTTCCTCTCACACCCACTGTTCCTGAGTGATGAAGTATCCAAACCCTGGTGCTAGTTCAGTGCATGACAGCCACACCAATTTTCCCTTCAGCTGTCCCAGTATCAATGCACCTGGAACCCGTGGTTTTTAGGAGCAGGCATTCCATGCTGCAGAGCCTGGCACGGCTGAACCCAGCGTGGCAGGGCCTGCATGCACCTTTAGAACCCACTTTCACTTGGGAAATCAAACTGTGGGACAGGCATTTTAGTACCTCTCTGACATTTAAAATTCAAACCTGTAATGAATCACATTACCTTAGAGAAATGGAACCACAGAACCGTGAAGGTTGGAAAAGACCTCCAAGATTTTTTGGATCCAACTTGTGACCGATGCCCACCTTGTCACCCAGACCAGAGCACTGAGTGCCACGTTCAATCTTTCCTTAAAAACCACCAGGGATGGGGACTCCAAACCTCCCTGGCCAGCCCCTGACAACCTTCTTCATTACCAAATACATTAAGCACTTCCCGAACTACAAATGTATCCCTGCCTAGTCCAGAGCTGGGAGCCACTATCGTCCTCACTCCCAAGACAGACTGTTTGGATACTCCTCCCTTCTCCTTCCTTAGGAAGATTGTCAGAAAAAGCCTTTTATTGCCCAAAGCATAATTGCTTTGCTTAGATACCAGGCACACTTTGTAGAAGAACAAAGAAATGAAAAATGTAGATGTTTGGAGTATGTCTTATAAACCCTAAATTAAGATCACATTTTAAAAGAGATTTACTAATGCTGAAGGCATAGCCTTCATATTTTCCATTCAAGTGCTTTTTCTGAGGAATACCTGATTTGGAAACACAAGGAGGTAAAGAACTAAACCTGTATTTCCTTATGATGTGTAGCTCTACCATACAATCACGCACAGGTAAGGGAAGAAAAGGGTGATCCCATTAAACAGAACTTGCAAAATTCTGTTGTATTTTTACCTTTACTGAGGGCAGGAATTCTGGAGTGGAGGGAGGGATGCCCCTTGTTCTTCTCAGGAGGGCTCCACACAAGGCCAGGCAGTGGCTGCTCACTTCTCTTGGCTTTCAGCTGCTCCACTCTGATCACTTTTTTACACAACTTTCACTGCATCTGCTGCTGCCGCTCTGAACTTGGCAGGGAAAGTGGAACAGTAGGACAGAAAGGTTTCTATAGTGGATCAAAGGACACAGCTGCCTGTGGAAGTCTTTCCTGGATAAATTACAGCCTATGGGGAAGGTAAGACTCTGGAGATCAGTAACCATTTGAGAAGCAGCTTCTTCACGTGACTGCAGGTGGGACAAGTCAAACAATATTTGCTTTCTCTGCTTTCTGATTGAGTGTAACAACACTGGGGTGTTTAATTGTCTGTGGAATTCAAGATGAGAATCCACAAAATAGGATCTCAATTCCTTAGATGCCTCCCATTCTGGAAGAGAAATCCAGTACACCAGGGTGAAAGAAACGAAAACTGCGACTTTACAAAAAGAATGCTACTTTTATTTTCAAATGCTGTAAAAAGCCTCATATAAATTTTTATAATGCTTCTATGTAACTTTCCCAACCACAACTAATGAAACAGTCTAGGAAAAATATAGCAGTTGCCATTTTGACTCCGAGAACGAGCTGCTGTGAGATCCCAACAGTAAAAGGACAAGGTACGGTGTGTTACAACGCCTGTACTTGCTCTTCTTATTGAGAAAGTGAGAGCACTTCCTAAGCATTACCTGGGCTAGGCTGCAGCATTCCCTGCTTGCTGGGCACAGGAGGAATGTCAGCCCTAGGGAAGGAGCTGACAGCAGAGCTGTGTGCCATTCCTGGTGCCCATTCCTGGTGCCCCCAGCTGATCTCCCCCCAGCAGGTGCCCTTATCCCAGACTGTCTCCAACGGCTCAGGTGGGGAACAACTGACCTATAAAAATAACACTTCTATAACTCTCCAGCAAGGCAAATTGAACAGTGCAAATGCAGTATCAACAAGATTTGATTTCTGAATGCTGGCAATTTTTTTTTTAACTCCTTCTGCACACGAGACAACCTCTGCTGATGTCCTGTACCTAAGGCCACTCACTCGCGCTGATTGGAGATGGAATGAAGTGCGAAAGCTCAGCTGCAGTTCCCAATCCAAGCTTCCTCCCCACTTTCAGGGAATTCTGATCCAGAATTTGGATTCAGGCTCTCCACTTCCATCGATGCACTCAAGTTTCCCCTGCTGGAATAGGTAAACGTCCCAGCAAACCTCTGATAACAATTTGCATACACAATTCCACGTTTTAACAAAAGCTTAACAAAACATACTTCCAGAAAATAAATTTTCACATGGTTGCAATCATCAAGCCATTTCAGGATCTTTGGTACTCCAAGAAAAATAAATGGCACAGTGACAAACATTGCCAAAGGAAAACACACAACCATCCAAAGGAATCAGACAGAAATAACAAAACTAAAGATATGTTGCACTTCCTTTTTTTTTTTTTTGAAAGCCAGTGTAGATTAACCTGCTGTTCTCTTTAATCCATTACAGTGTCACAGTTTCACCTTTAAAAAAAAAAACCCTATCATCCTAAAAGCAGTAGTTAATATTGTTTAACTTGACTTACTGATTAAAATAACGCTATGTTTACAAAAAAATTTTAAAAAGTCAACTACCACAATACAGGAGTTTATGCTAGATAGGCTGCAGGCTGTTGTTTCCTTATGGATATAGCTCCTATGTGAGCACTGATATGATTAATCATCTGCAGTTTTAAATGAGTATTATCCTTAGTGTTGCAAATAGAAGGGTTGAGCTTTTTCCCGAGTTTGTAAACCAGTGAGTATGTACAGACATAGTTGTTTAATAGATAGCTTTAAATTAAGTGTGTATTTCTCTGCCCTCCCCTAAGCCCCACAGGAAAAAAAAATCACCAGTATCACTGCACATTTGCAGTTTCCATGAAACTGAGCTTGTCTCAACAAGTCTGAGCAAAGACTTCTTTGTAGGTCATGTTAATGGGGTTACTGTGCTCTTCTGAAAGGTGGTTTTTGCAGGAATTCCAATTCCAGTCCACACGGTGCCCCACGGATGAGACTGGAAATTAAAACCAATGAAAATTGTTTTGAATAGCAGTGTCTTTTGAGGCCAAGTTTGCATCTCAGGATTTTTTTTCTGCCTGAGCTTCCCTGTCTTGGAGTCAAGGCCTTAGGAAAGGCATTTCCTTTCCTGAGAAGCCTCAGGAGCTGCTGGGGCACTGGCAGAACAATGTCTGAAAGGTGGATTTAAGTGAGTTATTGTTTTTGTACAGCCTTTGGATGGCCACAGGTTGAGCCTCACCACACTGACAAGGCTAATAACAACACTGGAGAATTTTTAAGGACCTTGCCCCAGCAGCAGTACAGGGATGTTAATTAGTGTAGAGTCTGGGAAGCAAACCTGGGAGATCAGGGAGCTGTTCCCACCTCAGTCCAGCATTCAGGCAGAAGTTCAGCTTAGCTTTGCTCTGATGTAACACTGGACAGCCCTGAGGCACTGGCTACTCCTCTTTGAGAAGCTGAAGACTGAAACTGTTTGGTATAAATAACAGATATTAGATGCTTCAAGGGAAACAAAACCATGGAGGAAAGGCAGGATCAGGGAACCTGGCTGGATCAGGGAAGACTTCCTGCACATCACAGGCACTGATGCACAGAAATCTGGCAGGCAAATGGGCTCTTATGCAGCAGATGAACATCCCACTGTGTTTTTCAGAGCATACAAATAATTCAGAACAGCTGATACCACGGTGCCTAACAGCAATAAATATTTCTCTAACGGCTTTATAACAGTAGCTTCCATATTGCTGCAAAAGCTTGTCCAGTGGAATCTTTCCTACTGTATGCCAAAACATCCTGTGCTCCACTTGGAGTGGGCTGCAGACGTTTTAGGGTGCCTTTCACTGGTGTTCAGAGGGAGACAGCAACAGTGACTCTGCTTGTTCAGCCACTGGAGAATTGTTCATTGCTGTACAGCTCTTTTGACCAGAAAATGACAGCAGAGATCTCTGCTGTACTGTGACAGATTCAAAGCCCTGCAGATAAGCTGTGAGTGAGAAAGCTGTGAGGCAGAGAAAGTCACCAGTGACCAGATAACTGCAAACTGTTCAGGGAGTGCAAGTCAGTCCTGAACTGCTGCTGGGCTGATGAACAAAAGCAGAGCCTGCACATGGAGGTATTTCTGCTTCTGTTTCCTCTGCCCAGGGGAAGGAGACCTGGCTCAGCTGCCAGGTTGTCACCATCCTGCAGACTGGCCACAAGAACATTTAGGTGGTCCCTGAAAATTGGGCTGCAGGCTCAGCTGATCCCTTGTAAACCCATGGCCATGCCAGGTGGAGATACTGGAAGAAAAGGAGGCCACTGGAGAGTCTGAATCTAGTGGGACACTGTTTCCTCTACGTGAGCAGAGGCTGCTGTTCCGGAGAGAAGAGGTTAGAGCAGGATCCCTTCTGCCTGCAGCTGCTCAGGGAGGAAAAAAACAAAAAGCACCCATCTGAACACTTCTCTAGAACACATTTTGCAGAGAGAAAAGAGGATGTTTGAATTATGAGCAGCTCAAAGATTATCTGCTTTTGAGCAGAGGCAGGAATGCAGTCTTGGAAACTCTGCCATCTCCTCAAAACTTCGTATCAGAATGTTTCTCTTCTGCTAAAAATATTGATAATTTTTATTCAGATTCCTTTTTTCTTCTGAAATTACCAGCAGGCATCATCACCTCAAACAGCAGTACTGCCAACTATCATTTAAAGCAGAAAAACCACTAAACAGATCACAGGGACTGCCTCACTGCCACAGACTGTGGGAAAAGGGACAAAAGGGATGATGATAAAGGGCTGGTAAAATCCTGCACTGGGGGCAAGAGAGGGCACACAGGACACAAGGTGGCCCAGAAGACACTGCTATTTAAAATAATTCCATGTGCTACAGTCATGGGGGATCTGCAGACCACAAATGGAGCACCCCTGAGCAACTGCTCAGAGAGGTTTGCAAATGTGGACAGTTTTTTTATACTGCATATCTAAACCCCACCAGGTGAGCAGTACAACAACAGTGCTGCATCAAATGATATGTTTCCCTCCTGGGTGGATTAGATGGTTTACAGTACAAACAAAGCCACAGTACAGAGAGGCATAATTAACCGTTATCCACACGTAGGCAGTGCAGGAAAAGGGATGCATGTTCCTTTTATTCCAGTACCTTTGTATAATAAAGTTAACAAAAATATTCAAATATTTAAAAAAAAAAAAAAAAAGGAAAGAAAAAAAAAAGCAAAAAAAAAAAGCCAGCTGGCACTGCCAACTAATTCCTGTAGTAGTCTTAGAAATCCTAATCCTGTAGAATTTCTGTGTGAAATCGATGCGCACCAGAGTCGATGTGTTGATAACTAATGCCAAGTGGGCCTGGTGATGCAGCTACCTGAGGTTTGTGTTTGCAATTTCCTTTGGGGGGTTGTGTTCTGTTTCACAACTTCCCAGCTTTCATGTAGGAAGGGATGGAGCCACGCTGGGTGAGCCCTTCAAACCTCTTGTAGGTGTAATTGAGGAAAACCCAGTCTTTGGATTTGTAGTCAGGTTCCGTCGTGTTTGGCACTAGAATTCAGAAACAAAAGCAAACACACATTAAAACAGTTAAACCCAGGCTGCTTCTGAGAGGACTTTTCACAGAGCTAAACAGCTCTGAGCTCTTATTTCCTTAGTCAGCAGAAACTCCTGGAAGAAATAGTGTTTCTAATCAGGTCAGTTGCCTTTTGTCAATGGTCTGAGTTACAATTTCAGGATCGAACTCTGAAGCAGAAAAAGGTGGTGGTGGGGGGGGTTGTTTTGCTTTTTTTTTCTTTATTATGTCTACCCACTTTATCAGGCTTCCATACCTTGAGAGAAGCCTCTAACACACCCACAGGATACACAATTACAAACCCCTTGACATTTCTGATGTTCTGATTTTTAGGTATTTACATGTACAGTACTGTTTTCAGTGGGTCTGAAATGCCAAGATAATAGAGATGTTCTTGGCATTATGCAAATATGGGCTTAACCAGCTTAGGCACTGGAGATGAGTTGCTTTGCACCAAAAGGACAAACTTCCTCACCATTACACAAAAGCCATTTCAGAAAAGAAATAACCAACAGCTTTTGGATAATTCTTATGGCTGGTAACACAATTACACTTAGCAGACAGCAATTAATCACTGTTAAACATCTGCCAATCTTCAAGTAACTGAAACAATGGGACCTGGGACTATTTGTATGTCAGAGAACCAAGCCCTTTACATATGCAAATTTCCTATAACTAGCCAAGAGAAATCAACAATTTAAAAAAAACCCTGAAGTGATTTACAGAGCCCCCCAGGTTCGTGAATTACTGTGTTCAGTAATCAACTGTCTGAAAATTCTTACCCACAAATATCTCAACAATTATGTTTGGCACAAACCTCAAAAGTCATTGAAGATGAACAGCAAATCAGTGCATGATGTTTTACCAGAATCTGGTTAGACAGACTGCCTGGCAGAAAACTCCACTGCTTTCTGTGCTCACTACCTGTGCAAACTGTTTTTACCAATGGCTTTGACTCAAAATCTCTGGGCTTTGCAGCTGTGAGAGATCACAGGTTTACACTCATATTTCAAAGAAAACATAGAGACTTGATCTAGAGACTAACTTGATGAGGGCATCAGAAAAATGAATATAAACAACAAAAAAGGTATCTGTGGAGTATTCTGGCATGTCCCAGATGGAAATTTGGAATGTGACAATGGCAGTCTCACCTGGCTGTAAAATGTCTGATTCAGGAAATTCATCGAAGTTGGAAGTATCATCAATACTCTTGATTTCTATAGGGATTGCAGCTGGTCTTTCCCTGCAAATAAAGATAAATGCCAGAAGAGTGAATATTGGGAAATGAGACATTAAGTTCCAGCTTTAACTTCACTTTTTACACTTACAACTTCCTTTAATGCAGAGCACAAAGGTTCCACTGAGTGCATCACAGATGAATGTGACTCTGCTGTTTGCTGACACCATGGGGAGATTGTTTGGTTCCCTGTCCCTGTTGGTGTCTTCCTGGCAGGCTTGGGGCAAACATCATTTTCCCATTAAGGGAGAGAACATTCCACACTTATCTGCCACACAGCCATCACCATGATCTTGTCACCAGCCACCATTGTGGTTACTCTGTTTCACAAACACAGCCCAGCAGGATTGCACTTGCTGCCAGAGCCTTATAATTCCAATGCTCATCAGCCTGGACCTCATCCAATACCATTGGACTGCAGCTCCTCTTTGTGACACTCAGCATCTCTCTCCCAAACCAGGCTGGCTCTGCTTTAGCAGCTCCACAGTCAGGGAGCCCTTGAAGGAGTTTTAAGGTGGCTTTTGAAACTGCCCAAGGAATCTGTCCCCCCAAAACATTCACACTGGGACAGAGCACTGTGGGAAAGGCAGTGATTTACACCTGTAAACTCATCACAGTTCTAATTAAATCCACAGCCACCCTACAACAATTTCTTTCCGTTCTGGGCAGTCTGGAGCAATCTGAGGTATCTCAAAACAGTTAAACTCTGATCATTTCTGTGAATGTCAGCAAGGCCTGAAAACCTTCAGTGTAACCCACCTACTGCCAGTAGCTGCCTTTCAAAATGAAAGATAAATTGGAAATAATTGTCCTTGACATCATATTACATGAAATTCTTGCTTTCATGGCTTTTATTCTCCCTGTAAAACATGTGTGTATATACATACCTGATATGTCCCCAGTCTACTCCTTCAAAAAATGGATGACTTTTTATTTCCTCTACTCCATTGCTACCAATTCTATTTTCTGAGTCAATACAAAACCTGGAAAAGGGGAAAAAACAAAGGGAATGTTATGATAAATTCAGACAGAAGCAACAGTATCCAGTATCAAGAATTTCAAGAAGTTCTTTCAATTGTTCCCCACCACTTGGGGTAACCTCAAAGCAGCCCATTGCATCTAGGAGAGAAGGGAAATACCAGAAGCAGAACATTGTTAAATCCCAGAACAAAAAGCTATGATGCCAATGACTAACACCTTTTCTAAACTGCTGCATCCCCATTTTCCAGGTTTGTGAAAAGTTGCTGCATGTTCTAGTAAGATCAGTTTGGAATGGAGGCTTAAATCCTTACTACTGAGAACTCCTCTGCATGTTCTCAACTACTTAAACATCCATGTTTCAAAGTCAAACAAAGAATGGATATACTTAGTAAATCAGGACTGCTCTCTGTTGTCATATTTTGGATCCCAGTGAGCCAGCCCATTCCAAACATGCCATGGCCCTATTCTCCCCCTTCCCTCTCCTCAGAGGTGCAGGTGGTGCAAAGACCTGGGGGCCTGTTTCTGATACAGCCCTGCTGCATAACCTCAGCTCAGACCACAGAAGAAATTGTCAGTTTATAAGGAGCAGGAAGAAAAAGGTGAAATTGGAGACAGAGACAGGATTGGTGAGAGGGGAACTGTTACCTGTTCGAGCAGGCCAGACAGGAAAAGCCTAAAATCCTAAAGAATGAAAATAGGGTGGTGGAAGCTCTCTGACAGCAACTCAGTGACCTCAGGGATTTGTTCCAGGGAACAGCAGAGGCTGACCCTTCTCCTCTGGACTAATGCTGAGCTGGCTGGAAAAGCCTCTCAAGTATCTCATCCATTTGCTCAGAAATTCATTAAATCCCAGCCATCTTCTGCATGTGTAGCATAGCAGGTTAGGCTATAAACTGTCTCCAATGATAAATTAAAGTTCTTTTGCTTGTAGTTGGGTGTCACTGGGGAAGAAAACCTGCCTGTATTTGTATTGCAGCCCAGCAGGCTGGGTGGTGCCCAAGGACTAACAGCAGATCTCAAACCCTGTAACAACACCCAGCCAGAGCAGCCACAGGATTTGTCAGGCTCTATCTAAACCTGATCTTATTTTAGTTTGGATTTATCTGCATCCATAACAAATACCTTTAACTTTGTCTGCATCTCCCTTAAGCCAAAACACACATTGTCCAACTTGTCCAAGCCATAATGAACAAAGTACCCAAAATGCCCAGATGGTTGTTGTCCAACCTGTTTTGACCTCATTTTAGTAGATTACCTATAACTAAGATGTTTTGCCCCAATTTTAACCCTTCTCCTTGTGGAGACAAACTGATAAATTCAAGTAGTCACGTAAGTAGATGCATGAGCAAGATATGCTAACAAATACACTGAAATCTCTAAAAATTCCCCAAACACAGCCAGGATTGAGGAGGAAGAAATACACAGCAGTAATGCTGTACTCTGTCCAGCAGAGAACTTGGGATGCTGACAAGGAAGGTTGAGCAGAACACTAGAGAAAGAGACACCAAAAGTGCAATGTAACTGTTTTACACAAACTTATTCATGAGGCTTAGCAGCAATTTAATTTTTTGAACAGTAAGTATCACTAACTGGATGCAGGGTAACTGTTTCTTGTATTTGTTATGTTTCTGTAGGTTACTGGAGCACTGCTTGAACTAATAATAAATTCTAGTTTTGTGAAGCACATTCCCCTTTTTGCCTGTAACAAAACTGTATAAGGCTATAACGTTAGCTTTGAAAAGGAAAAAAAGGAAAAAATATCAAACCCAAAACGAGTGTGCCCCCTAAACCCTCCCAGGACAAGAGAGTACTTCTGCCTGACCTTGTCACCAAAACCCTCACAAAAGCCTCAATGCAAATTAAAAATTGGGATTTTGAAAGAAATGAGTAAATCCAAAACATCCAAAGATTTCTGTTCAGTGCATTAAATGCTGGTGAGTGGTTATTTTCTTGCCCCCTCTGAGAAGAGAAAAATTCTGTGTTAATCACTTTATTTTTGGTCTGCTCTGTTTCTCCTTATACCATGGTACAAATCAAGATCATTCCAGCTTATTTCTTCATGTTAAACAAATGGCAAAGGGAAAAAGACTTAAAAAAAAATCCATCAAGGATGGTGACAGAAGAAACCAGCCTTCCCTCCAACATAAAGCTTCCTTCAGACAGAACAGGAATTTACCCCGATGGAAGATGACCCTGGCTGGGCAAGAGGCCAGAATTGGGTTTTTCTTACTGACCTTAGAATTAAATCCTTTGCTTTCTCTGAAATGGGCACCTCTGGAGGAAATACCAACGTTTCTTTCCAGTTCATAACTTTCCTGTAAGTCTCTTGTGGTGTTTCTGAGCAGAAAGGTGGATACCCTGCACAAACAAATAAAAAATTCATAAACTTTTCCCAGAAGAGCAGTGAGCTCTGCTTTTGTCACTGGGGCTCCCAAATCTAACAAATATTAGCCAGAGGTTTTCTCTTCTAACAAATGGACCCTGTTACCTTTGAACAACTCTTAAGCTGGGGTTTTTCACATACCTATTAGCATTTCATACATAATCACTCCCAAGGACCACCAGTCACACAGCTTGTTGTACCCAGTCTGCATAAACACTTCTGGAGCAATATAGTCTGGGGTTCCAACAGTAGAATATGCCTGGAAAAAAAGTATAATCTCTTTAAAAGATAAATACTGTGGTTTTACACTTTGCAATACCTTTTCCTGGGGATTCACATACAGGATCTTGCTGTTTAGGTGAGCAAGAATTAATTAGAGAATTCACAGGAACTAAAATCCCAGTAATATTATTCTTTTATAATTCTTTTATAACAAACAGAGAGAACCTCGAAAATAAATGGAAATCATCCTCTTTAACATGACGCAATCATAGAATACTGCAACTGCAATATCAGAAGGTCCTCTTAGCTAAAGTTTCAGGTAGCTGCTTTACAAAAATACCCAAGAAGTTCTATTGTTGTGGTCTTTGTTTACTTTTAAAGGCATAATCAGTGGTAGATTCCCAAGTGTGACACTCACGATACACAAGCTGGGTATTGGGAATTTCTCTTAACTGGTGAAAAATCTTCCATGGGGCAGGAGGGAGAGAAAAAAACCCAAAACCTGACAAAAAAAACCCCTCAAGACCAAAAAAATCCTCCAAAAGCAGTTTTCCCACAAAAATACTTTACTTTCATTTGTCTGACCATAAAGAAGCACTTTGTTGGATTGAACAGACCCGAGACATTTAGGATTGAACCAATGGAAAAGTGAAAATGTGGCTCCTTTTCCAACAGTGTTGATGCAAATTGTCATTCTGGCCTTTCACTGTCTCTGTGGGACTGTTCTTCACCACACAGTTCTGCCACATCAGCCTTCACTGGACTTGAGAAAGTGTCTTTTCAGGGATCTAATTCCAGGCTGGAATAAGGCTGTGAAATACAGTCCCATGAGGCAGTGTGGTGCTTGCAATGTAATCTCTATGTCTCATGAAGAAAGAAGAGACAACCCTGAAGGTTTTTAGGAATACTGCAGTAGATGACTTTTTAAAAAGAGTGTGGAAAAATAAAAGGTTCCAAAATTTGACAGCTGAGGTTTTTTGGTGAAAATCATGGGCAGGGATGAAAGTCTGAAATCCCATGGCTGACAGACACTTTGCTTTGGTTCAGTTCATGCCACAACTCCCCCTATTACGTGACCACTCCTCATCACAAACCCAGGCTGGAGCACTCCAGTGCCAACACCCTCCCACAGCCTTTCCACCACATTCCCATTGAGCAGAATGGGAATTCCCCCCAATTCTCTAGAGAGGAATCCTGCAGCCACACATCTGCTTGTGACTGAGCTGCAGGAATCAGAGCCAGGAGTCCACGTTGCCCACACCAGGTCAGTGCTGCAGAGAGCTCCAGACACACCTTGGCCACATGGCTGCTGACATCTGAGGTCTTGGGCCATGTGCTCACAAGGGAAACAAAGGCATAGAGAAGAGCAGGGTCTTGCTATTCCAACCTGGACCCCCTTCTTTTGAGTTATTTGTGATTTTGGGAGCTTGTAGAGAGTGACATATGAGGGCCTTGCAGGTTTTAAGAACCAGGAACACTAGCATTGAGTTTTAGTTTAACATTTTGTGTAAATAGTTTAAAAGCAAAACAAAAATTATACATTATTTAATTAACTCACCAGCTGTCGCCTGTTCTTCTTCCATGTTTCTGCTTTCCTCTTTGAGTTCATATTCTGAAATGCTAATTTACAAAATAGTTATTAAATTAACAATTGCATTTGTGAGAATGAAGAGAAAAAACATTTATAGGGTTCCAGTTTTAAATAACTATTTTGTATATTTAGAATCCTTTAGTCTGGAAACAAATACTTGATTATAACTGAAAATGGGAACATGAGAACAACTACTGTCCAATGCACAGCTGAAACTCATGTAAGTAGGACACCTCATCAGCAATTCTAAATTGGAACTTGCTAAAATTTTTAGATCAGCTTCTGAAAAGATTCATGAGACTGAAGTCACTGACTTCAGTCTTTTGGCACATGAAACCCATGTCCCTCCTGAAAGAGCAGTTCTGTAACTTCACTAGCATTATGAAAAAAACATTAAAATATAGATATATTACATTATGTGTATTCATATCTGTGTATGAACGTGCAAAAATGCATGGTTACTGCAGAAATCATAATTTCTTGCCTGTGAAATGCTCCCATGTCCCAGGGAACAAGCATTTCCAGTTTTCCAATTAAATGCAATCTGCCTGCCCCATCTTGCTTATCCCAGCAGAAACACAGGTACAATGTACAGCTGCAGCTCAAAACCATTTACATGTTAAACTAGGACAGCTCATACTCACAGAAGTCACTTGGTGGGTTGTGTGTGAGGTTCCTGTAGAACTCTGTTCTGTGGGCTTTCTTTAAACCTGTGCAGAGCCCAAAATCAGACAGCTTTACATGACCCTAAAAAAAAAAAATCATCAGAGAATGTGAAACCCTTATTTAGATAGGTAGTGCTTGGAAAAAAGACTTTTAATCACTGCACATGCCCTCTCAGGCCATGATGGACTGGCACAGGACAAGCAGGGAAGCAATGACTGAACCTTGCTGTTCTGGAAGGGTCTGTTTTCTCTTCAGCAGGCTGTGGCCTCCCAGGAATGGTGATACCTACAATTTCCCAACAGCTGAGGGCAGCTACTTTGCCTGCTTTTGTTTTGAGCTGGACACCACTTCGATTGAGAAAGCCTCCAGGACAAAATTCCTTTGCTTTGTTTTGATGGTAACCTTGGCTTTAATCAGGTTTCCAGACATCAGTGCAAGATAGAACCCATCAAACCTGACAGACTCGTGCATGCTGTGATAACACCTGGCCTCCATCATCTTAAAGATCTCTTCCAACCTAGATAATTCCAAGATTCTGTGATGCTTACTGAGTGCATTTCATGGCCAGAATGGTCAGTCTAACTGAGGGAGTTTCCACAGGTGAGTGGGTGATTAAATAAATGTAACTGTAGGAATTGAACACTTAGCATTGTCTGAATTGTCCATAGCTACTTCAAGATGCATGAAAGGAAGAGTATCACCTTTTAATGTGTATGAATATGAGCATCTGGTCACCCTGAGTAGGTTTTCTCCCTTAAAAGCCTTGCCTTAAATGGTTAAAAGGCTTCTCAGTAGGATTTGGCTTTGTTTAAGCATATTGGTGTTCTCCAAGGAAAACACAGTGGCCATTCCCTGCCTTCCGTCCAGCCAGTTTAAATCTCTGGGATGGCACCAGTGGCTCCCACTGCTCAGCAGCAGGATGTGCAGCCTGAGATCTTGGAAACACCAGCAGTTGGTGAGCCCAGTACATGCCTTGGCATCCAGCAGGAGGTTGTCTGGCTTGATGTCCCTGTGGATAAATCCCAGCTGGTGAATGGCATCGATGGCCAGCACCGTCTCAGAAATGTAAAACTGGGTCTCCTCCTCTGATAGAGTGTCCTTCTTCATTAGTAAGGTCATCATGTCACCTCATCAAAGAGAAGAAAATACAGCTTAGGGATCAGAACATTTTAAATCACAAGCCTGATGTGAATCACAAGACTATAAGAAACCCCAGTAGAATCCAAATTTAACCTTGTAACTAGCCTTATAGTTACTAATTATAAAACTATTACTGCAAGGACCTACAAACCCAACTTACTTTTTTAGTTGAAAATCCTAAACAGGAATTTTAATTGAATAGCCCAGGAAAATAGAGTTGATTTTTACACACATTAAATTTACTGCACAAACTGTTTGAACAAGGGCTTTTGTTTTGTTTTTACTGTTAATAGCTTCAGCTGTAAAAAGCAGAAATTTCTATTAGAATAATTATTTAATTAATTCAAGTCTATTTAATACCACTTCACAACCTTTTTCCTTCTCCTAAAAATCAGGAATGGTCACATGACTGGAACTTCACTTAAAAGCGTGTTAACATTTTTATTTTCACAAATTATACAGCATGTTTGTTTCTAACATTTTATAAAGCTGCCAACAAAAGCTAAGGAAGAAGTACCTCTATCACCTGATGCCACAGCACCCAGCTTACCTCCAGGTAAGAACTCCATGATCAGGTAAAGGTTCCTTTTATCCTGGAAGCTGTAAAACATTTTCACTACCCACGCTCCATCCGCTTCAACCAAAATATCTCTTTCTGCTCTGATATGGGCCACCTAAAATTTTTTTTTAATTATTATTATTAAAGGGCAAATATTGAAATATTTCAACAAAGAACATCACATTACACTCTTAGCTCCACCCCATCTTTTCATGACCTTTAGCCAAGGAACTATTTTTATAGCTCTTTCCATGCTCATATTTTCCATTATTTTTTACAAGATCCTAGGGTTTCTCTAGAAACACAAAGCACAGCTTGTTAAACTAGTTCTGTTTGTTAGAAAGAACTGACAGAGCTGGTGGAAAAAGTGCAGGTGAGTTCAGGAATATCTGACCTTGCTCAGGATATGCCAGTTCCAGCTAAGGCTTTGGAAAAATATATGCAAAGCTGCTACCCCATAATTTGCTGGAAATTAAGAATAATGGAGATTGGAGGAGGGGTGTGTGTTTTCACTACAATGTACCCTCATCCTGGAGGAAAAATTAAAGACATATGCATGGAAAAATATTTCTTGACAGCTGTAGGAAAAGCAGCGAACAGTCTTCTGCATCTCTTCCCCAGTTCTGCTGGTGAGGAACATCTTTACATGAATCTTGTCACAGGGCTGCATGGGACAAAGGTTCTCCCTCTGCAGGAGACACTCCAGCTGGGATTTATCTGCCTTTATTTAGTTCATTAGAAAGTATATCTTTCCACCCTCCACTCCTCAATGCAGCTCTAAAATACAATAGGAAAACTTTGCTTTAAAATAGCCAGGATTTCTCCCAGTGCTGCCAGGCTTGGAAAAAAAACCCACTAGATTTCTTCTTTTTATGTGTGTGTCCTCTGTTGCTCTCCATGGAACAAGCCAGGCAATGAAAATTCCAGCAGATAAACACTCTCCATGGAAGATCACTGTCCCAAACTGAATGTAGAGCATGAGCTCAGACTCCTTCCCACATCAGGTTCTGAAATGGGGGCAGCACCACACAAATCCTGGCTGCTCTGCACACCATGCTGCTCCTCTGGTTCCCTAAATTCAGGGCATGGGCTGCAGGAGACAAAATAATCTGTGCCAGGAAAAAGAAAAGTACCACTACTGCAGGGAAATGATGTGCAAATGATAGGTAAGGTTTGGTCTAGTATGAAAAAAGTCCTCTTTTATCTCTGGAGACACCCACCCTTGATTTCTTTGCTTTGTGGCACTGAAGTACTTGCTGTGTCCTCACAGTGAATTGTTAGCTAAAAAGTAAAAGCAAAAACCAAACCAAACAAAACCAAAGCAAATAAACCCCCAACAAGATTAGACCCAACTATAAAGCAAATCCAAGGAAGACAAAGCTGATGAACAATGTGATTTCTGCTGGCTTTCTTGAACAGAAAACATTAAATACCTCTGTTTTTACTTTGGCACAGGATTATTTTTCCAGAAGCATTTTCCTTGAAATGCAGTTTTACAGATTCAGTACTATCAGCTCCATGTTGATAAGGGGAGAAAAATAAAATCTTTGTCACTATTGCAAATTGGCTGTAAATAAAGTATTTTTTAAAATACAGTTACATGACCTTATTTCCTAACTTCTGCTTCTTTTGTGTTGTGGTAGCAACGCCATAGACCCTTTGGACTGCCAGACCATTACAGGGGCTTTCAAAGGTGGAAAATATTTTCTAGACAGGGTAAGTTTGAAATTTAGGGGACTTATAGATCACAAACCTGCTCTTTCTCCAGCATATCTGCTTTTCTCAGTATCTTCATTGCATAAATGTGACCTGTATCCTTCTTCTGAACGAGGCGGACCTTGAATGAGAAAGAGAGAACCCAAGTCAGTCTTCTCTGCCTCAGAAATCCACTGGAAAGCTCCCAATTGCCAGGCATGGAAAAAGTCTCTTGTTAAATTAAAAACACATTGAAAAAGGAATTATTCTGCACCATGTACAACAATAACACTAGGGAGGAACAGTTACTGTTTGAGGAAAAGTCAGCAGGCAGTCCAGGTAGCTTGGACTGTGTAGGTTAAAATTCAGGAGGAGAAATAACTGATGTTACACAGGGCAGAAAGGAGGTTTATCAAGAGGAGCTGTGCCACTGCAAATCCATAATTTCAGAGGGCCATGTGGGCAACATCAGTGTGGGAAGCCATGGGAAACTAAGCATCTTCCCAGAAGCCTTGGGAAATCAATGCATGGGATTAATCACTACATTTATCACGCTTGGAGAATGACACAAATAGCTGCCATTCTGCAATAAAACAATTCATTAAACTGTAATTAAAATGCTTCATTACAGTGGTCAGTCCCATTTCAATCTCCTGTTCAAGCAAAAATGCCACAAACCTCCCCAAATGCTCCTCTTCCTATGACTTTCAAAGACTCGAAGTCATCCAAGCCGAGCCTGGTCCTCTTGAGCCGCAGGAACTCCGTTTCCTTGCGAGCGTGCTGTGACCTGCGCAGCTTTTTCTGAGGACACAAACACAGGAATCCATCAGGCATTTGGCAGTAGAGAGTCAAGATATGCACCTTCCCTTCCTGGAAAGTTCTTCTCTGGAATTCCAACAGGAGAAAGACTTCTCCTTCTACATTTCTTTCTGAATTTCTCGAAGTATGATCCTTGAGTATGGTCTTTTCTATAGAAGCCTCAGGCACAGTTTCACCTTTTTTCTTGGTGGGTGGTGGTATTTTATTTTTATTACTTAGTTATTAAAAAAAAAAGAAAAATAATGAAGAAAAACTATCATACTGGTCCACAGTGTATCAGTCCCAAGGCCAAAGTCACTCTGAGGCAAGAACTCTTCATTTTGGGCAGCATGAAGGATCAATAAAAGCTGAAACTTGTACCCCACCAAAAAGAGGGATGACAGGCAACAAGGAGCTTAGCAAGCAGCAGAGGTCCTGGTTACAGATCTATAACAAAGTCCATTTGGTTTATGGCAGGCAAGCACTCAATTCTGAAAGAAAAATCTGTCCAAATTCCATCATATATTTCATCTGATGAAAATGTCACCGGGATTCACCCTGAGAGAAGACAAACGCTGCTCCCAAAAATGCTGAGATCTCAGAGACTGCTAAGGAGGACCCTCAATCAGGCACCTGCCAGACTCTGTGCTGGGATTACAGCATCCCTTAAAGCCACAAGATGGCAATACACACCCACACTCATTTCCCACTTCCCAGTAGTTACAGCAGTCACAAAAACTCAAAAAGGACTGAGACACTCTTCCTACTTATTTCCCAGCCTATCCTGAAGGCAGGCATGGTGTAATGGGCCTCAGAAAAGCAACTTATTGACCAAAGTTCTGAGAGATGGCAACCAGACTGAGATCCCTCCTCATCTGTATCCAAACGGAGCAAAAGTGTGACGGTTTATTGTTTAAATCAAGAAAAATTGGTGCAGCATTTTGTTTTCTACCCACTTTTAACCACAGGCCACCTTTTTTTTTCTTGCCAAATAAAATAGCAAACAGTTTTAATCTTTGAAAAGCTTGCTATATACTTGCTGTTACTATAAGAACTACAGGTAAGCATGAAAAGCTTTGTGAGTATCAGTCAAGCATACTCCCAGCTTCCCTAATAAAAAGGTTATTGATAGGGGCAACATTCATGTACAAAATAAAACTTACTGTCATGCTGGCTGATGTTTCTGTGAGCTCCTCATATGCCCATTTGAAGCAGTGGGACAAAAGCAAAGCAGTTTGTAAGGTTACTTAAAGCAGTATTTACCTCCTCATCTGCAAGGCCTTCCTCTTCCATAGCCACTTCCAGCTTCTTCTGCCTGCCAAGGGGAGAAATAGGGGATTGCACCTTTTATTATTTATTAAAACCAAACATAACACCACAGCAAGTCAACACCTTTGCTTCACATACTCCAGTTACTGAAGAATTTGCCTCAAATGGAAATCTGAAGGCAGACAGCCCCACTCCACCCAGTTACTCATTTGTGAACAAAGCTGTGGAAAATGTAGAAGCAAATTTAAGCACATGCTTATGTACTTGCAGAATCAGGCATTAAACATACATGAAAAAGGATGTTTAATGTTTACATCTTGCTGAATTAAAGCTGTTTTTATCAATTAGGATTACAAATTAGAATAAAAATGGTTTTTTTCACCATTTCTATCTCAGCTCCATCTCCCACACCCCAGTCTGCTCCAGCTTCCATCCCCTCTGTGTGACCACCTCCCCCTGGTCACACACCTGGTCCTGCCCCCCTTCCTCCCATGCCAACTAACCCTACTCCCCTGGATGCACCACCTTTCCTCCCAGTGTCCTGGCCAGGCTAGGGCTCACAGCTCCAACTCTTTCACTGGTGCCATGCCAGGCTGGGAGGTTCTGAGTGGGGAGCAAAGCCTGGGAATACTCCACAGGTGGCAGTGGTCAGCACGTGGCAGTGTGGCTGCAGGACCCCTTTTTATCCACCCACAGGATGCTTCTTTATAGCTGCCAGGGTGCAGCTTTCTGAAGGCTGGTTACCCCCAGCAGCAGGCAAGAATTCAAAGGCTTGGAGGCTGCTGGTGCCTCTCTGCACTTTAGGAAGTACAGCAGGATCCTCTAAATTAAAGGCCCTTGATAGACAGTCTATTCTCCTAACTAGAAGCAACTCCATTACATGGAATAATGACTAAATATGATGAAGAGAGAAACCCTGCTGCTTGACTGAAAACCCTTCAATTAAAAACATATTAGCAGGGGAATGATAATTTCACACAATGATGACAATCCAACTCAACATTCATTATAATCAAACACTTGGTGCTTTGACACTTAATTCAAGTGGCACTTACACCACCTCAGAGACAGGACTGGGCACTGCTGGGAGAAGCTGAGTGGTGATGACCATCACATACTCCCATGCAAGGAGTACCAGGCAGCACCACCCAGGCAGAATTTACAGATGAGGATTACATTATTCCCAAAAGTCTTCCTGCCCACCCAAGAGCCTCTCAAACCCTCCAGCATCAACCCCTTATTTCTTTGCTTCCCCCGATTTCCACACCAGCTCTCTGCCTCCTTTCCTTGCCCCATCACCCCATCAAACACCTCTCAGTCCTGTTCCCCATCTCCTATACACTCCCTCCTGCAGGGTTTAGGAGTCCTGGCATGAGCTCCATGGTGTAGAGCAGGAACAGACACCACAGCCACTGCCTTATCCCAAACCAAGCTCCCACCCCACAGCAGCTCTGCAGAGTTCATTCCCTGGGGCACATGCAGAGGAATCAGAGGTCCCCAACCCCACATGGAAGGGGAAACCTCACATGTACTGCAAAATAAGACTCTGCACAGAGCAGTTTCTACAAGGTAACTCTGAGGAGGTAAATTGCATGAAAACATCAGACGTGGAGGTCCTTGATCACTCAGGGACTGGGATGTTCACCGGTCCCTCCAAAGACAGCCTGTGCCCTCCAGGAATTCACTCCCTGCCACCACATATAGAGAAACTTCCCAGAGCTGTCCCATTGCTGTGGACTGAAGTGCCCTTGAACAAACACCAAGAACAGCTGCAGAAGGGTGAGGAAGCAGAGGCAGTACCTGGTTTCCCTCTCCTCGTGCTGTATGATTAGGTTGCTGTAGAAATTCTCCAGCGTGAGTTTGGCCACCGTCACTCGCTCCCGGGTGTGGTTACTCATGGGAAAGGATGTTGTAGTCCCTGCAGTCATCGCCATGGTAACATGTACTGAAACAGAGCAGGTCAAATCATTACTCACTTCAAAAAGAAAATTTAAAAAATATATATTCCTCTTTCCCACTCTCCAGCTCCAAATTCTTAGGCACTCCAGAATTCATAGTAAAGGCACTGTTCTTTAGACATAAGAAACTCCATTAAAAGCTGCCTAATAAAATTATCCCAAGATAGCAGGGGGATGTGCTACCCACTCTCTAAAAAATAACATGTTGGCAAAACAAAGAATGAATCATAGCAAAGAGCACTGCATGCTCTGGGCAGCTCACCCAGCTGTGCTTGTCCACAAATAAGGAAAATGTCCCTCTGGCAGACCTGGGCCCAGCCTGGGGGAGGGAAAAGGAAAAGGGGAAGGAGGGGGAAGGATCAGGCAGCTCCCAGAGCTGGACTTGTCACAACTCTATGACAATTTCAAACTCCAAAAATTCTAGATGCTAAAAAAAAGGATGGGATAAAATGAGACAGCAAGTGGACCAAATCCCTAACCCCAGTCCAGAGGAAAAGTTATTTCAAGGATAAAAACAACCATCAAATATATTTGAATTTTAAAGCTGCTCCACAAAACTACATCTGTCCAGGTGGTACTTTTGGCTTAAGGTACATGGTCACTGGGCACCTAAAAACTGGGAAGAAAGAAGAAAAAGAAGAAAGTCTGCTCTCCTTGAGAGCTTTCATCCTGAACCCAAAGAATTTGGATGTACTGGAACAACACTTTTTAATGTTGGAAAAAGACATCTCAGGGCAGCTCCGAGTGCCCTGCAGCTGATCCAGGAAAGCCAGGGGAGATTAAAAAAAAAACAAAACCCAGCACAGTTTGTTCTAAGATTCATCCCCTGCCTGGAAGTGGGCTGAAGCACTTTAGCAGAGCCTCATGGAAGAAAAGCACGAAGAGCAGCATCTCAGCCCCACTCTCATTTGGTCAGGTTGTTTAGAGGTTAGTTTTGGAAAATTACACATATGTACACATCACAGAACCATGGAATGGCCTGGGTTGGAAGGGACCTTGAATATCTTGTTGTACCCCCTGCCACAGGCAGGGACACCTTCCACTATCCCAGCTTGCTCCAAGCCCCATCCAGCCTGGCCTTGGACACTGCCAGGGATGGGGCAACCACAGCTCCTCTGGGCAACCTGTGCCAGGGTCTCACCACTCCAGAGTAAAGAATTTCGTCCTCATATCCAATCTAAACCCACTCTCTGTCAGTGTGAAGCCATTCTCCCTTGCCCTGTCACTCCAGGCCCTTGTCAAGAGTCTCTCTCCATCTTTCCTGTGGGCTCCCTTCAGGCACTGGGCTTCCTTTTTATTATTTACTTAATCCTTCTATTTCACCAGGGGATTGTGCAGAAGACAAATCCCGAATTAGGCTTAATTTAAGCAGATCCTAATAGCTTTTAAGGTGAACTGATTAGGGGTTTCATACAGAAGAAAACTCGCACGTCCACACTGGGGCAGGAGGATCGCTGAACTCTGCTCCAGGCTCTTTGTTTTGATTCTGCCTGCTACACTCTGAGAGGGTGGGATTTTACCCTGTGGATTTTTCATGGCATCTGATGTGACAATAGGATATTTGTTGCCAGAAACGCAGCTGCTGTGTCCCAAATAAAGGCGTTTTATAGCATCATGTAGATATTATTTTAGCTGTTTATTTGAAGTGCACAAGACACCAGAATTCTGAGAATTAAAAATATGTCTCTCCATAAAGGCACAACGAGGTTTTAATAGCACTACAGCTGCTTCAAAGTGATGCCAGTATTTCTATTTTTTAATCAATTTTTTTATCCCCTTCAGTTTTCTACTAAAGAAAGATGAGATCTGTCAATTCCAAGTAGTGTTTACTCAAAAGTAGGCAGCTCTATTCTTCACACAGGGACATCCCCCATGCTAGACACATCTCCAAAATCTGAGAAATTAGCACTGGTCTCACTGTTGTGTTTATTGTACAATTTTACACTTTTTCCCTCGATAGGTGGGAAAAGATAAATACAAAAAAGTTGATAAAAGCAAATCAAACAGAGCAACTGCTGACCACACGCTGGCATCTGTGATTAAGCTATTTCAAGAAATGACCTAACAGAGTAAAAACCTTCCTTCTGATCATTTTGGAACATCAGGATAGAGCAGCATTAACCCAGGCTTGAAATGGATTAACCTTTACTTAAGGCATAGCGGGCACGCTCTCGCACCGGATATTTCTCTTTTGCACGTCTTGTATTCCTGGTAGGATAAAACAACACTGCAACTTGATTTCCTGTTCATTTGTTTTCCCCATGCTCTACACTCACAGTGCAGGCACTGCCAGACAGCAAATCCATGTCACTGGGCTTTGTTAAACTTGTAAAAAGGAGATCCCAATGCCAGCACTGGCACCCCACACTATGAACAGCAGGACTGACCCCCCTGTGCTTCACAGGAGGGAAATACAGATGAGTGTCCACAGTTAGCTCTGCCACTGTGGGGAAAAAAACCCAGAACCACCACAAAGAAAATATCTGTAAAACCAAGAGACGCCTTCAGCTCTCCAGCATCCCCAAAGTAAATGAAAAAGAGCACAGACCTGGCAGGAAGCACGAGATATCCCACAAAATCCTATGTGAACCCACAGCTCAGAAAACCTCTTCAGCCTTTTTCCTCCTGTGTCTCTGCTTCCACTAAGGAGCCCCCAAACACTGCACAAATCCACATCCCAGACAAAATATTCAGCTGGGAGTCATCAAGTACAGTCCTTAAGCATGACCTTTATAAACAAATGATGCAGAGGGATGGGGGCGGGAAGGAAGGAGCTTCAAAATAGGACCTTTTATTGACAGCACACTACTTGTACTGACCTCACCACATTAACGGGAATGCTTTGAAAAGGTGCCACCCATAATTCTTGGAAATGCCCTCACAAGCCTACTAGCTCGCCCAAATTCATGCCACTTCCATAATGGAACCATTCCACTCCTGCTGCATCACCAGAATTACTTTTGGCTCCCTGGACCACGAAGAAGGTCATATTCAACCAGCTGGCCACATTTAGCCAAAACTCCTCTGGCTGACAGGGATCTTTCTGAAGGGCCTGGAATATCCCCAAGTGTGAGGAAGAAAGACATCAAACGGATGTAGTCGACAGGAGCCACTGAGCCCGCGGGACCAGGGCTAGGAGCTGCCAGGACTGGGGATGCCATATGTGCTGCCTGGCCCAGAAAATGAGCCCGTGCCTCCCGCAGGGATGGCTGAACTCCCAGCCTGAGCTCTCCTGATGCCTGCTCAGCACCTGCAGCACGGGGATAAGCAATTATGGATGTGCAGCAATGGAGGAAAATCTTGCCACCAGAGGCAGGAGGGAGAACAGCACAGCGGGGAGGGAGAGGAGGGACGTTCCCGAAGGATGAGGGAGAGCAGGGAACAGCTACAGGAAGGCGAGAGCAGCCAAATGCTACTGAACTGGAGTTTTCAAGAGATGTCTCCAAGCAAGTCTCTCCTGATCCATCATTGAATAGAATATTTCAGTTGGAAGGGTCCTCTCCTTCCTGGTAGAAAAATGTTGCCTAATCAAAGCATACATTTGACCTTTTTATTCCTAGATCTTTCCTGACTGGGAAGCAGAGAAAGGCCAAGCAGCACTGACTACAACTTCAATCTGCACTCCTATTTGTCACAACAGCTCTAAATCAAACTCTGCATCTGTTTTCCTGGAGTGTCCACCATTTAAACCCCCACACCCAGATTCTGCTACACCACTGGTAACTCCAAACCCCACATCCTCTCTGGGGCACCTCTTGGCAGGTCCCACAGCCTGTCATTAATGTTTTCATTAGACTACTGGATTAAGTCTCCTGTTAAATGAGTGCAAAAATCACTGAGGCATCCAATCCCACCTGCTGCAGCAGCTCCAAAGAGGAGAGATGGAAGAAATCAAAGCAAATGGAAACTGCTCTGCCCTGAAACACAGTGCTTTATGGGACGGCTTTCTAATCAGGAAGGGATAAGAAGATAGAATCTAAGCCTCCTGCACAGGCAAGTCTCCCGCACAGCTGTGTCAGTAAGACAAGCCACAGGATGTATCAAATCAGGCTGGATCTATACTATCAAACTAATCTGGACCTAAGTCACACAATGGAAATACCATTTTTCTTTTTGAAGCCACCTGTGTAGTAGTTATACAGTAGCCTTAGAACAGATTTACTCAGGACTCAGTGAATATTTAAGTTGGGGAGCAAACCCCACATACAATTCTGCCAGAGAGAAAAACACCCTTTTCCCACATCACAGAAGGATGCTGCTGGGCCTCTGATTTGGATTTACAATGTCAAGCTACACACATGTTCAGCAGGACAGGGAAGAGTAACCCTCCCTCCAAAACGACATCACAGAAAGACTGATAATAATTTTCATTTATCCACCCAAGCACACCCCTAAAGCCCAGCAGTTAGGAAAGCAGTTTGCTGTTACAGTAAAAACTGCCAAGTTTATGAAGTTTCCATTTAGCGTTCCAAGGGAATTTGCCTCTTGAATGAAAGCCTCTGGAAAAGGCAGATACCGAAACATATTTCTGCCTTTCAAAATTCCCGTTTTTTTCAGCATGACACTGAACTTGCTCCTGAAATGAGGTATACAAATGGCATTTTCCAAGAATTAGGAAGTGAAAGAGAAAGGAAAGACGAAGCAAACATATAAAGCACAATAAAGAGGGTACCTTCAGAAACTCCAGCTGTCACCACTGTGCCCAGTGCTGGGGCTCTTCTGTGTGAGAAGTGAGAGCAGACTCTGCTTGGCTCCTTCCAACAACACAGCCCAGCAATTCACCAAGCTGGGCACTGAAACCCACGGCTGACAAGGGGTTATATTAAAAAAATGACAAGGATTATATTTAAAAAATGAGGTGCTATCTAGGAAAGCAGCACAGACACGGCAAAGCTTTGAGCATGAGCGCCAGCCCTGCTGTCTCCAAATTGTTTGAATTCTCCTAAAGAGAGACAGGATATATATAAAACTGAAAAAAACCAACCCACCATACACAAATAACAGCATGATTCACACCAAGGGGCAGTGGGCAGGGCCAGACAAATGAAAAAAACAGCCCAAGGCTCAGCGGGATGATGTGGTGGGACATACCCTGACCAGCTTCTGAGACGTGCAGCTGTACGTGGGGTGAGCAAAGAGCAAAGATAAAAATGCTGTACAACAGCTGATAGTTCCAGTGAGGGAACAGAAAGAGAAAGTACCATCAGCCCAGAGGGAAAATTACTTTTTGCACTACAGTTTCTGCTAGCACAGGTTTGGCAACTGTGCTGTGCATATTTTCACCACCCAATTGTTTATACTGAACCTCCTCCTGTTGAGGATCACAGAATGGCCTGGGCTGGAAGGGACCCTAAAGATCATCCAGTTTCAACCCCCCTGCCATGGGCAGGGACACCTTCCAGTATCCCAGCTTGCTCAGAGCCCTGTCCAGTCTGGCCTTGGACACTGCCAGGGATGGGGCAGCCACAGCTCCTCTGGACAATCTGTGCCAGGGCTTCAGCACCCTGAAAGGAAACAATTTCTTCTTCCTATCACACCTAACCCTGCTCTCTGTCAGTGTGAAGCCATTCCCCCTTGCCCTGTCACTCCAGGCCCTTGCCAAGAGTCTCTCTCCATCTTTCCTGTGGGCTCCCTTCAGACACTGCAAGGCCACAGTGAGGTCACCCCAGAGCCTTTTCTTGCCCAGGCTGAACAATCCCAATTCCCTCAGCCTTTCCTCCCAGCAGAGCTGCTCCATCCCTCTGCTGCCCTTGGTGTCCCTGCTCTGGACTGGCTCCAGCAGCTCCCTGTCCTTCCTGTGCTGGGATCCCAGGGCTGGATGCAGCCCTGCAGGGGGGTCTCAGCAGAGTGGGGCAGAGGGGCAGAATCCCCCCTCCCCTGCTGCCCACGGGGCTCTGGGCTCTGCCCAGCTCAGGGGGGTTCTGTCTTATTTTTCTATAACCCACTTTAAATCCAATTCCAAAGCTTTTGACTAACCTCCAGAAACACCCAAAACTCTACAGGACTCTGAAGTCTCCAAGCAGCAGGCTGACAAGAAAACCCCACTAGTCCCATCTATGTCAATCATAGGCCAGTACTTTTCAACTCTTGGGGTGTGATCTTAATATTTGTGTTATTTCTAAATACAGCTTTCTGTACTTAGAACAGAACCTTGTCCAAAGTTCATTCATGTCAACAAAAAAAGCCTTCAGCTCAATAGGTTTTGACCTAATATTCCCATTCCAGCCTCAGGACGATGCTTCCTGCCGTAACTGAGGTTCATAATTATCAGATCAGCATGTTTGCCAGGCACTGCCCTGGGGTACATTTCAGACAGAAAAATAAACATTTAGTTCCTCGTATTTTCAGTAGTTCCACCATTCACAAGCCCCTGTTTAATTTAATCTGCTACCTAAAGGAGGCAACACTCCCTGCCAGATAAAACAAATCAGATATTTCATGTGCAGATTCTTCTTCAACATTAGTGCCATGACCAGATCCTTCTGACACCCTTCAGTGTTTACAACAGTCCCCCTTTGGACAGGGAAAACAAAATAAGACTGCAACACGGCATCACAGACACTTCAGCATTTCATTTACTTTGTTTATTTACTTCATCTCCTTTACCTTTCCTTCCCCAACATGCATTGCTACTTTGAAGTTACAAAATTAATTATATTTGTTCTATTTAAAGTACCACTAAGAAACTGAGTAAAATTAGCCCCATTGGAACAGGCTTTGCTATTTAAAAACCAAAGATGTTCAAATGTTTTAGCCATTCTCAGTCATTCTTTCCCCATGGGGCATCTGGGTGAGGCACCCATTATAGTCACAGCTAAAAGCAGAAAGTGCTCCATGACTCGTGAACCAAAAGGAGTGGACACTCCCAGTGCCTGATCCCCAGGGCTGTGAGAAAACCCTGGGGAGACTCCCAGGCACACAGGACTTGGAATACAAACACTGCACGAGTCCTGCAGCCACGTGGTGATGCTGCTGATGACACCAGGGAAACCCAGGGGACAATGAGACCCAGAGAGCATTTTGGGATGTCAGCAGCCAGCTCCAACACGCTCCCTAAACTCCAGAAGAGTTTAACGCACCCAAAAAAGATGCTTTCAAGATGAAGGAAGGTACTTTCCTGCCTTGGGGTAGATTCCTAAAGCTAAAAACATCCCAAAATGTCAGTGTGGGGCTCTGATTAGAGCAGGCAAAAAAGCCCTCTGCCAGACAGCAGGAAGCCCTCCCAGCCCAGGCTGTGTGCATGCCATAAGCTGGCATGAGCCAGGACTGTCTCTGAAAGGAGCCATCCCATTTTCCATCCAACCATCTGTTTGTTTCCCTCCCGCTGCTGCTCTGTGCTTTGTGCCAGCACAAGAAGCTGTACGACCCACGCTGAGGAACCATTACCAGGCTGAAATTAATTCTTTTTAAAATAGCTTGGGTGAGGCTGGTTTCACCTGCAGGGATTGACAATGGCTGCCCTGCCCCAGGCTGAGCCTGCTCGGCCCTTCCCACAGAGTCTGTCTGAAAGCGGGAAATAAGCGGGCAAGGCCTCCTCGTCTTTTAATTTGGCTCGCAGAAATTAATCTCGGAAATCATTCCAACACACCCGCAGTAATGATAAGGAAATATTTCCTAATATGGAATAAAAACTGAATATTGGAGTTGTGCTGCACTCCAGGATTTCCTGCTATTCAACACAGCTGAGCAGCAGAAGTCTCCCATGAACAGCGGCCGAGGTTCAGCTCTCTGCCGCTTTCGACGAGCAGCAAGTGCAAATTCACTTCCCTGACAGGAAAAGGTACAGGCTGAAACTATGTATGGGTATACAAGAGTATACAGGGGAATAGAAACATAAAGTAAGTCTACCTACACCTATGTAAGATACAAAAACTGTTTATTTCCCTTAAGAATCAATCTTTTGTCCATTTAAAATAGCAAAGAAACTTTTGATTCAAATGTCGTAACCTTGGCTTTCACAAACAGTGGGAGACTGGTCATCTAAAGTTTCAAAAAGCAAATCTACTAATAAGGTCACTTCCATCTGAGCTCCACTTGCCTCAGCCTTTGGTGATACCATTACATGCTTTATGCTTGACTGTCAATAGCTCTGTTCCAAAGTGAGGGGCACATTTGGAGACATTCCCTATCCAAAACACTCACTCAGAATTGAAGGACATGTAATGACTTACCAAAACCTTCCTGAGCTGAGTTCTTTCAAATAACTCATTTTATTTTCTTTACTTCTTAAGGCAATCCAACCATTGGGGTTTAGCAGTAGCCACTGAAATTGCCTCACCATGCATGGGTGTGTGGCTGCGGGCAGGACTCCCCCACCCACCCCAACCTCACAGAGAGAGGACACACGGTGCTTGTACTTCTGTTCCACCAGCAAGGATGGAGGGCTAGAGCCAGGCACAGGAAGGGAACAGAGGTGCTGTTCCTTGTCTTCCAAGGAGTGCTCCAAGTGGGAGGTCAGCTCAGGACAACACTGTGGATGATTAAATGAAGCATGAGACATGATGAGGGAACCAGACCTGCAGAACCAAGCAGCCACTCTTTTCTTCCAGTGTTTAACACTGGGTGCATTTTAATTTCCTGGGGACAAGAGAAATCAGTAGCTTGCTGGAAAGCCAACAATGCTCTGCAGCGAAATAGCATTTCATAGCTTGCTTCAGCTCACTTGTATCTGTCCTTTCTCCTGGCTCTCCCCAAGTTTCACAGTGCTGCAAATCTTTGTCATCTCAGAAGTGTCTAAAAACAGGAAGTTCTTCTATTTACTGGAGTAATTGCATTCCTGTGCACTTCAGCATTTTCACAGCTCTGAGCAAGTACTTGCATCCAGGCTTAAGAAAACATTGTTTTAAGACCTGTTAAATTAATTGACATAAAAAAAAGCCCGTGCTAAATATCTTGCTGCAATGTTTTGGATCATGAAATAATTACAAACAGGTCAACAATCATAAATCTGCTTCCTCCATAGTTATTAGTTTTCTGGATAAAGTCCTACTCAGGTCCAATGAAAAATACATCCCACTCTAAACATGTACAACTGTCCAAAGGTAACATTCAATCACAGGGAATTTCTCTACGTCTTTTGTGACCAAGAGACACAAGTTAGAAGCAAAGAAGCTTCTAACACAGCAACAGTATAAAGTTTCAAGGAAACTTGAAGTATTACACTTTCAGATGTCAAACAAGAAGCTCTACTCTTACATCTTAGGTCTTTTGTAGAGCCCTTCTACTTCCTAAGGAGCCTAGGAGAATTCCCATTCTCCTTGGGAATTAGGAGGGACTCTTGCATTTAAGAATGCTGGAGAAGAAGGCACCAAGTTTGCTTTTTTTTTTTTTTTCACTGATGTATGTTCAAATCCCTGACTCTTGCCAGGCTCTTTTTAGATCATATCAATCAAATTAAGTAATTACACATGATAAGTCTGTGCCAGCAAAGGAGCTGACTGCTAAATGAGATGCAGAACATCAGTGCCCGGCCATGGCCTGTGCAGTGCCTCCAGTCAGGGTTAATGAGCACAACAGATCCCTCTGGCCCTGCAAAACTGTAAATGCAGGTAGTGCCTGTTGTCAGGGTACACAACACCGGAGAACAGATGTTTGCCCGTTCAAATCCCACTACAGCACTTCATTCCTTTAACTGGGATTCTTGGAGCAGCAGACAGCTGTTGGCACACAAAGCAGACTAACTCGGTGAGGCCCAGAGATAAAGAGATGTGTGTGGTTTCTTGACGTAAGAGAAGAGTACATGGTACCACCCTCCTGGTGCCTGAAGCTGGGAAGCAGATTTGGAATAGTGGGGATGGAGCTGAGCCATACTCTAACCACCAAAACATCCGCAGCCCCAGCAATCAGTACCAAAGGTGGAGAATGAAGCATTATCTCATAAAGGAACCATAATGGGAACACCTAATCCCCACCGTGGTAATAAGGAAAACTGAGAAGGGAAAGCTTTACCATTGTGCCTTATTATCAGACTGGTTTAGGGGAGAACAGTCAATACAGCTGTGGTCTTGTATTTCAACATTTCTATCCCACTGAGAATGTATATATCACAAACACACAGCAAGTGGGTAGCTGGGGCTTATCCTTCTGAGATTTAAGGGTTCAGGTACACAGGAAACAACTCTTGCAGAGGCAGAGTGCCTCATGAAATCTGCAGCCTTTCCTTCACATCCCAACTGCTCATCTCCTTCAGGGCTGAGGGGCACCAAGAATGCTTTGTTATGACTGTCTGTATGTACACATGATCCCTCCTACACAACTGCATATTCACCCTTACAGGAAGAGAAGAGAAAGGCAAAAAAGAAATTGCATGTAGGTGAAAGATGACGAGGTTTATGAGGGGCACTAGCTCCCTGTGAGAAGTAATTCTCCAGCCTGGACCTGGGAAAATTCACTCAGAATGGGTGCTGTTTTAAATTAATCTCAGATATTTGATTCTATTATCTGGTTTCCAAGTTAAAGGAAAAGAGAAGCAAACCAGGGTGTGGATAAAAGCTCTGGCTATAGCCAGCTGCAAGGGAGGAAGAGGGAAAAGGAACAGAAGAGATCTGCTTAAGTTTCTGTAAGATATTAAGGCTGTATATTAAACAGGCATGAAAGAGTAAATTTCCAGATTAAAAATAAATAAATAAATCTTAAAGAGCCCAGTTTCCTCTGCTTTCCAGATGAAATAGGTTATGGCAAGAGTAACAGAAAAAGATGACAAATTCTCTAAGAGCAAACTTTTCCCACCAAGGAAGCCTTCAGAAGAGAAAGCCTTGGAACATGTCCTGAGGGCTAAGCACTCTCTTGACCGAGAAAAGGAGCAGGACTCATTAATAAAAGAAGGACTCTTCATGGAACAGGGGCCACCTTAAACAAAGGAGAAGAAACACTTGTGTTCCTACAGAATGGCTCTCACTGTTCCTTTTCAAGGTGAAAGTCTCTACTGCCCTGTAAGGTGACCAAGCATCATTGTCCCTCCATTTCTTTATCTGTCAAGTGCAGATAAATACAAGTGGAGCTACCTGCAGGAAATCTGAACGGAAATACCAGTTTTGTACAAACAATGGGTCAAGACGGAGACTGGTGGCATGGCAAATAAAGAAGTCTTTCAGGCAGCGATCTGAATTGCTTGACAAGTTGGATACAAGCAGCTATTTCCCATAAATAGTAACCAGAGAAAAACCCAAATAAGCCGTAGGAAGAATGAGATCATTTCCACTTTTGAAATATTATTTAACATTAACATTTCCTTATGGGGATGGGCCCAATGCTCAAGGCCCTTACACAGAAAGGACAGACATTGCTGCCAAGTCCTGCTTCAAGGACTTGTCAGTACAGGTCTACAACTGGTTCTTAGAAAGACAAGTCCCTTCCTCTCCACTGGGCTGATCCCTCAAGTCCCAGCCACACACTCCTACAGTTTTCCTAATAATGCAGCCACAGGCCAGTTAGGGGAACTTAAAAGCCTAAAAACCAGGCCATGCTCTTGTGAAAAGGAGACCACCCTTCCATAAGATTAGCAAATTGGTTTGTCCCATCCTCCAATCCGACAAATTCAGTGAAAGAGGAGCAATTAAATAGGGACGGGCACAGAGGACAAGGGGGAGAACAGCACTGTCCCTTTTGCAGGCAGCCAGACTTGGACTACATCCCAGTAAAGTTTGGATACACTTGTGGCAGTGAGAGGACAGGGCTGCCCCTTTTGACAGAAGCCATTTATGTCAAATTGGGTGCAACAGAAACCCCAGAGCCCCACGGCGACAACTGCTACGCAAACATTGACTCTCACCAATGAGTCACATCCCTCTTGCCCCCACTTTTGCTGGCTCTGCTTGGAAATGGGCTGGTGGAGAGGAGAGCTGTGCAAAGCTCTCAAAACACAGGCTGTAACTACTTTCTGACATTCCTTTTACTTCAGGCTGCAACAGTACAGAACACAATCCATTTGATTCTGACGGAAATGGTCGAGGTGAGGCTAATCATGACGAACAGCTGAGCACCCATCCATGTGCTGCACTCTCCATGGATCACCCCAGTCATACTTACGAAGTCTAGGAAGGGTTTGTACCCTGTCCTGCTCCTGCTTGCCTCGTGAGCTCTCCCAATTCTCCTCCTGGGGCACTGCTTGGCTCCTGCACGCTGGGAAAAGCCCAGCACGGACAGCAAGCTCAAACAGCAGTGCTGAGCTGCAGCAGAAGCCCAGTCACTCTGCAGAAGACACAGACACAACCTGCACTTGAATCTGAACAGTTTTATGGTCACTCAAAGACTTAAAGCAATGCCCGATACCTGATCTACGGGAACACACCAGGAACATCCACTTAAAGGCCCATCCTAATTTCTCACTCATTCCATAATGCATCTCCTCTCAATCTACTCAAGCACTCTCTCAGCTTGAGAACTCCCAGAAGAGTTCCCAGTTCAGGTTCCCCAACACAACCTCTAATGGTGACTTGGAAGTGGACAAATCCTGCAAAATAAAACCACATTAAATTCCTGTCACTTGCCAATGATGCAAGCATTGAAGTTGTGAATATTTTGAGCTTTCTGTTTCTAATTGCAGATGATGTAAGTACAGAGGAAGGATGCTCTTGTGGCTACAACACAGGAAACTGCATTAAGTAAAAGACGATCTGGATTCTATTTTATTTCCTATGTGCAAAAACAAGCCATACAGAAAAAAAAAAGAAAACATGTACTTAGGGTGTGCCTCAGTTATCCTACAAGGAAGCAAACATCATTCCTGTAGCCAGCAGGTCATGTTAGGAGGCACAAGGAGTTCACAGGCACAAAGGACTAGGGTCTTAATACTTAAGAAGTTATTAATTAATCCCAAAAATTTATTATTTAACCCAAAACATACAAGACCTGTGGGCCCTCCTTTCCAAGTACACTTGTGTGAGCCCATGTGAGGGCTGCAGCCAGGCATGGATTTGTATATTGTGGGTTTGGAAGGGTGTGTGGTAAGAGAAGCACCCGAGATGGTTTTGCGCTGCTCCAAGGACAGGGCTGAAATCTCACTGTGAATTCAGAAACAGGGAGAAAAATATATGGGAAAGAGCAACAGAAAGGACCACTGAATATCAATACTCTGCAGGAGGCCAAATTTGGTGATAACATTTACAAGCTGAGCTACAGCAGCCTTGGAGAAATGCTGCTCTTGTGAGTCCAGCTGAGAGCATTCCTCCAATGACTCCCCAGTCAATGTTTACATATTCTGTTGCTCATATGCAAATAACATTAATCAGCTGCCTTTTAAAGCACTGATAAACAGGCAACCTTTGGGAAGTTTCACAGTTTCCCAGCAGAGCCACAAGCAGTATCAGGAATGTGGTTTGTCACACTGATATAGCACAGGGTAAGAGAGAATGTGTCCCAATTTCACAAATCACAAGGAAGCAGCTGCTCTGCTCTATTCACTTCTGAAAACATAAGGAGCACCAAAAAATAAAGAGAAAGTAGTCTAATAATGTAGTATTAGCACAGAATCAAAACCATTTACATCTGTGATTCCTCAGATGACTAATTACTGCTTCAATTGAGCCTTAAACTATATTTTAACTTGCACTCATTTACAAAATGAAAATCAAGTGAAATCCCTTATTTTAGAAATACCCCTGGCAGTCAGAAAAGGTCTGGGAAAAACTAGCACTTTTTACTCCACAGATTATGCTCCATTGATACTGAGCCCTACCTCCCTTGCCTAGATCCATGATAAAAATTTCATTACTCTCCCCAGATCTAAGATGGTAACTCAGGGTTGGAAGCAAGATCTGGAGGCTAGTCTACCTCTTTTTTTTTTTTTTTTTTTTGCATCCCCTTGAGTAAAATTTTGCAAAATAAATTATGGAAATTTCAGCAAATCCTGAAAGCACAGGGAAGCTGCTCTGCTGGCAGCCTCCAGGAGGGAAGGTGTGCCCTCCCTCTTCCCAGCATGCCCAAAGCTGCAAAGGTCTCCTGGGGTTGCTAGCAAGCCTCAAGCTTCTTTCCTCTCCTCTGGGTTATCCCTCATGTTAATAATGCCAGAAAGGATCTCCATCTTCCAATGAACTGGAGCTGCAGGCTTTATTCTGACTCCCTGTGTCATGTACTTTCCTCTCAGCCTTCAAGCAAATTATGTTCTGCCCCTTTAAAATATTTTCCAACCATATCTGGAGGTACTTTGCAAAACTGAAACATAAAACACATGATCTTGATAATGCAAGTCGGCAACTTTATCACCTGGACTGAGAAGGAAATGAAGTAAACCCAGGCTCAGTCCTGGCAGGATCTTGAAGGTGTATGAGCAAGGGAAGATCCCTGACTTGTAACAAGTATCCAGAGCAGCCTGTAGGGAACAGACCCCTTCCATTTATTAGCAGAAATACATCCAAGGCAACAGAGAATCCTAGAGTCATTATGGTTGGAAAAGGCCTGCAAGATCAAGTCCAGTCCTTGACCAAACACCACCACGTCAACTCAATCACAGTATTAAGTGCCACATAAAATCATTTCTTGAACACTTCCAGGGATGGTGAGCCCCACAGGCTGACACAGCACGTTCCACATACAGTTCTCAAAAAATGCAGACAACTTCAGTCTGATTTCAGAAATGCAGAAAGCGAGGCAAAACAAAATTAATCAGAGCCACCAAAAAATAAATTAAATAAAAAGTTAACTATGCAGCACCATACCAGCATCTGAGGCACAAAGAGTAACTTGCAGGAGCTGCCAAAAACCTGAAGGAAGAGCTGAGACACAGAATCAGTGCATTAGTCCTGACTCTCACCTTGAGTTTAGTATTACAGTCAGATCAGGCCAGCACTGGGCAAAGACACGCTGCTCCTCTGGCAAGGCTTCACACAGACACACGTTTGAAAAATAAAGTGTGTGCACTTCAGGAACATAAAAATGCTTTATGGAATCCTATTTTTAACACTAAATGCTACAATGAACTATGGGAAAATCTAGAATTACAGCAGGAAACAGACAAAAAAGCTCAGTTGACCTGAGCCCGGGGATTTTTCAGAGGTGCAACTGCAGAGGATCACAGGAGCCCTGGGGCTCTCGCAGCTGCTGTTGAGGGAGCACATTCTTCATGCTCTTCTGGAGAAAAACAAACAGATCCTGACCACACTGCTGGCAAAACAAAAGGAGTCTGTGAAATCACAAGTTCTTGCATGCACCTGCAGGGATATTTGACAAAAGTGAACCTGCTAGATCCTGTTATTGTTGACATTTTATCAGCCACAGGGAGCCACTCAAAAGTCACAGAGCAGTATCAGGGTGTTCATTCAAGGCAGCACTACTGCAAATCCACCCAGGCCTTCCCTACCCCCATATTTTTCTCCATCTGTAGTCACCCTTGCAGGAGGCAGAATCAAACATCTCCTCCTGGTGCTTTTCCAACTCCACTGACTACACAGGATGGTTAAGATGTCAAACTGCCTTGGATGTGCAACTTGTAAGCACCCAAGGGCAGGTAGATAAATCCTGCCTGGTATCTGACACAATGCCAGCTCTCATTGTGACGACGATATCTGGAATGAGTCTTTGGATTTAGCAGTTTGCTTCTCCTCATAATTTCCAAAGCCTCTAGCTGTTGGCCGTGCCTGTTGTAACAGGTTTCTCAAGCACTTTTAGAGACCCATCCTACAGCAAACAGATTTCACTTTCAGTTAAATTATGTTCCAAAAGCCAAATGAAGCAAACAAAATGGGTGTCATCCCTCCTCCCCTCATCCTCATCTGCACCACAGGGCACTGGACTCTCTAGCAGAGGAGGGCCAGGCTACTGTCTGTAATGTGGATAGGCACAGCTCCCACCAAATTTAAGACAATTTGAATCCAACTGTGGCTTGAGCATCTTGTAATTTTTACAGCCTTTAACTCTGGGCACCTCACAGACTGTAAAAATATTCTCCACATAAAGAAAGAAGATGAAGATCTGAGGCTCTATATATAGTGTTTGCTAAAAATACCTCTTTGGAGACATCCCTTGCCAAATAGGTGCCAAAACTTCAAAGGCTGAATTATCATGTTGAAATATTTGAAATGCGAGTTGTTATGATTCTTGTGAGGCACGGCTGGCAGGCAGAGGTGGCATCTTTCAGCTCCAAGACCTGGTCCAGGCAGTAACTGGAAACAGCTCTTTGGTGGCTTACATGAAATGAGTCAAGGGATCTCAGTCCAGCTCTCAGCAAATTAGGAGCCACATCACAAAAGCATCTGTAAGAGTCACTTCCTCTGTTGATACCACTCTAAAAGCCAAGGACTGAATAAGGTAGGGAAAAAGAATTATCCTCCCTCAAAATAGTACACTCCTTCAAAACACAAATTGCTTTTATCCAGCATCTTTGATGAAAGCATCCCAGCTCATTTTTACAAAATATGAACTAATCTCAGTATTCCTTTATGTAAGACCTGAAACCCAACACTTTACCAGTAGTAAAGCCCAAAACCTGCTGGCTTCCAACATGCTAGAACCGTGCAAAAGGAGAGCAGGAATATTCCCACCCCACATTCTACCTGCATTTCTTTCTGGAGACAACAAAAGTTTCAGAGCTCTCAAGCATTTTTCCTTTAAGAAAATTTAACACAGAAACAGAGGTTCACCTTGAACCAACCACTTCATTTCAAAGAAATCAATCATTAGCTGTATTTGCCTTCTATCTTGCCAGTAAAAGAGCATGAAGCAAGAGATACAAATTTAGAAAACTAAGTAAGAATATTTTAGACTCTGCTTTAAGAAAACAAGTAATTTTAGCTGGATGTGTCACAAACACAATTCAGAGCAACAGCTTTGAAAGCATCAGTCGATTCCATTAATTAACTAGAACTTTTTGCATTGGGATGGCACAAGGTAACTGAATCTAATCACACTGAATATTAGGGGATTGGTGCTGCTCAGTAAATCCAGAGATGCCAAGTTGAGCAAAAAGAATGTGTTTCATTCAGAGATGAAAGCCTTCTGAATTCTGGTGCTTTGTAAACAGCTGCTAAACTGATTGAATGATGCCTGTGAAGTACACAGGGTCAAATGTGGTCAGTACCTCAAAGAGTACCACATGTTTCAATATTGAAAAAGCACTCGTGAAAAACATCTCGGTACACTCTTATCTGCCTAGCACTTCAAAAAATGTCCTAAGTATCCACAACAGAGGGAGCATTATCCTTTGTCAGTCCCCTCTCCCTCAAAGCTGATGAGAATTATACCGCCAAATTCAATATGGGTAGTAGATTTATCAAACAAAAAGGCTTCTTGGTTAGAATTAGCATTGACTGAGGTACCAAAAGAAATCAAGAATTACAAGAAATCTTAGGTGTTTATTTTATTCCCACATTAGTCAATGCCATTAATCTGGAAAGCCACTGGAATGCATTCAGTAAAGCTTCCTTAGCTAAATTTTATTTCATTAAAGACCCTACAGTCAGGGTCAAGCACAAACTACATTCCTGATCTATCCAAGGAAGGGAAAACTGGAGGGAAAAGCAAATGCATATGCTTGCTATAGCACAAGACAAAAAGCCCCAGTTTCCCTGCCTAGATGTACATAAATACTGGCAGCCCACTTGTGTCAGTGACTTCATCTTGTAAAACAGGTGCTTTGTTGACAAGATCATCCTCACCCCTGAATAGAAGGAAGTTGCACCCAAAGCACCAATTCAGATGTTCCAGACAGGAGTCTGGCCTTCCATCCAAGACAAATATGGAGCTTGATCTGCATTGCACTTACTGGGGTTTACTAGCCTGCAATATCTGAGGAGGATTTACTTTAGGATTCAAGGAGAAGGGGGGTGGGTGGCCCTTAATTAACCAGTCTTTGTGGCAAAACTCAGCCTTGCCTTGGCACACGAGGGAGGGAAAGCACTTGGATTCCACACTGACATAAGAAAATCTCATCCTGCAACTGCATTCTGCAACTGCACACAGGCAGATGCAGATTCACTCTCCCTCGTGTCCTAAGTAAGGATACAGAAGCTTTTATCCTTGCAGTCTGTACATCTTTAAAGATGACACGACTGATGCAGAGCACTTCAGCAAAAGGAACCAAGAAAATACATTTATGCTCTGGTTTTCAGACTGAGAAAATTACAGCCATAGAGAAATAAGAAAGACACTGTCAGGACTAATTTCAAAAATTAGCTTCTACAAGGAAAAAATGCAAATAACACTAACAGCTTTCAGTTTCTTGGATTTTTTTTTTTTTTAAGCAAAACAGTATAAACAAAATTGTCATTATAATTCTTCTCTTGCAGCCCTTGCTCCCTAAGCAGCACAAGCTCCATCCCATGCCTGGGGGGCAACACCTGAAACTCTGGTTTATGGACTGAACCATAAACAAAACTGAAACTGGCTTTCTAATGTTGCTGCTTGTTTAACAAAAAAAGAGAGAAAATTAGCTAAAACTACTTATCTTTATTATAGTAATTTTACTTCATAATTACTTCCTTTTTCTTTTTTAACTTTCCACTATGATTTCAATCCTTTCAAATGCAGTGATCCAAAGTACACATTAAAAGAGTATGTGTATCCATTGGCTGTTCCCCAAACGTTCCTTTTGACTGTAAAGAATTTTTTTAGAGAGCAGAATGTTGTTTTGCTTATTTAAACATAAAAAGGGCAAGCGTATTTCTTCATTGTACCCTCACAAAGGCCAGAGTTTTGCATCTTACTGAGGACCAAAGGTGAAGGCAGCAGTATTTTTGGCAGGCTCCAAGGAAGCTCTTTGCAGCAGAGGTGCTCAGCAAAGTTATTCTGTCAGCAGCCAGGCTGCAGCACAAGCTGTGAGCAGCAGCTCCAGTCAGTGCTGTAGGTCAGTGTATTCAGACATGAGGAATTCCCTCGTCCCTGATTTTGGTGATACAATGTTCATCTCTTTCTCCTGAACTCTGAAAGGGATTTATTCTTTTTTTTCTCATGTGTCACTACAAAAGTGGCTTATGTGTCTGTGAGCAAAAGCAAACAGTTCACATCAATCAGGTGCCCTCTGGGATTAAATGGGGCTTAAAGGTATCCAAGTGTGAGCCTGAGACTCTGGAGTTATGAATGAACCCCAGCTGTCAAAGACTATGCTTTCAGCCTGAACTGGGAGCAGGGGACAGGGCAGGTTGGACTCAGATGCCTCCTGAAAAACCAAATGGAAAGTTCCTTTAGGTCACCCTACAGCAGCATCAGCATCACTGATCCCCACTGAAGGAGTTGGGATTAGAGCTGAAATACACTAAATTAACTTAAATATCCACATATTGGTCAAGCCCACAGCCCATCCATGGCCTGAAATTCTCTGCATTGATCATATCAGTGTGGCATTCATTTCACACTCCTCATCATGACAAAGCCCAGAGCAAGGCCAGGAAGACATCATCATTCCTGTCACAAGAAACTTTTATACAAGTTCACTTGCATCTAAATTACATCCCAGATATAACCAACCCTTTGGAAGTGCCAGGATTTACCTGCTCAAACTGATTAGCTGGTAAACTCATTCTAATCCTCACCTGGACACCTCCATCCTTCTATATATGACTGCCTCACCAGCACAGCTGGAATCCAAGGATTCATCCTGAAGATTTATTCTCCTGTAACACTCCCAAAGCTACATGGCCTCAAATATTGGAGACACCTTTGCACCTGGGGCTCACCATGACTTCAGTGTGTTCCTTCCTGTTGAAGGAATGGATGAATGTTGCCTGTAAACATTGTAATTACTGAGAACTAGAGCAGTCAAGAACTGGTGAAATGTAAGAAAGGTAAAAAATTTTCCAGTTTCTCTGAAGATTTGCCAGCAAAGCTTGAAAATTTAAAGCATTCCACTTTGTTCTTTTCCCTTTACAACTGCCTCATGGGAAAAAAAAAAAAAGAGGACAGGGAGAAAAGAGAGGGAAAAGATTTAACAGGCAGAAGAATCCCCTTCTCTATTCCCTTCATCTTCCAAACAACTGGTATTGTTTTTCCAGATCTCCTCAAAATCTTCCTGCAATTCAATCTCTTACCTGCAACTATTTCTGAAGATGCTTGTTCCTACTACCACAGCTCATCAAAACTTAGTGATTTCCAACCTGTGGTCCAGAGGGCTAGGAGGTGGATGATGGGCTGAGAGTGTGTTGTGCCTACACAGCAGTCTGGGATTCACTGGACTTGGGAACCACAGCCTCAACCTCTGTTGCTTATTGTCATTTCATCCAACTTCACTTTGATTTCACAAAGAATAAGCAATTTACAGGAGATTATTCCAGGTGTTCTTAACATAATTGTTGTGAATTTTTGTTTGGTTGTTTTTTTTTTTTTTTTCTTTAAAGAAGGAAAAAAAAACCTCACAGGAAAGTTTCTAATTGCTACTTAGGCAATTGTGCAGTGAGGTCACCATATCCAGACTACAAGTGGGCTCAGAGGCTCAAGTGATACAGACTTTATATGATCTCTCCTTCTCTGTTAAATTGAACTCCCTGAAAAGATAAACACAGAGCAGGAGGTGCCATACAACAATTAACCATAAGAGAAACCATCTAACACACTTTAACATAAAGTGGTCATTTATATCTTTGCTCACAGGAGATTTAAGAGTTGTATTCGTGAAAAACTCATGTTTTAATAAACCTTGATTCTTTGCCCTTAGTCACTACTTCATAAGACTCTGCCTATGGCTGTGAAGATTGGGGAAGGACTAAACAGTAAGACTCGACTAGAAATTGTGCTTACAGTATCATCAGGGTTGGTTGGTTTCTCTCCTCTCCCCTCCAATAAACCTGAATATGAGTATTTTCTACAGCATTCATGGAAATGGAGATACATGCTATAACTAATTTCATGAAGTAAAGGAAATAAATTAAACTATCAGCAAGCAGATTAGTTTAGCGAGAGAAATTTTCTTTAGGCACTACAAAACTTCTGATTTACACAAGTGAAATACAGCAAGTCAGTGAAAGAACAGCCACCCACCTGTTCAACCAGAGCTCTTTATCACTTTAGTGGAACCAACCAAGCACAAACAAAACCAATAAAATCCAGTGACAAAGATGCATGTTAATGACACCAGAAATGATAAAATTCCTTTCTTTCACCTTATCTTGAAAGCCGGAATTTGCTGCGATGCACTTGACTGCCTTCCAAAACACGCAACTGTAGGATCTGCACCACAAGGCGACCTTACTTCAGGGAATCACAGACAGGTTGGGGTTGGAAGGGACAGTAAAGAGCATCCAATTCCATCCCCCTGCCAGAGCAGGGACACCTTCCACTATCTCAGCTTGCTCAGAGCCCTGTCCAACCTGGCCTTGGACAGTGCCAGGGATGGGGCAGCCACAGCTGCTCTGGGCAATCTGTGCCAGGGCCTCCCCACCCTCACAGCCAAGAATTTCTTCCTCATATCCAATCTAAACCCACTCTCTGTCAGTGTGAAGCCATTCCCCCTTGTCCTGTCACTCCAGGCCCTTGCCAAGAGCCTCTCGCCTGTGGGCTCCCTTCAGGCACTGCAAGGCCACAATGAGGTAACCTAAAATCCTTCTCTTCTCCAGACTGAACAATCCCAGTTCTCCCAGCCTTTCAAACTGCTTTGCTAAGTCTCACTGAGAGTATTTGCTACAAAAGTGTCTGACAGCCAACAGTGATTACTCCACTAAACAGGAATGTGCTTTAACAGCTGCCTGTTACCTGGCTGTACCAACCATGGCTCTCATTGCTGAGTGACTGTGTCCCACAGAGAACCTTGTATGCAGAACACAAAATTCCCTTACAGTTCCAGATTTTACAGCTTGTTAAATCATACTTTTAATTAAACAGGCTTCATTCTACATATCCAGTTGCTACTGTTTGAAGAAACAGGTACTCCCACTAAATCCTTACCTTGTGATTAAATTTGTTCTCCTTTCCTGCTCTGTGAACACTGCAGAGCACAGAACAGAGGAATCTTTAACTTCAAGAAACAACAACTGTCTTTAAACAATGAGGAGCAATGCTTTTGTCTGGGGAGCTACTAATATAAGCTTTCCTCTTCATACAGGACTCAGCAGGCTAAAAATTAGTGACATTTTAAGTGGAACAATTCTTTCATCATCAGGCTGATATTTGGCTGCCATTCTGGTTACCTCCCTTATAAGGCACCAGCAAGAGGGAAGGGCAGGGAACACATTATGCAACTGTTCATTGTAAAAAATAATTAAAACAAATTTTAAGAAATGTCTGTAATAAACACTTTTCCAATATACAAAAAACAAAAGGAGCCTGATGCCATTGGTCTAAGGTCTGCCCTTTTTACTGGGCTAATTTGGGAAAAGGGAATTTCTCCTGAAAGGTTTTTCTCATTTTTGTGGGAGAGTAGAACACTGAAGCCTGCGAACCACCCCTGCCTTCTCCAGAGTCTGGTTCAAATCTACCTAATCAGCCAAAGAGGCAGCTCTGCATTGGGAAATAAAGGACAATACTGGGACACCTGCATCTTGTGCCCTCCTCTGTGCTCAGGTGTGATCCATGGAAATCTAAGATACCCAATTCCAAGGTCAGCTTCAAGGAAGGGTAAGGAGGTTCTGTGGTGAGGTCATTCACATCTTGGTTGATTTGTACACAACAGCCCTCATGCAGACAAGGAAATATCCTTTGGAATTTACCTATCAGTTCAGCTGTAAGTAGGGGGTTTTTTTACTAATGGAGTCATAAAAACACTGAGACCTTCTACCCACAGAACAGACTCAAGAGTCTCCAAACTGGCAGTGACCTGGCAGGATGAGGCCCCATCTGTCCTTTGGGGGGTTCTCAGTGGTCCTGGAGGAAGTTCATGGCACAGCACGAGCGTGCCAGAGAAGCTGTCTCACTCTGTTGCATCAGGGACAGGGACACAGAGCCTGTACCACCAGGAGAGCCCCCTAAGCACACACAGCTCCCCACTTGTGACAAGCTGCTTCTGCCAAGCCCCTTTCCTTGGTTAACAGTTTCTGCCTTCAGCAGTCATTCAGGGTTGTCAGGCATCTTACTGAAGTGGTGACTTTTGTTCCCCTCCTCGTCCCTCGGTAATGGGAATGGGAGTTAGGACTATTCCCCCTTCCATACACTCCTATGTATGGAAGCTGAGTGTCTTTGCAACTCCCATGGCTTGATGCGACCCAATATCTTCATTTTAACTGCAGCCAATTGATGCACAACTGTGTTTCTCATATTATTACTTATTATTCTACTACAGTGGCTCATAAAAAGGGCCCTCAACCAAGTACAACTTTCTGGGAAGGCACCCACTTGACTCAAGTTTTCCAAGTGTTTGTCTGGGAGATGGTCAGCTGGGTTTTGTTTCCCTACCAGGCAATTTAATTGCTAAAATACCTCAGCACATTTTATAAATGCAGTACTTAATGTGACATTACACACAGTGCTCTCAGAATTGTAAACAGCTCTCTCTCTTACACGTAGCATAAAAAGGTTTCACAACCTTTCATCTGGTCAAAGAAAATAAAAAGTTTTTTTGTTTTCCCTTCTGTGGAAGGAAATTTAACACACTCCAATATGCCAAGGTCTTTGCTACAACTGGAGCTCCTCTACAGCATGTCAGTGATCATAGGCTCAAACTCTGGAACATAAGAGACATAGCTAATATAAGCTGCAATACAGTAAACACTCTTCCTCTCCCATATATAGATGCAAGTTATCCCTTTACTTCCTCCCTCCCATTCACTCTGTCACCTTTGATAAACTCCATCTGTTTGCACAACCTGCACACACCAAACTATTATTTCATCTTGGCTGTTCCGTGTTACTAAAAGGTGAATAGTTGATCCCTTTTTACTGCTTCAGGACATTCTCACTCTTGTGAAATCCCAAAAACCCAGGCTACCATTTTAACCAACCATTGCTCCTTTTACTAGTAAAAGCATAAAGACAGCTGTTCCTTAGACAATCAAAATCCCATGGAAGTAGTCTTCCAAATTCCATTTGTATCTGTTTTCTTCACATTCTGATCAGCTGCAACTCTCATAAAACCATGTGTCAGCTAACAAATTTGCAAGTTTGTAGGTATACATATTAAAGGCATACAACACAAACTAAGTTCCAAGTCTACAGTTCAAACCAGAATATAAAATCCAACACCTAAATTACTGAGAAATCAGAAAACCAGATATTTGAAGCATGAAGATTCATGCTCTTTCCTGATCCACCGTTTTCCTTTGCTTTGTTAATCTGTAAAAAGTATTTAATGAGATATCAATGCACGCCTTGCAAGATTACCTCATTTCACAAGTAAGGCAGTATTAACTATGACAAGTGCCCATTTTAATGCTTCCCATACTGATCAAATTATTTATGACAAGGAAACTGAGTTTTTCTTGATAATTTATTTATTACCTTACTTCCTGTTTTGTTTTACATTGTTAAGAGAAAAATGTTCTATTACTTCCCCAGGCAAATACAGGAGCAGTGGGACTGCCAGAAGTTACTCTATAGTTTTAAACTACAGACTTGTGGGATTTTCTCTACCAAACAAGTTATAAAGTCTGCTCTGCTGCATTTGACAACTAATTGCTGAGCCTTCAAGACAAGATTCTGCCACTTTAAATGCAGTTCACTATTTAAATTCATAACATGAAATAAATAACTCCTCCCTGAGTTCCTACCCCACAATATCAAATTGGCTTACCCTTAGTGCAACAATTTTTTGCACAACAAAAGCTGTTATTTAATCACCAGACTTGGAAAAATTCTGCACCAACCTATCTCAAAAATTAGACTCCAGTTATTTATCAAACCCATATTTTCAAGCCACAGCAATGCAATTACCACTAGTGGCAGGTCTGCTCTAAGTGCAGCTATATGTTGAAATGAGCAACAAGAGAAGATTAAATGATTTTGTGGACAATTGTATGTTTGATTTATGTCAACTGCCATTACTCTAAGACACAAAGCCTCTTTCTGGGAGACTAAAAGCAAACCATTTACCATATAATATCAGCTTAGCAGGCTTTGTGCTGATGAATACTGCATTCAGAGAAGCAATTTTTTTAACTGCAATTTCCATGTCTACCCTGCATCTCCTGGAATACAAATATCAAAGTTTATCAACTGCCTTCACATTTTAACTAATGCTCAGCTTAAACTTGGTGGAAGAACAACATTTTTATTGGAATAAACATGGACTGAGCAAAAACTGAATCTATAGGGAGAAGACAAGCTTCGAAAGCAAGACAAACCCACTGCCTAGACAGATACAGAGGACACAGGCCGTGACTAAGCTCCTTGTGGTCACTACAGGATTCAAGAGCCATCCCAAAATACAGCAGGAACCTTAAGGATTAAAAAAACTCCTACCCACCATTCAAACTTCGGGGACAAAAAGACAGATGAGCCAAGGGAGGCTACACAGAACTCCTGAGAAAGGACAGGTAAGCAAACCTCAGCCCCGTGCACTGTGCATGTACTGAACTCCAGTGTGATATCCCACAATATTACAATCCCACCAGGAGAGTCCCACCAGGGACTCCACTGCTGATCAGAGCCTCCGAGATCAGCACCAAAAAGCTTACACAAGCAGGTCCACAACAGATCATCTGACAGAAATCCAAAATTTCTGTTCTCCTGGGAACATTCCCTCACCAAGAGCACGGGTCTGGTGCAAGTCCACTGCAAGTTAAAGATGGGGTGTGGATTTGCTGTGTTTTTTAAGACAGACTAACTTTCTGGGGAAAAAAAAAAGGGGGGGAGGGGGCAGAAAGAACTAAAGCATGATACCTGTCCTCTGTAAATATCTGCTTCTGAATTCTGCTTAGCTAGTGGCTTGGGATTTGTCTTCCCCCGAAATGTTTGAGAAATAAATGAATAAATGTTTAGAGTTTTTTAAGCTCTGTTAAGCAAAATTATTTAAATTGAACATACAGTATGCCATGTACATTATGAAAAACAAATGAGTTCACAGAGCTATGCAAATTTGACTTTTCCTATCCAAGATACTTCTTAACAAAACCAGGAAAACGTGTCTACATATGGCACAGAAGGTAAAACTGCAGCAATTCTATTAGATATAGTAACAGATTTTTCCCAGTCAACGAGGGTGCCCACTGATCATCTCAGGTAAGTAGCTTGTGGGCTACTATTTCTTTTCACTCTTCAGAGTACAATTAAAGCTGATATTCTTTCATTCCTAAAGGATAAGGAATGAAAACAATTTTTCAGATTCCTGTTTATATTTAGGCACCTTTTATGGTGCAGGCACAACAACTTAGCGAGATTTATTAGCGTTATAAATACTCATAAACAAGATCCCTCTGCTTCAAGTGACTTTTACAAACTGTAATCAAAACACTGAATCAGCACACCTGACAAACCCCAACATCTAGAGTCAACAAAAACCCCACTGCTTTCCAAAGAGAAGGTAAAAGCAAAACCAGTACATCCCACCAAGTATCTTACAGGAAGCTTTTAAAAAAAACCAAAACCAAACAGACTTCGGCATTGCTTTTGATTGAGAGGCTAGAGCAAGGCTCATTTATTCCCAGTCAGGATTTTGCAAGAGGAAGCCAGGTACACCAGCGGAGGCACGCGTGTGAACTCTGCTATTCTAACCCAAGGCGTTCCAGATCAAGTAAAACCAAACAACTGCAAGACCTCTGTTCTTAGCATTTAACTTTTACCTGAATCACTGAGAACTGTCTAAAGACAGAGCACGAGCCGGACACCCAAACCACGGGGGCCCCAATCCCAAACTCCTCCGGCTCAGCAGAAGGTTTGGGATTTGTTCCTCCCGCGACTGGAAACTTGTGAAGGTTCTGCTTGCTTTTCTAAGCGCATTATGGAGATAATTTCGTCCCTTTATTTATTTATTTCTAAAGAGGGCAGGACACCCTTAAGCCCAGAGCCACGTTCTGTAGCACGAGTACAGCCCAGCCGTGACCCTCCCGGCGGGGTGCCCGCGCAGCCCCGGCCCCGCTCCCCCCGCCGGGCTCACCTGTGTTCCCGCACCGACACCCCCGGGGAGCACCTCAGCCCCCCGGCCGGCGGCAGCGGGACAAGTCACCCCGGGGACAGCGGGACGAGCCGCCCCGGGGACTGCGGGACGGGTCACAAGTCACCCCGGGGGCAGGGAGACGAGTCGCCCGAGGGGCAGGCGGGCGAACTGCCCCGCTGCCCACAGCCACCCCCGATCCTCCCCGCAGCGGAGGCTGAGGCTGCGCTCCCACAGCCTCCACGGCGATGGCTGCTCCTGCTGCCTCACGGTGCGGGGGGAGGAAAGAGGGAAGGCATGGGGAGATTCCCAGTCTCCAGCGGCAGCGTGCCACGGCTGTTTCTGCGGGCAGCGCCGGGGCGGCGGGTGCCCGGTTCCCCTCAGGACCCGGCTCGCCTCAGGACTCACCTCCCGCCCGGTCCGAGCGCGGCGCCGCCCCCGCGCTAATGGCAGCGGGCGGGCCCGCGGCGGGGGCCGATGTTTACCCGCCGGCTCTCGCGAGAGCCGCGCGCCGCCGAGCCCCGCGCCGCGATTGGCCGCGCCCTCCTGGCGCGCGCCGCCCGCCCCGCCCCGCCCCCCTGGTGCCGCCCGGGCCGGCGTCCCTGTGCAGCGGCGTCCCGGGATGGCCGGGAGCGTCGCCGCTGCTGTGGCCACGTCCCTGCCCCAGCAGGGCCATCCCGGAGCACAGGGCACAGGAGTGTGTCCACACGGGTCTGGAATATCCCCAGCGAGGGAGAGTCCCCATCCTCTCCGGTCTCGGTCACTGCGCAGGACAGAAGTTCTGCCTCCTGTCCAGGTGGAACTCCCTGGGCATCAGTCCCTGCCCGTTCCTCTGGTGCCATGGCTGGGCCCCCCGGAGCAGAGCCTGGGCCCTGCTCGGAGCCCTCCCTGCACACAGGGACACACAGGGCTGCGGGCCCCTCTCAGCTGGGGCTCCTCTCCAGGCTGAACAGCCCCAGCTCCCTCAGCCTTTCCCTGTCAGGGATGCTCCAGGCCCTAAATCATCTCCACAGCCTCTGCTGGCCCCGCTCCAGGAGCTCCCTGTCCCTCCTGTCCTGAGGAGCCCAGAGCTGGACACGGCCCTCCAGATGTGCCTCGCAGGGCAGAGCAGAGCAGAGGGGCAGAATGACCTCCCTCTAGCTGCAATCCATGCTCTTCCCAATGCATCCCAGGATCCCGTCTCTCCAGCCCATTGTAAACCTTGGTACTCAGCAAGCTCCGGCAGTCAGGACTCACCGAAGGGCTCGGGCTCGTGCTCGTGCTCGTGACAGGTCTAACAGGCAGGAGTTAAACTCAGCAGGTGCTCAAAGAGAAGACAGGAGAATTAAGTGGAAACAGAGCATTGGCAGGCCTTTTGCTTTGATTCCTGGAGCTGTCCTGTGCAGGGCAAGGGTTTGGACCACTGTGATCCTTGTGGGTCCCTTACAACTCAGGATATTCTGTGGTTCTATGATTTATCTCCTTCTGTCCCACTGCCGAAGCACAAGGCTGAGGGTGTTAACACAGGCAGGAGAGCAGTGAAACCCTGCTGTGGTTTCAGTACTACCTGAGCATAAACAAATGGCAGCACTTACGGGGAAAGCTGTTATCCCAAGGATGCAGTGGTACAGATTTCATACAAATCCAGCTGTGCAGAGGGCAAATCCGTGAGCTCAGATTGGAGGACTGACAAAGTACACTCAGCTGCTTCCAGCAGAACATGGAGCATGTGGAAGCGAGAGAAAGTTTGTCTTGATGTCATCACTTGACTTGAGGAGAGTTGCTGATGAGGAGGACTTAATTGACAGACATTTGATTTATTTAACCTCATTAGTCTTTATGTAGAGATAAGGAACTTAGGAGCCCTGTGCACTAAAGCAGATTTCTAGCCCAGAGACCTTACAATTTCAGGACCTGCAAGCAGAGCCAGGGAATCCACCATGGACCTCCCTGAGCACTGTGGACCTACCTGCTGAGACCAGGTTTTGAAAGCATTCGATTTGGTAGGTTTGAAATAACAGAAGCCTGAAATTAGCATGTTTTAAGCTTGAACGAGGTGTGGGAGTGCTTCCTGAAGGGACTGACTATCCTGTGGGACATCTGAACTCCGGTTCCATGTTTGAAACCTGAGGTAATGTGCACTCACATTCACCATGTGTTGGAAGCACGGACACATAATGCAGAAACAGAATTAGCAAGAGGGGGAAAAAACACTCTACGATAAATAAATTCAAAATAAACTGGTTACAGATCTAGAAAAGTGGTGTTTCACTAAAGCACTCTTCCCAGAGCCAAAGTCCTTAAAAATCTGTGCCAGTAACAGTGGTCAGTGGGAGTGGTGGACACTCCTACCCCCCAGCAGGAATGGGGACTGGCTTTGACTGGGGATTTTGGGTGTTTATGAGTTGTAAGCTTTGATTTCAGTACCTCACCGCCGTCTGCTCCCCAGAGCTGCCACAGGGAAGCCAGGGGAGGCAAGGTCAGTCTCGGAGAGATGATGAGGCCCAGCTGTGACAATGAAAATGGAATGAATATTCACAACATGACGTTCCAGTTCCTGCCTTGCTGCTGGTGCTCCTCTGGTGGGTCCTGCCAGCACAGCAGATGGCAAGCACTGAAAGGCTGTTGTGCCAGTGGAAAATTACTGAGTTTTGCTGGTCCTGTGCATGCATGTGGTTGTGTGAGGGGGGAAGTGGGGAAAACTTCCATTTATTTAATTATTTTCAAGAGAGAAAGGGAAACAAATGGTTCCCTAAGACTACAAATATTACTGGCATATAAAGAACCAGTCTCTTGTTTTAGCGGAATGAGGCATGTCTGTTTGCATTTCGAGTTTTCCATATAATTCCATACAACTTTCCTTATAAGTCAGGGTTGTGAATTTTTCTAAATAAAAGTGTAATTAAAAAGAAAAGCAATATATTAATAAAAGCACTGGCTGTTGCTTAACAGACCTATGGAAAAACTAAGTATTTAATGTTTCTATTTTTATGTGGCTGTAAAAGTATTTATGTTAGCGGACATTCCATCACAAAACACACATGGTTTATTTTAATTTTCTAATTTTAAATATGAATTTTTAACAGAGCTGTATACATAGGTTATCTCACTGCTATAAAAGACTGATTAACACTGTTGCAGTTGAAGTTAGTGGGCTGATGCCTCGTGAATAGTTGAGCTTGTCCCATAGTATTTGAAGGTTTGCAAACCTAAAGAAACTTACAACCAAGTGCTCATCCTGAAATGAACCGTGGCAGAACCAAACCTGCACTGTCTGTGCAGGCAGATGAAGTTTGTTATTGAAGGAGAGCTGACAGAAATACCTAAGGTTTTAACCCAAACTGTGACGCAGTGTGACCATTGCTAACATCCCAATAAACTAATATTTCTGTGTATTTCCAGAGTTAGCCCGTAATACAGAAATATAAGCACCTATTCACCGTGTGGAAGGGCAGCAGCTCTTTAAGCTGCCAGGCATAGGAGTTTGACAAACATTTTGAAACCAAGTCTTTGCTGTGAGCATGCAAACTTCTGCGGGCTGTGTGCTGTCCTGGTCCTGCAAGCTGTGACAAGCAACCAAGGTCCTGCACCCTCTGCTCCGACGGCCCGGCTGCAGCAGCAGCAGCAGGATCCACCCTGGGGCGCAGCAATTAAAGGCAAACACAAAAGCCCAAATACCTCTTGTCAAATTCCACCAAGCCTCTGAAGCCTTCAAAAAAACTTAGGGGAACGTCTGTGGCAAAGCAAAACAATGTTGTCCTCGTTATTGTAGTTCAAAAGAGGGAGAGCTTGTCAGAGAAAGGACATTTATGTAGGGTTTGACATTTCTTTCTTTGCAGTCAATTGGTGTAACAAATCCAAATTGCTGTATCAGAGTCGTGCTGACGATGTCTCTTGGAAAGATTCAGAGGGGGTTTTAACCATGAAAGCTCCTCCTCAGCATCAGAAATAACCTATAAATATTTAATTCACAAGTAGTTTGCATCCAACTACCTAACCAACATCTAGGAATCTATTCTGACTTTCCTTTCTTTCTTTCTTAATGTTTTGCTAATATAATCCAGGTGTATTTCTTAAGAATAAGCCAGAAAATTCCAGAACATGTGAGATTGGTCAGGAAATAATGCAGAGCTGGGTAAACATAGTGCAAGCCATTCAGAAACATTCCCACAAATTTTCTCCTGGCTTATTAGGACTTTTTTAGCTGCTGTTGATACAACTTGTAATCCACATTTTACTTGTAACTCCCTGTTCTGTCTGAATAACAGAAGTCTATGTTTTTGATATTTAACAAGTAGAAGGCCAGGAAAAAAACCTGAATGCTTTAATCTGTTTTATGAAACTTTAGCATTGTGCTGTTACACAATTCTGATAAGATTTCACACCTGCTGAGTGTACTGTAGATCTTCAGTTGCTTGATTCCTGTGAAGCACAGTAGTGAATCAAATGTTTAGAAAATGCTGCAACATAGACAAAAATTTCTTGATAGGTGGAATGCAAATTTAAAAGGAGGCACATGCAGTCATACTTCATGTGCAGTGTTTCACAGTTGAATTAAATGGTTAAGATCTTGGGTCTGCAAACTCTTGAAGAACGATACAACTCAGAAATTCATTGGGTTTACTTCTGTGAGACCATTCATAGAAGTAAGATTTGCTCACCCAGTTGTTTCCTGCCATGCTCCATCTTTAGGAAGTCATCATCAATATTTAAAAATACCTAATGACATCAGAACATCTGCACTGGTTCAGAGCTGGGCTGTGTCCCGGTCACATTTCTGTCTTCCTGGGGATCATGGGCTGACATCTAGGGAAAAGGAAGAATGGAAAAAATTCACAAAGGATTCCTTTAAAACCCTCTCACCCTTCACCTATCCTGAGCCTGATGACATCTGTCTAAATAAGAATTCCAAGGATTTGCTCTTCGAAATCCTCTACCCTTAAAAGCCTTGAAATATCTTGTATTCCCAGCACATGGGACAGCCTGTTGTGTGAAATTCTCCTCCTTTGGCTTGTCCTGAACCTTCTTCTGAGAGCATCTTGGTGTAGATCCTGATTTTGTTTCCAGCACAGACAGTGAACTGTCAATCCATGTCCATCCTGGCAATGCTACTCCTCTTTTTATATCATGTTCTTTCTCAGTTTTCTTTATTCCTAGCCTGGAAGCCATTCCACACTCTCATCAGTCATGTTGCCATGTTGCAATTTCTTTTACATTTTTGGAAGTAAAGAAACCAGAATTTCACCGCTCAAAGTATGGACAAAACATGAATTTAACCAGGGATATATAATTTTGCCTCACCTCTTAGTCTAGAGGCAGAACACATCATTTGCTGTGGCTCTTAAAAATAGAAAAAAATTATATGATGTCAACAAATAATTAATATTAGTTCAATTTTAAAAACGAGGTGCCTTTTGAGGGTATTTGAAACAATCCAGCTCTGTTCCATACAGGCAACCACAGACTGTTCTGTATCCACACCCTTTCTGAGAAAGTTCTAGTTTATACTTTCCTGAAAGCCCAGACAACTTTTTTTATATTAATAGCATCTATGTCACAGGGAAACCATTTGTATTTCCATGTGTGTAGTCTAAGGAACAAAGCAATTCATTCAGCTCTACAAAATCAAGGAAATTGGTATAGTCACCTTACAGACTGTCAACTCATATCCTGAACATCTTAGCAACTCCCAGCAGCCCTTCCAAAAACAGGATTTTGCCAATTTTCAATACCAGTGAAATTACTTCTTTCCTATGTAAGTAGTAGTACTTTTTTAGCATGAATTTCTGGCTTGGCTGTGACTTTTGCAGGCAGTTTGGAACCTACAGTATAGTTCTTCCTGGCACACAGATACCAGATTCCTCATGCAGGAGTTAAGGATGTGACAAATTCAATTCATTTTGTAAGCAATTAAAATATTTATAGCTGAGTTTGCTTAAACAACGTCATCCCTTAAAATATTATTCCTGGATTCTCCTTGGAGAAAATCCTTGGTGGACTTGCAAGAGACATATTTAGTACATGATCTTTTTCCATAAACAAAGAAACATGGAAAGTCTGGAACAAAAAAGTTAACAAATACACTAACTAATAATAACTATTTTTAATTAAGGAAGCCCACTATTATTCATCAGTTAGCATAGTCTGCATTGTCCTTTCTTTAAAATTCCAGAGAAAAATGAAGGTGACAATTTTCCCAGTGAATCCCAGGGATACAAAATAATACATTAAACAAAAACACTCATATCTTCCAGACATCTTATTCTTAGCCAATATATTTGATCTGTTCTTACACTGGTTCAGCAGTGATCATATGCTTTTTTCTTCTTAGCAAAGATTCTCTGCAGATTCTTTGCTAAATCCATTGTTTTTTTCACATTATCCCGAGACATGGGAGATCACTGTGTGTTGCAAGCTTAACCACACAGTCTGTCTTCTTACTCAATGCTTGCTTCCTATATGGTGATGAAGTGCAGCTTTTCTGTCTAACATAAAGCTCTCAAAATAAATTAGGGAAAAAAGAAACTGGAACAAGATGTAAACAAAATGATGCAACTTGCTGTTACATTCTGTTCCCTGTTTTTCAACTCTAATGCATCTATTTTAGGGCCTGATACTGAAGTCCCAGGAGCTATCCCAGTGAACACAGCTTCTGGAAGAGCCTAGGGAGAGGATGTTCTTGCTTGGAAGGGCTGGCTGGCACCACAGCACAGTGTAGCTGACACAGGAGAACCAAGGACAGCAAAACAGGCACAGGAGGCCCAGAGACTGACCAACCTGACTGGAATGGGAGCTGCTGTGTCTCGTGATGTAGCTCAGAACACCACACTTCAGTCACAGGGCACAGTCATGGTTCTGGTCCCACAGAGTGGGACTGGAGTGACAAGCTCTTCCTCTTGCTATCTCATGGATTGATGGTCAGTTGTAGGAGAGTCAGAACTTGTGGTTCCAGAGTTTGTAGCTCAATGAATGGAGTCAGTATGGGAGGTAAGAGGATGGGTTACAAGGAAATGGGATAAATCTCAGTGGGGCTGTGAAGAAGCACTTCTGGAACTATGAAAGGTTTGTGCAAAAAGGAGTGGTATAAGCTTAGACCATAAGCTTGTGGTCATGTTCAGGCACTCCATTGCTAACATGAATGATCCAGATGTACCTCAGAGGAGCTGCATGGAAGGGAGGAGAGTTTGGTGAGGGAAGAGATCAGAGCAATGGTCAGAGATAACCTGAGAAAACCACAGGTCCAAGGATCAAGGAGTCTCAAGAGCAGAGCCGCTGTTTCCATGGTGGAAGAAGTAAGCGCAGTGCAAAGGGATCACCAGAAAGAACTTGGGAGGTTTTTCTAACCCAAAGTTTAGCGAATCCAAGGTTAGGGAAGCACTGCAAATCCTTAAAGGCTCAAAAATCTTAAATCAGCTCTCCTCTCCTAAACTTTCACAAAATTCACAGAACCATGAGTCTGGAAAAAAAGGAGATGATGGTGATGAAGTCCCAGGGTTTAGGCAAGTGCTTTGGTTATTTACACTTTCTTCTGCCCTATTCCCCCAATACTCTCCATTTCATGGAATAATTGAAAGCCTGAAAAACTCCATCCTAAATACTCACAAAGAGATGCAACCCCTGCTCTGCTGTGTTCTTGATTTACATTTCCAATCCTTTCACTCACTGTCTTCCAGCTCCAATCCCTAGAGCCTTCCCTAAGTCCACTCAGCAGTACCTGACTGTTCCTACTACATTTCCCCAACCACTGACAACCTGGCAGAGGTTCTCCTCTGTTTCCAGGGTGTGTGAAGCATGCTCTTGTGAGGCCTTTCATCACTGGTTCTTCTTACTGAACAGGATAGGGGGTATTTTCCTTGTTGTTTGCTGTTTATTATCAGGAGAAGTCTGTTCTAGATTTTTAATACTAATCTGATGTTCAGTGACAAAGTTGCAGAAAGGACATTTCTCCAACCTAGACAGCAACCAGTAAACTTTGGTTCTGCTGCACAGAGAGGGAAAACTCTTTGCAGAACCAGAGCTGTCAGCTCTTGAGGTCTGGGTGTATCTCACACATCAATGAAATGCAGGAAAAATCTTCAGGGATAAAAAAGTGACAGTTCTCAGTTTGGCAAAGGTCAGTTCTGAAATGAGCTGGCTTTGCAAATTGGCTTAGCTACCTTTAGCACCTTATGTGAAGCAGGAGGCAAAACGCTTCAAAATCAAAGTGTAATTGTCATTTGAAATGGGGGTTTAAGAGCCAATTTCTCCATGTCTCACACAATCACTATATATATACAGACAATTAACCCATTTTTTAGGAGAAGATTAACTGATTTGCTGGTGAAGTCTTGATAAGCTATCAAGAATCAGTTCTCAGTTGACAGAAATTTTATGGGATCCCTGTCCATTTGTCTGTCCTACTTACAAACACATCCACGCACTGTCTGTAATTGAATCTGGCACACGAAGATGTCCAGTGTACTGGCCTAACCCAGCAAAATCTCTTGCATTCTGAAGTTTTAATGTCAATAAAGAACAAGTACCTTCTCCCATTCATCCCAAAAGTGACCCTCTGAAGGTTTCCAGCTCTGACAGCTTCACAACAGCTTTGGCATTCCAGCAAGAGTTTTCAAAGGTTACTAAGGAGACGAACTGGTCAACCATTGCATTTGCGGGTCAAGCCCCCGTGAAATTGAGACAACCACCCTTTGAAGATGAACCTACTAAATGGGATGACATTTTGGAAGCTCACCTGTGTTGCAGGCAGAGTTTGCAGAGATGCCAACATCTGCCCAATTTAGCCTAGAGATTTGTTCAGACAGCTCTTCATGCCACTTTTCATAGTAAAAAAAAAATTATGTAAACAAGCTATAATTTCCTTTTTGCTTCTTTTCTTTGTGAAACTTACTTTTGTTGCCATCCTTTTTCACTACCAAGGTAATTGCAAGCATAAATTCCGTAACTAGCCTTTTCACTTTTAATATACCACAACTGCACCCTGGAATATAATGATCTAAGAGCAGTCTCCATCTGCAGGAGAGAAGAAAGTGATTTCAAGCTAACAAAATAGCTACAAACTTAATGCAGCCTCACACTTGTTTAGACTACTAATGAGGGAGAGCAGGGAAAGGAAAACAATTCCGTTCCATTCCACTTCTCTTGTGGGCTTGGATCTTTAAATGAAAATAATCCAATTAATTGTCACAGCATGAAGAAAACAGTTGGGTCTGATAAAAACAAGGCAGAACACTAAAGAAAAAAAATGTATGTTTAAGGTCTTAACTGAAGCCAGCGAAAAGTCTCCTGGTTCCCATGGATGATTCCAAAGCCTTCTGTGCATTGTCCCTGAATGGGTCCAATGTCACAGAGAGGTAGAGCAGTCAGCTCGGGCACATTACACAGGACCAGTTGGACCAGTGGTGTGATGCTGGGTCTCTCTGACTGTCCTGTTGGATGGAATTCTTCCGGAGCCCTCAGGAGCACAGAGCGCTGTGCACCAATGGAAGCAGAGCGAGTAATTAAGCCTGCAGTGCTCGAGCCTGCTGTGGAGAAAGGCCACAGGGGGCCCAGGGAAGAAAAGCTTTTTAAAACTGCATCAAACATCAAATCCCCGGAACTCTGTTCTTACCCTCCCAGTTAACAGTCAAGGATCTGCCACATTTTTCTGAAATTACTGCGATTCAGAAGCACAGGCAATAAGCTGCCAGCAGGGTGTCAGTGGGGCTGGAGCTGCCAAAGCCATTTCTCAGTCTCTCCAAAGGAACAGAATGTTAATCAATGTACTCATTTTTCTCCTTCCACTGTAATTAGCCGTGCATGACCACAGCTTGACCACCTGAGTTAACTCAAAACTGTGGAAAAAAATCAGTGTACTCAGAAGGATTACTGACCAAAGAGAGTAGCTGTGGAAGGACGAGAAGCAGTCAAATATCTGGCCTAGTTTGGTGAGGGTCAGAGCAGACAGTCTGATGATAGGGAGTGCATACAAAAAGGTGTAAGCATGGACAAAAACTCTCTTAGGTTTCTAGGATTTAACTAGTCTCCTGTCTCCCTGGGACGGCAGCATTCCTTAGTAAAAAACATAGCTCCAAGGCTATTTCCAAAGAGATTGCATATATTAGAGTTCTTCCACTAGCTGGAAATTTTTCACCAGCTGAACTAACTGGGGATCTTTACTCTTTAATGAGACTTCTGTCCTTCTTCTTCCAGAGAAGCTGTGGCTGCCCCATCCCTGGCAGCATCCAAGGCCAGACTGGACGGGGCTCTGAGCCACCTGGGATAGTGGAAGGTGTCCCTGCCCCTGGCAGGGGGTGGAATGAAATGGTGTCTAAGGTCCCTTCCAACCCAAACCAGTTTGTGATTCCTTTCCCTATAGAGGTGGGGGACTGACCCATGGAGCAGCTGTAAAATCACAACTGAAACCTTTATTTCTGCACCCTAAGTTTTGGCTACTAAGAAAACACCATGGCAGTGAATATGGAGAGGAAAAATGCGACAAAAGCAAACAGCAACCAAATTCTTCAGAGAAGATGGAGAAATTTCTCATCAGAAGAAAAATATTTCAGAAGTGAACAACTGGTTAAATATTTGAAGAGGGAAAAGAATATCTTAACTCACTTTTTGTAAACGTTTGTTGCATTAAGTAAGATCTGGAAGTGTACACCAGCAAGATAATAACATGAAAAATGGCAGAAATACTGCCACATCACATGTTTACCTCCTAGCATAAACAAAACTACTCTCTTAATTCCCTTCCAGATCTGTCTGTGCCTGTGAACCTGGAGCACAGCAACACTGGCTGGCAGAGACTCAGCAAATCATTATGTCCAAACACCCACTTGAACTGGGGCTGCCACCAACTCTACAATGAGTTGTCTTGTCTAGCAAGGTCCTGAAAACCTCCAAGGACATCTACTGCAGTGTTTTTCTATCCTCCCACCAAAAACATATCCTAATGTCCAATCTGGACCCAGAACAGTTTGTGGCTTCCACATCTTCATATACCATCTTACAGTGCTGAGGAGAATTTGGCTCTTCTTTGGCTTGATATTTTTGTTACCCCTCTCCAAGCAGTTTTGTTTTCTTTTTAATTCATCATTTTTAAATGTTTATGCTCTTTTACAGGATGCCAAAAGCACTATGTGATCCTCTTTGTAACTGGCACTATACAAGTAGTATTTGCTTATCCTGTGGCTGTTCGAAGGAGGAGCACACCCAATGAGGTCAAAGGACATCAGTCAGAGGGAGGAGAGTAGAATAAGGAGGTCCAGCAACATTTGTTTTTCTTTAGGTTCAAATGCCTCCTTTTCATTTGTATTCTATATTACAAACCTGTTACTCAACTGGTAAACATTTAAACCTCATGGCTGGGGCTGTGAGTTGCTTCTGCAGCTGGTAATCCCCAATCAGCAGTGGCCATCAAGAGGTGTTGCTTCTTTACTATTCCCTGAAAGGGGCATTGGCTGTAATCTCTAATAGCCCTGAGCATATCTGAAAACTCCTTTTTCCCATGTGTTCCTATGGATGCTGTAAGAATCACACTGCTCTCAGCTTCTGTGATCACCTGGAAGCTTTCTGGAGAGCTCTAGGACTGGTGCAATGTATTCCTGTCAAACCATCTGGCTGAGAGATCTTTTTTCCCCCTAGAAGTTGTACTGGAGCCCGAGTTTAGAGCTCTTGATGGCACACTGAATGTTGCATAGATTTAGTCAAGCCTTTTATTGCCTTTTATTGACCATGAGAGGTTTTCTGGCAATGGCATGCTGGCACTGAACTGCTGTCAATGTGTTTCTTAGGCTGCCCCTGAGGAGGGTTTTGCTCTCATCTAGTCTCATCTGATTTTGCTTTTTCAGCCGATTTTTTGTTAGACAACATCAGTTGCTGCCAAAACAGGCACAAAACATACTTTGCAGTAAGCAAGTATTTAGGTGAAACATTTAGTGAAAGTGGACTTCACTGAACACTTCTGCACCCTGAGGTTTGGGGTGCTTTGGGCAAAATCCAAAGCTGTGACTCTCCACACCAAGTTCAGGTGCAGTAACAGAAGTTTTATCACAAGAGATGCTAAGCAGAGTGTTCTGCTAGTTCCTTCCCTCTCTGGAAGGACCTATTTTATTAAAATAATGTTAAAGTAATTCCTTACAGTCCTCTACATAATATTGGTGAAACTGAACATTGCAAGCACCTCTACTTTCCTGTCACTCAAGAAAAAATCTATTTCAAGCAGGTTTTTTATGCTTCTACTCTTCTGGCTTGTCAGACTAAGCCACATCATTAATTTTAGCCAAGTGATCACTACATTTGTGCTTTTTGGAGCTTGCTCTTTTATATCCATTCTTCATTTGATTTCAAGTTCACATGCTGTATTTTGCATGCAATTCAGTCTACCAGCTAGGTGAACAGAGCTAATCTTGTCAAAGAACAAACTATCACTACATTAAAAATAATTGTCTGCAGCCTGGTCCAGGATTTCTTCGCTATTCTTGATTTGGTAAAAAGATGAAAAGCTACTTCTGTTGCCAGTAAAAATCACATTTCACTAGCTGGACTTTAAAAGTATCATCATGTAGCACAACTAAACCCAAGAAGGCAGAGCTTATGCCATTGTGTTATTACCCTATCCAATTGTGCCATTCCCCTGTCCAAGAACTATTTTGAACCGAGTAGAATTGCAAAAAAAAAGTCACTTAAGAACTCTTGAAAAATAAAACATTCACCAAGGAATAATTCATAAGTAACCTACTGATAAAGCTGCTTCATGCTTCAAGAGTTACCACATCTGGTCCAGCGATTTTGACTTATCTAATGGTAAAACTTCCTGGTTTTGTTTTAAATTGCTGCAATTTCTTCCTCTTCTGTCTAAAGCACCAGGCAATGCCTTCTGTAAGCCAGAGCAAGTGGCCAAATATCCCAGTTCCTTGTGGAGCAGTGGCAAATCACTTTTTGTACAGTAACTCTGGAGTTGCCACATCTTCTCCAGGCATGTACTTACCTCATGGAGCAGATAGATACAAGCACTGATAAAACAGGGCAAATAGCTGGAGATCTGCAAGATTAACATGTTATTTGTAAAATTACATCAGTTGTGAGCAGGAGAGGTTCCCAGAGACTGGAGGCTGCAATGGCATGAAGCAGGTGACATATTTCTGCTGCTCTTGCCTGTAATGCTGCTCTGAGGTGTGTGGTAACATCAGTGAGGCAATCAGGAATAAAAACAACAAATGCATCTCAATTAAAAATTTCAGCCAAGACTACACCCCTTTGCTTGTGAAAATTTCATTACACCCTTCTCAAAGTGACACCTCTGAACTTGTCTGGGGATCTGCCAGGAAAGGGAGTCCTTAGAGAGACAGCTCCCGAATGTGAGCGATCAACAAAAGTTCAAGCCATTGCAATATTTAAAATAAAGGCACTGAAACTCTCAATCCAGTTTTTTCTCTTAGAAACACTCCTTCACCAAAACTCCTGATTAATGCCAAAATAAGATCTTTTCAGGTACAGTATTCAGAGAAGCAGGCACCATCCACATGATTGTCAATGACAGAACATGGCAGCACTTACCCAGTTCCAGTTCCTCTGATCCATTGTCACCTCTGCCTTCCTATTCCAGCGAGGTTGTCCCCTTCTGACATCACCTGTGGGATGAAGCCTCCCTGACTTCTGTTCATGAGTGAGGTTATGGCTTTAGTGACAGAGCTTCACTTACACATTGCCTCTTCTCCCTCATTAATGGGTTTTATCACCACAGTATCTCTTCTTGCAGTTGTTCTTCAGAGTGGAAAGGACCCTGTTAACATTTCACCTGTCTTCTCCTGTGTGCATTCTAATGATGATATTTTAATTAAAAATACAGAGAAGGATGCTATTGTAAGGAAAATTGTCAAGTAGAATGACCAGAGGAAGAAAGAGCAAGCCAAATTGCAGGTCTTGTTGAGCTAAGGTGCTTGAAAGAAAGGGAATTAGAAATGCAATAAGCTGTTGGTGATTTTTATGTAATATCTATCTTGCCAACAGAAGGTGATTTATCTTGTACTCAATGCCAGTCCTATAAACACACAACAAAAGGAACTTTTTAAACTTTACCTGAATATGGGAAGAAGCATGACCAGCATTAAGGGAATTAGCAGGTGTTCTCAGAAGCTGTGCTAAGGGACCATCTCCTTTTTAGAATGCCGGTGTGGGCATGTGTGTGTGTTCATGTGTATTTGAAGGAATCAGCCTTTACAAAAAAAAGTGTCTATCAAAATCCCAGTGCTGGTGGAATGAAGTTTGACTCACACTCCTTAAGAAGGGTGGAGTGTGTGGATCCAGACATGGCCCTTTGGTTTATGTATTTCTCCATTTGGTTTTATTGTATGAGTCACAAAGTACCTAAAAATCCACAGATGGAAAAGGCTGAGAAAAAGCACATCTTTTTTTATGATCAACTGGACCAATTTACCATCCCAGACAGGAAAGACAATAAAATAAAATTAAAAACCTAACCTTTTATTGAAACTACGTCATGTATTCCCTCATTCAGTTAGGAAATATGAACTGTTCTAGGAGCCACCAAGAAACATTAAGTCATTTGTAAAGAAACATTAAGTCATTTGTAGAAAGCTCGGATTATTACATCATCTGTCTGAAAAGAGATTTATTGCTGCTAAAAATTCTGTGCTGCAGAAACACAGCATCAATAAATCATCATTTACCTTGTCAATAGCTTTAATAGGAGAGGGAACAGGCTGGAAATTTCTCTGGATGCAGTGATACTCCAAAAGATGATTTGAGAAGACCAGAGTGTTATTGCCATGAGGAACAACAATATTTACTTGTCTCTCAAAGAGAAGGCCAGGAGCAGATCTACATCACAAAAAGAAGAAAAAAGGACTTGAAAATTCTGCTTTGTGTCATCCGTTGTGGATGTTGGCACCCTTCTGGCTACCAGAATTGCTCACGAGGGTGCAGGTGAGTGTTCCTCACTCACACCAGTGGAAGTGACTGATAACCTCCAGCTTGTGCCAAAAAGAACCTGACTGGGAGGATTATTTACGCCCAAATATTTGTGAAGCCTTTGCAAGTGGAAGTACAGTGGCAATTCTAAATAGTGTTGGTTAAGTGTGTTGAGCTCCTCGCACAGCTGAGGAACTGCAGTTTATCATGCAGCCTGTCTTGATGGGGAGAGATTTTAAATGATTTGCTGTTCTCCAACTTGTTACTGTGTTTGAGGTAGTTACTGTGTAATTGTGCAAAACAACAGGACTGTAATTTTAAGGTTGGTAGGGGGGGAGCTTGTACAACCGAGGCAGTACTAACTCTTCTATGGTCTCATATGTACTTTCCATTTCTTGCTTTTATACTCTCTCTTGACATTTTGTAATCCTTTTGAGTATTCCCTTATTGATTGGGGATTTTGCTCCAGAAATTTATTCCTTTATCTAATTTTAAAGAAGACCAGATAGGCAATAGGTTGTTTTTCCCTATGTGATACTTCTGCTTTTCATTATACTTATTAAAAAGTATATATAACCCTACATTTAACTTTCCTTAAATTGTATTCCTAGAACTCTTAATTCTGCACTCCCTTCCATATAGTTTACATTTCTGATCTTTTTTATTGTCTGAGTGTTTAGCAACCACGGTCAAATACCCCTCAGTTTCATCCCAAGAAGACTTAAAAACCCCTTCAAAAAGAAACAGAATTTGTTCCAAAAGAAATCTCCAGTAAGGAACTGAAAACAAGCCTTGCTATTTCTAATGTCAAGCTATTTCAGATCTGCTTTTACATCAGAAGAGAAACTAAAGTGAAAACACTCAGCATCTTTCCTGTTTGCAGGTTGTCTTTAGAAAGGAGCTCAAGGCTGGAATGGGTAGAGTGGCCCTGTATTTATTGATGTCACCTCAGTTGTCACCTGCCAGCTATAAAAGCTCTTAATGTATCAGAGGGAAATGCTTCAAATGCAACATGGGAATTTTACAGCAAGAAAATGGCTTTAACTCGGGAATTTAACTCAGGCTTGAACCTCGGGAATTGCATCATTAAGCAGCAGTCTCAATGCAGAGGTCACAGTGATAAACTAATAATTCCTTATATTTTTTACTGCATCAGAGCTGAGGGATGGAAGCTGCATGACTAAGGATTTATTAAACCAATCTCGTGGTGACTGCAGTCTTTCAGCTAAAGAAGGAATTTATGCTGCCTGTTCCTACTCACAGAACCTCCATTTCTCTATTACTGTTTCAAATGTTAGAGAAAGTGAAGCTGTGGACATGGAATTTGTAAAATTTTTCTGTCTGCTTTACAAACTCTGTGAGACAGCACCCATAAATGTGTTTATGCACTGCAGCACGTGGACACTGGAAAATGAGATTCTGAGAAAGCAGCCAGTTAAGCAAGAAACTTCCCAAACCAGCCAGAAGGAAACACAGAGAAGTATGCTCAAGGTGAGTGCCCAAAGTCAGTGCAGAGATTAAACAGGTGATTCTCTGTGTGCTTCTCCCTCTGCATAAATTCACTCTGAGTCTGGTGCCTAATCCAGATGAGCTCCTGGCATATTAAGGAAAAGGAAAAAGCCCAAACCCAAAGATAAATTGCATCCTATTTCAGCTGCGTGTTAAGGCAGTTGTTAAGGCAGATACACACTTTAAAACCACAAATTGACTGGTTTGCAGTGGGGCTGTAAAAATAAGTCTTCTTATGCCAGTCTTGTTTGTGTTTTGGCCTGAATTCTCTTGGTTTCTGCTGTGGGGGTCGCTCCCATTTGTATCCCTCATGAAAAAGTATTGGAGCAAGGAACTGTCAAGGAAAGGGAGAATAGCAGAGCAAAAGGCAGGTGCGTGGAGGGCTGCAACTTAGAATCTGTGTTCCCACCTGTGACAGGTTTTTTGTGACCAAATATTTATCAAAGGCAGGTAAAGCACATCTGTTGTCATCCTGTGTGTGGTTCAGGGCTTGATTTAATTGTTTTCCTGGAATCAGAGCTGAACAAGCCAGAGCCAGTTTTGTCTTGCAGATGCCTCAGGGCTAAAGTGCAGCTTGAGCACTCCTATATTTCTTTACTGTAACAGATAAATACAGGTGTGCCAGGAATTTATGGGTGCAGAAGGAAGTACCCATGGCCCCTGCAAGCAAGGGGGGAAAACTCCCTGAGGAAGCTTTGCTCTTGTCTGGGTTCTCCGTTCAAGGCATTTCATGGGAGGTGTTCCATGGATGAGCACTTGCTCCAGTTCTGATCCCAGCAGATCAGCAAATCCCACATGGAGCAATGCAAACCTATTATGTGGGATCTTACCCAGAATAAAACCAGGTGTGTTTGAAACCTGCACTTTTCAGACTTGGAGGCTGAAGAGAATTTCCATCAAACACAAAATTCAAGTAGACAGAGGAGATCCTTCAGGAAGCCGGAAGGCCTCAGGAGGTACCAAAATTGGACTGGGGTGATCAGCCCTCCAAAACATGGTGCTTCCACTATTTGACAGCTGATTCTTGACAAAAAAGTCCGTATCAGGGAAAAACCAAAAGACTAGATGGATTTTATGGACCTTTATGAGTGTTATACAGGAATTATAGCTTCTTGTGGATTGCTGGCTCATGGTGTGGGATGAAATCTTTAAAGGGAGGATGCACGTTCACAAAGATACAGTGGCACTGGGAAACCAATACCTTTTCTGCAAGGGTATGAGTCTCAGCAGACCTTGCTCTTTGCTTTGTTCTGGGTTTTGGAGTGCTATGGTTTACCAGCACAGGTCCTCCATGAACTTTATTCTTCTTGACAGGATTTTTGGGGTTACTGAGTACTCCACATGTGGTCAGGCATTCCTGTGATCTCAAAAAATCAGCTTAATCTACTGAAAATCTAGCCTTGAGCATTACAAGAAGCACTAATGTGTGATGGACTTGTGAGAGCTGGATCCATATATGAGAGCTTGATCTCTTGGCAGTCTGTGTTGTCAGGGACCAGAAGAAAACATCCAGCCTAAGAGGGGAGCTCAGTGTGTGCAGAGCATGATTAAACATCTCAGTATCTCTCCACAGGTCCTCTGTGTTTAGATTTGATTCACACTCTTCCCCAATGTCCCCTGTGAAAATGGGAGCAGTTTTTACAGTAGGGGGGTGATGACAAGAGGGGCACCTTGTGGGCTGTTTGAACCTCACCCCTGGAGAGCAAATCCAAGAAAAACAGACAAAAGGTGAAGGCTTTCCTGTGTTGGAAAGGTTCAGCTTTGTGAATGCTGATGCAGACCTATTTTGTTTACACACTTGATAATTAATAGTGTTTGCCTAGTTGTCTCACTAGCCTAATGGTTAGTTTTACTCTGTAAATAAGACAATCTGTGGTTATAGTAGAACAGAATCTCTCACTGTGAGTTTGTCAAATAAATGCAGATTGTGAAATACAAATATCTACTCTGTCCTGTGAGCAAAAGCCTGCACTGTAGTTCTGCAAAGAGTTTTCTGGTTGAGCAATAAACTTCCTGTGAAACACACAGGGTCGAGAAAATACAGGTGGTGAATTTGAAATCCATGAGTAATTTCGGACTTGGTTCCATCCAGCTGGTTTGTGTTGCTGAAAGCATCACTGCTTTCCCAGAGTAGGAAGGAAGGACAGAGTTATGGAGTAGATCACCCAGCATTTGTCTGATGAGGTGTTGGGTGCACAGCCCCCAGAGGATGCTGCAGACCAAGAGGTTTCATGGGGTAGGGACCACAGGAAGCAAATATGGCTTTGCAGTGAGAATAAGGATGGTAATCCTGGAGTAAGAGTCCTACCATAAAATTGTGCTAGTTTATATGTTACGATGATACCAATTTATATTTTATGATGACACACTGCCTCTGCTGACTGCTTAATCCTTAGGAGAACTTAGTACCTGCAAGCTCCTGTGGCTCTTGCAAGTGGTTGTGAGTAGAGGATCTCTCCCCCATTACCCTGAAAGGCAGCTCACAGAACTAGCCCAGACACCTGGTGCTTTAGGTGAGAGAAATTCCATCTTCGTGTGACAGCAGCCAAAGCTGCAATGCAGAGGTGAGTAAAAGGGCTGATCACTTCCAATGACAGGGAGTTCAGGAGGCACCTCAGAAAGCTAAAGAGCAGCTTTGTGTTCCCTCCAGGCTTGTCCTGCTCTGCTCCTCTGTGCTGGTGGTGTGGCACAGAGCAGAGTTCATATCTCACTGCTACCTGCTGCCCTGGTGGCCTATCATGCACAACATCCTTAATTAGCAAAAGCACAGGAATGAGACAACACATTAAATTGCTGATGTGGATGAGTATTTCACAGACATTTCTCTTTTAGTCATTAAGAAAACCAAAATGGAGATGTGTCCACGTACTCACAGCAGCATCACTCAGCATGACCATGCACGTGATTAAGCAAATTGCTTTCAGGGAAGTGACTCATTGCTTTGGGTTTGCTTTTTTATTTCTTCTTGCATTATACATAATAAGCATATAAATGTGTTTTTGTTTATAGATGGCTCTGGACAAAAATACACACTGTGTGCATCATCAGTTAAGTAATCCATGTCTGCCTTTATCCAAGGGTGCAGACATCAGGAAAGCACAACTGAATGCTGACCATCAGGTAATAATTATGTTCAGTGTCTCCTCATATTGAGTCAGATCATTTTGATGGAGGATAGCTTCTGGGAGATTGTTCTCCCTGAGCATCTCTTAGAAGTTGTGAGACTCAGCATATCTTGCCTTGCTGTGTTTATTCTGAAGTACTCAGATGTATCTTGTCCAGTTGTTCTGGTTAATTTGTTAATGGATAATTGATTTCAAGGAAGAGGAAAGTTTCCTGTTCATAGTCAACTTTACAGTCCTGCCTGCCTGGATATGTAGTATGGCAAGATACTGGCTCCCAGATCCTATTTCTGATCTTCCACCTCCTCCCAGTAGGTATCTGATGTCCTGGTTTACCATGTGTCCCAGCCAACAACTACGCCTGAGCAAGTCAATACTGAACAGGTGTCGCAGGGTGCAGCTTATCAGGTGCAGATTATCATCTCAGTTCTACTGGCTTCAGGGACTTGTGTGCTCTTCAGAAACACACAGCCAGCCACTGTAGGAGAAGAAAGTTGGTTCAGTGGCTTTTTGTTTATTTTCCCCACTAACCAGGAATTGAGAGCCATGAATTTAACGTAGTGTTTTATGTAAGACTTCCTGTGTGGTCTGCAACAAATCATTACTTGAATTTGCTGTTGTCTGTAAAGAAATCATGTTTCACTGCCATTTGTGCCCCTCAAAGTCAGTCTTCAGTTCATTGGGCCTCCGTAGTCATTTGCAAGTTGTTTCAATTTAGGAGCATGGCACAAGTGTTAGAAATCCTCTCTGCTTAAGAATTCTCTGCTTAAGAACATTAAGAAGCATTTCAGTACTCATAAAAGTGAATGCTGAGCAAAGGTAATTTGAAAATTATTGCTGTGATTATCAAACTGCAGTACCAGTAAATAATGTGGTATCTTAAATGTAGTAAATAATTTGCATCCAATTTCCACATTTTATTACAGTGTCTGTCTGGAATTTGAAGTGCTTCATCCCAGCCAGTTTCTGTAGCTCAGCCCTGGGGGAAGATCAGGGTTTGCTGGTTTTGTTAACTCTTGAAAACAAAAATCAAAGATGGCAATCGCATCAACTTCCTACAACCAGGGGTGGAGGGGGCTCCCCTCCCAATGGCTCCAGTGTCAAATTCAAAGCCTCCTTTAACCCAGAACCAAATCCCTTGAAGTTTAGCCCTGTTTTTATCGCTGATAACCCTCCTAAGACTTCAGAGAAAATTCTCTGTGCAGAAGGCAAGAGCCCAGGGCTGTATCCATCTCCAGCAAGGCAGCTCAGGCAAGCCAAGCTGGCAGGACCTTGCCATGCCAAAAGCATCCTGCTGGTGACTGAGCTGTGTGGCTGGGTCAATGGCACCATGAACTATTTCCCCACTTACCTGAACTGCAGGTGCATGTGGGATGTGTGTGCAGGTTTTGCTTTTGCTGGAGAGAAGTGTGGCAAAGTCTGGTGAGTGCTGACATGGCCCCATGCTTGCATTACCCACAGAGGATTGTTGTGGGAATGCAGATGAATGGTTCTGTACCTCATTTGCCATATGGCTGACAGCTCGGCAAAGCCTGGGGTCTCCAGCTGTCACAGGCACTGGCACAGCTGACAGCAGCATGTGGCTCGCTCTCCTCTTGCCCCCAGTCGAGATGTTTTGAAGCTGAACTGGATCTGTGTCACTACATGCCATCAATTTACCACTTGGCTTGCCCAAAAAGCTGTCACAGCTGCTTGTGGCTGACATCTTTCAGTTACCAATGTGAAACACTCTCTGAGGGCCCACCACTGAGCTCCACGTCTGCCTCTGGGTGGTTTCATGGCAATGAGCAGATAAGATTGCTTTTTTCTCCCATTGTGCCCACTGTGGTTATTCCTCAAAAGGCTGAGGCTGCTTTTCTGAGTTTTTAAGAATGTGAGTGTAAGCGATGGCTCTGCAAGCCACCAGTGTGTGCTCCCTCAGTATCATCCCACAGGACAAGTGCTTACCCTGGAGCAGTGTGATTGCATTAGGATGCCTGTGCACCTGTGCTGTTCAGCATTTCCCCCTAATCATGACAGTCACCCCCTGCTCCAACATCTGATGCTGTTTCTGTCCCAGTGGAAGAGGATTTGCCCCTCCTCATCAGTGTCAGCATATCCAGTGCACTGTCATGTGGTTTCTCTCTGAATTTCCTGCAGCTAATGAGGCTGCTGCTGTAGGACAGCTGCAGCAGAAGAGCCAGATTCATCCCCACAATTTCCTTCTACTGGATTCTGCTTGCACAGAGCTTTTCCAGAGCGATCTATTCCAAGGGAATGTGTAACCAGCCGTTCTCAGGATGGACTCACACTACAGACCCACACTGGTCCCACGTATGGCCAAACCAAGTTCAGGAGTAGCAGCTGATACACTGCACACACCTTCCAAACCATCAGTACAGGTCAAATCTTCAGCATCCTTTAGCCTGGCCATGATAATGGAGATCCCCTGGGAGGACAGACTCATAGATGCTTCTGCTGATCAGAACTTTTTACAGACTAAATAATCTACTTCATAGAATCACAGAATCTCTGAATGGAATGGGTTGGAAGGGACCTTAAAGCTCATCTCATTCCAACCCCCTGCCATGGGCAGGGACACCTTCCACTATCCCAGCTTGCTCCAAGCCCCATCCAGCCTGGCCTTGGACACTGCCAGGGATGGGGAAGCCACAGCTTCTCTGGGCAACCTGTGCCAGGGCCTCCCCACCCTCACAGGGAACAATTTCTTCCTCATATCCAATCTAAACCTGCTCTCTGTCAGTGTGAAGCCATTCCCCCTTGTCCTGTCACTCCAGGCCCTTGCCAAGAGTCTCTCTCCATCTTTCCTGTGGGCTCTCTTCAGGCACTGCAAGGCCACAGTGAGGTCACCCCAAAGCCTTCCCTTCCCTAGGCTGAACAATCCCAATTCTCCGAGCCTTTCCTCAAGTACAGTGCATTGTGTGTTTAGGTGGTTCTCCTAAAAGGACCTGGTGAAGTTTTTGGTGAGTTTCTGGGTATATCAGGAGAACACAAGAATCTGACAGGCAGCCAATTTGTCAGATCCATGTAGTGATGGTTTGTTCAGGGCAGTTGTAGTAGATTTAACTGGCTGCCATAGTCCATGGGCATGAGTCAATTAGCCTGGATTTAGCCTCATGCAGGTTCAAAGCAGGCAGATCACATCCACACCACGGCTACTCTGATATGCTCTGGAGCCAATTTTAGGACCTGAACATAATTATAGATACACTTCTAGCAGATAAGTTATAGATACACATCTAGTTATAGATACACTAGTTACAGATACACATCTAGCAGATAAGGAGCTGCATTTGTGAATTGGTACCAGCAACATCACCTCACAGTGAGACAACCCTGCTGTAGGTGTGTGCAGCAGTGTCTGCAGAACGATGGCCTGTTCGCAGCAGGCGTGGGCCAGTGGGGATGCCAGGGTGTGGGTGAGGAGCTCGTTTTCTCCTTGCCAGGCTGTGGCTGCACCTCCGTGCTGAGCTGCACAGCGTCTCTGGGGACCCAGCAGATGCAGCCCTGTACAGCAACAGTGACATCCTCCTTTCGTCTGTGTCGCTCACGTTCAACACAGGGAGCCCCTACGGCTGCCTTGGCTGTTTTGGCTTTCCAAGTTCAGTTTAGACACAAACCTAGGCTGGGTCCAATTAGGCTTTTCAAAGGGATCTAGATGAGCCTGAATCTCTTTTTTTTTTTCAGTCTTGTACTCACAGACTTTATAAGATCCCAAACTGAGATTCAGCTTTTCTAACACATTGTTTATGCTTTTCCTCATATTTTCCTCCTCTAACCTGAAAATTCACATTTTGCTTTTTATATGTGCTACTTTTTACCTTTCTTGACTTGGGTCTTGAGCATGCTGTGCAGGCAGGCTGTTAATGCTGGCCTTGCTTCACCCATCAGCAGCACTTGAGCAATCCTTCCATGTTGGGCAGCAAGATCTGTTTCCAGGTCCCTTCTAGGATCTGGCCCCACCTTTTGTGACACTTTTTTTCCAGCAGAAGGGTTTCAAGCAGCCTGGGCAAGGATTTTATGCCCGAGAGCTGAAGTCTGTCAGCTCTTTGTTCCAGCTGTGGTGACAATCTCTTTTCAGCATCAAATGTAGGTGTGTCTCGTGCTCTGGTTTCCAGCTTCTAACAACAAAAGGACAAAACAAAAGGGCTTCTGTTCTCAGATGGTTTCAGAATAAGGTGAAGTGCTATATTTCTTGCAGTCATATCACTTCAAGTGATTTTGCCCTTGAGGACAGCATTACCTCACACACAACAAGAGAACGTCTGTGTGCTGAAATGTCAGACCTCATGAGACAAGGATTTCTCTTTTGTAAGTGCTGTAGCTTTCCACAGTTCTCCCTCCCAGCTGATATTTTATTAGTTCTTGTACACAGCTTTGCACAGGTTTCCTTAACACAGTGGACAGTTTTTATTTAACGCAAGGGAGGGATCAGTCACAGCAAGTGGAGCAGCCAGGTAAAAGTGCTTAAACAGCAGCACTCTGCTGCACAGCAGCATGTTTGCATAGCCCTGCTTCCCCCTTGGCACATTCTTGTTTAACAAATATCTCAATCTCTGTGGCTCTGCTTCAGTTCTGCTTTGTTTGTCTTGTCTTTCCCTGGCGCAAGTTCAGAAGGGCAGCACCTGCCTTCCTGTTTGTACATCAGTGCCTTCACCTCAGCCAGGGGCTCTTGACACTGTGAGCTGCGGAAGCAGCATCTCCTTAGGCCACTGCTGGAGAATGGGAACACAGCTGACATCTGATTCCCCAGTTAATCCATAGGCCCCGTGCTAATTGCCTTTACACACTAGGCTGCACAGCCTAAGTGCAGGGAAACAGCTTGTGTCAATCCAGAGAACAGCTAATGAGAATAACCAGCCATTAACACAGCGAATCTGATAATAAATGCTGGAGAGCACATCTGATGGCTCAGAGTCTTTTGTAATTTGTTAGGGTTGTTTTTTTACTTCCCAGTAAAAGAGCAGCCGCTCCTGTGCAACTTGGCTTCATAGGAAGTGGCTTTTTTTAGGATTATTGATCAAATAAAAATGTATGGTGAATTACAGCAGCTGGGGTTAAAATCCTAGACTTACCCATTAAAACTGTAGTTTACCAAGGCCATGTTTCACTTTGCAGGTCAAGGACTTCAGAGCAGCTGGGGAAAGCTGGGCAGACTGGAGCTCTATCAGTCCAAACACTTTTACCAACAGGCTCAGAAAACACACCAGTGAAGTGTGCCAGAATGCCCTTGTGCTTTACCCTGGCCTAACTCACGTGGGGCTTCTGTATGTGAAGATTGTTTGGCATTAGTCCTTACTATAACCACAGAGAAACTGAGGAAATATATCTGAATATAACTACCTGGACCTAAAACTTTGGGAATAGCAATTGGAGGAGTTTTCTAAACTTTGGTTAGATATTTTGCTTGCCAGTCTCAAAGCTCTCCCCAGTCAATTAATGTATCTGTGTGGCACCTTTCCATAGCAGAAACTGGCAGTTGCTGAAAAGCCCTTCTCTTTGGTGTGGGAAACAGCTGAAAATCAATAGTCTGGAGAGTATAAATGCAGAAAATGAAGACTGCTGAGTGCTCTTTAAGCTGGACAGTGGCGAGGAGGGAACTGGTATAGGCCAGCTGGGATTTAATGTTCCTCTTTCAGATGAAGCTGCTGTAGGATCTTTCATGACCAGTTCCCACCACTAGTAGTGTTACTGGAGTGGGTGAGAACCTTTCAGCTTCTAACTTCATCCCAGGAAGGAGTCTTGTAGTGGCAGAGAGCTGCTGGACACCTTTCTTGGGTATTTGCTCCAGCAGATGGACACTTGGAAGGGACCAGAGCTGGCTGCTGCCTCATCCAGCTGCTTTGCAGAGCACAGAGCTTTTTTGTCTTGCAAGTGTCTCCTAAACACAGCTGATTCTCTCCTGCACCATGTTTTCTGACTTTTCTCCTGCCTCAGGGCTTTTTTAGGATGGATTTCTTCCCTCCTGGTGCAGCACTGTGGAATAAGACAGTGCTCATTTTGTTGTCTCTTTTGTGTGCATCCACTATGGGATAGAAGAACACAGTTCCCACCTGGGAGCAGAGCAGCATAACAGGATCTACAGCCGGACCATTTTCTGTACAAAGCCATCTTCTAAAGCATTGCTCTTCTTTTCAATGTACCCACGTGGCTGTAGAGCTGGTATAATTTTGGTATGGTTTGGTATTGAGGCAGATTAATTGTATTCCAGCCATGCATTGTGCCAGGATGCTCTTTCCTGCCAGTTTTTAGTGTCACTCAGAAGCAGCATGTGCCCACAGCTCGATTTCCTCACCTGTCCCATGGTATTACTAGTTTGGCATAATCAAGCAGTTGGCAGCAGCTGCCTGGGTGAGTTTCACCTGAAGGACTGGCAAAAATATTTCCTCTTCTACCAGAGGACATATTTGAAATACTGGTGGATTTATAAGCCTGCTTCTTTGCATGGAAAGGCAGTGAGGATCCTTTCTTGGGGAGCTACTGAGAGCTCCACAGATGAAAATCCTGCTGACAAGTTTCACTTATCACTAAAGAGAAAATATACTGAGTTTTTCAGAAAAGTTATTTCTCCTTTTGCCAAGATCTGATCCCAAAAGGAAAAATATCAGAGCAAGAGAACTCTATGAAAATTACAGGAAAATTGTCCCATGAAATTTGAGACCTTCAATTAGTCCACATCAGGTCTTCAAGGGGCAGAGAATATCAATGAACAAGGAGAACATTTCTTTTTCTGTGGCTCTGTCTTCTAACTTGTTTTCAAATTGTTTTGGGCCGTTTCCAGCCAGCCTAAATTCCACCTAAATGTCTGTGCCTGCAGTGGGTTTAGTGCCTCTGGAGAGCAATTCAGAAAGCCTGAGGGAAGTGCAGAGTGAGTGTTTTGAGTCAGACAGCAGGAAACAGGAGACAAAGATGACACTTGGTGGCATTTAAGCCAGCTGAATATGCCCATTTTCTTCTGTTTGTTTTTTCTAATGGTGATATCAACTGGTGTGTTAAAACATTTATTTCTGTCCTCTCTTTTTTAGGAGATGGGCTGTGTGGGAGGAGGAGAGAATTCTTTTCTTCCAAGGGGCATAAGGTACAAACTCAACCTCTGTCCAGTAACTGCTGTAGGATCATTCCAAAAGGAGAATCTTGTCCATGGTTCACACTGTATCTCACAAGGAAGTGGAACTTCTTCTAAGTGACTACAAGACCATTGGAGCTGCATGGGTTAAAAGATAATCAATATTTGTACAGTAATTAGAATATCAAATAAAACAACGTACAAAGTTCTAGTCGGGAGGGAAGTGGGTGGTGCTGTGTCAGAGTAACCCTTTGTGGAATGGATCTCTGCATCCTCCTTTGTGTGGTGTCAGGGGCTGTTGGTGTGCTGGGATACTCTGTGGTTTCCTGGATTTTCATAGGCATGATGCTGTTGACCACAGGGACATTATGCCTGTTGTGCTACCAGCTCTGCTCAGCAGGAAAATTATGGAAAGAATGGATGTGAACCACATTGCTTGTAGGACCAGTGCCAATCCTCCATCAAAAATATTTCATTTTAGACTATAAAAAAGTTCTGTCAGAGTTTCTCAGTGGTCCTGGAGACCTGAGAGCTTTAATATTTTAGGCAGGTCCTTTTTCAGTCATCAGGCAGCAACAGCCACTTTCAGTTCTTCAGGGAATTAAAACCAAAACACCCAGTGATGTCAAACTATGACATTTCTCCTCTCTGGGGACTGCAGCCTTCCAGGACACTACTAGGAATAAGGAAAGAAAGGCAGAGAAAAGTGAAGTAATTTGTGCAGTGGAAACCAAACTGCCTTTTTCTAACCCCTTCTGCTGGGCTCTAACACCACAGAGGCATTACTGGTGTGTCCAGCCTGTGACCCCAGAGTGCTCAGCTCCAGGCAGAGGCATTGGATAAACCCACAAACCCCTCCTCTTCCACAGGGAAAAGCTTTTGGCTTCTGCCAAGGCTTTTGGGAGGATTTTGTCTTCCCAGAACAGACCCAGCCATCTTCTCCTTTGTAAAAGGCACTGGCTTTGCTGTCATCTTTCAAACTAAGAACCCCTTATTGCCCTACAGGAAAGTGTGCCATGAGGATGGGCAGGTTTCTGACATCCCATTTCCTTCTTTCTTGATTCCAGCCCCTGCACTCTTTCCACACTCACGACCCCTGGAAGGCATTAAAAACTGTGGCTCATTTCTTTCTATCTTTGCTACTTGCATGGCCCTTTACACTGAAGTGTAATAAATACTTTTAATGTATTTATCATTCTGGTAGCACACTAAAATAGGGAAGGACCATTATCCAGAACTTACAGGTAAGTAACTAAGACATAGGAAACTTCATTCCTAGATTCTGGGATGCATCAAAAGCAGTGTGGCCAGCATGGGAAAGAGATTCTGCCCCTCTACGCCTGGAGTGCTGCATCCAGCTCTGGGATCCTGAGCACAGGAGAGGCATGGACCTGTTGGAGTGAGTCCAGAGGAGGGCCACAAATCAGAGGGATGGAGCAGCTCTCCTGTAGGGAAAGGCTGAGACAGCTGGGCTTTTTCAGCCTGGAGAAGAGAAGGCTCTGGGCAGACACCATGGCAGCCCTCCCGCACCTAAAAGGGATTTGTAAGAAAGATGGGGACAAACATTTTGTCAGGGCCTGATGTGAACAAGGAATAATTGGTTTTAAGTTGTAAAAGGGTTGATTCAGATTAGATATAAGGAAGAAATTGCTTTACAATGAGGGTGATGAAACACTGGAAGAGGTTGCCCAGAGATGTGGTGGATGCCCCATTCCTGGAAACATTCAAGGCCAGGCTGGCTGGGGCTCTGAGCAACCTGATCTGTTTGAAGATGTCCCTGCTCATGGAGGTTCAAAGAGCAGGGATTTTCCTGGTTTTATGATTACATGATTATGATTATAAGCACACAATGACCTTTACAGAGAAAGATTGTTACAACATTAAATTATATGGAAATGAAAAAAAAAAGAAAATAATTTGCCATTGCTTTTCTATTCCTCAGCCTTGTAAAGAGCCTTTGTGAATTTTCTTGCCTAATGCTCCAGCAGTAGCTCTCATTTGAGCTTCTTATCTGTCAGCTAAAGCATTTTAGATAAGGCTTATCCCATACACCTGACTTTTTAAGCACCTCATGCATGCAAACCTGTGAATGAAAGTGACGACTACAATGTGTCTCACATGCAGCCACGTAAGCACCTTCTTCCATTCTGCTTTCTGTATGAATAGAGGATCATTTCTGCCTTGTGCACTCATAGTAGTTTGGGGTAGGTAGAATGGTATTTTCAGTGTATTTTTGCCAATGAATGTTTATCTACACAACAGTCTTTGGCAGGATTAGAGATTCCAACAACTGGAATGCACCTACACAGATCCTTGTGATAAAAAGAACCCTCCCTCTTTTGAATGAGGCAAGAAATTCACAGAATCACAGAGTGGTTAGAGTTGGAAGGGACCTTAAAGATCTCCCAGTTCCAACCCCCTGCCATGGGCAGGGACACCTTCCACTATCCCAGCTTGCTCAGAGCCCCATCCAGCCTGGCCTTGGACACTGCCAGGGATGGGGCAGCCACAGCTTCTCTGGGCAGCCTGTGCCAGGGCCTCAGCACCCTCACAGGGAACAATTTCTTCCTCATATCCAATTAAAACTATCCTACTTCAGCTTAAGACCATTTAATAGATGCATTTAATATCTGCCAAACATATACATTGGCTGATCAGACCATGACTGGTTTGCAGGCAGAGAAATGCAGTTACTCATTTGCTCTTCAGGCACATTTCAGAGCATGTCTATAAATTCTCTTTCAGTCCCCACAGCCCAGCGCATCACAAGCTTGTTGCTTATTTTCTTCTGGAGCATCCAGCTGCAGTGCTTTGAGGTGAGGACACCAGTCAGTTCAAGGGCCTAATGTCTGTCTGGAGCAATGTGTATTTGGCTGAGGGAGACCTGGATCCCTGCTCAGATTCCAGAGTGGAATCTGGGAGTTTTGTAAAGCAGTGCCACCATCAACAGTTCTGATTTTTATCCCTTCAATTTTAGTTCAAATTTAAAAACTACAGCAGGGAATGTAGGGGACTCTTCACCTCATAAATGCATCTGTAAGGGATACATCTATTTTAGAAAGCTATTTTTTGAAGAAAGTACCTGTAACATGAGAGCTAACTTCAGTAACTATCCCCTAACATTTATGTAGAGCATTGTAAATTGATGGAGCATAAACCAAGGTGATTGTCCAGTGAGAAGGTTGATTTCCCTTTGTCCTTCATCAGTGTTTCAGCTACAGACCTGTGAGGAGCATTTCTGGTTCGGAGATAAGATTACCCAGGTGAACACTATCTGAAAGGGAAAAAGAAGGAGAGCAGCTAGTCCGAGTTATTAAAACATGACAAGAGCTTAATTTCATCCTCTACTCTCTGCTGTCTCACTCTGACCTTGAACAAGGCCTCTTTATGTTTTCTTGACCTTAAGAAAGGAGTAATAATATTTTCTGCTTCTTGGAAAAGGATGTGAATATAGCTCAACATTTCTAATGAGCTCATATGGAAGGCACAAGGAGGGACACAAAGTTCTTTTTCCATGTGACACATGCAGGAAGACTTATGACCAAAATATCCATAACATTGCAAACTTCCATTCAGGTTGTGCTGTCCCATGCAGGACATTATCTTTTTTTACCCCTCTATAATTGCATTCTTTTTTTTTTTTTCCCCCCTCTATAATTGCATTCTTTTTTTTTTTTTCCCCTGAAAGAGTCAATCAAAACAACTCTTCAATTCCAAGATTTGCGCTCGGAAAGAAAAAACATAAATTTTTGTCCTCTTAAAATATTTTGGTGATTTTGCTCAGAGAGATTCTGGCATCACTGTCTGATTAGGGGCAGTGTCTACTGATTTGGGGTAAAATCCCTTTTAGCATATATTACCTTCTGCCACAAAACATCTGGCAAAGAAATGCTGAGTAATGGAAAACCCTGGAAATGTCACTCCTGCCACGCTTGAGCCTCTGATGAGGTTGTAGTTTGATGGCAGAAAAAGTTCCAAGCAAACAGTAGAAGTATCTCAGGTAGGAAAAGAGAACTGTATTCTGAAATGAGGATTTAGGAGACTCTGTAGACATGTGCATTGTCTGTACTTTTATACAAAAGAATATTTTGTACAGTATTACTCTTTTGGACCTGTCAGTGCGACTTTGATTCCTGAAAAGGCTCTGAAACAGCTGTTAAAAAATAACTTTGTAAGTACCTCAGTGATTATAAACTGATAAAGCAAATAGCCAACAAGGATTGTTGAGAATGGATCATGTCAAGCCTGTGGAGTTTCTGCCTTTGGTTGCTTAAGTGGCCTAGTGGGGGAGAAAAGGGAGGTACAGCTAATGTGATATCATCTCAATCCCAGTGAAATTTCTGCTGCTTCTTCATGACATTCCCAAGAGCAAACTAAGGAAATACAGTGTTGATGTGGTTGTGAGAAGAAAGGTGTGCAGTGGTTGGAAACTTGCTCCCAGAGAGTGCTCACAGCTCTTTTAGGATGCTCTGTTCTGGCCCTGGCTCTGCTCAGCACTGCTCAGTTTGGAGGACAGTGAGAGAATTTCGTCATAGTGTAAGGGACTGGGAAAATAAAGTTGTGAGTACCATGGACACAAGCATCAGAATTCAACACATGCTTGAAAATTTAGAGAGAATCTGAGATGAAAACAGCTAAAATTCAGCAAAGACAAACCCAAACTCTTCCTCCTTTCAGAGGAGAAATTCAGCAGCTAAGCACAAAAATGGAAGTTACCAGCAGAATTTTCTGACTGCACCGTACAGATTTAAGGTAGCATTTTGTCTCCTAACACCTAAAAGTGAGGACAGTGAAGCACTGGAATGGATTGCCTATGATGACAATGAAATCTCCTGTTGGACATTTTTCAAGAACATTTTTAAAGGGAGACAAACATCTTTTGAAGATTTCTAGGTATCATTCACTAGAGAGTCTCTTTTTATCCCCTCACATTCCTGGTGTTCTGTGATCCACACTACAGAGCTCCAGTCAGGTACATGTCAACAATCAGATACTGCTGAGGAAGAGAAGAGCTTTGTTCTGACAATAAAATTCTCTTTCCGTAGGCAGCAGTAGCAATTGTTCCACTTTCTGAACTAGCAGTGAACTGCCAGCTGGAGTCCTTTGTCTCGGCTGGAAGCAGTAAGTAGAAACAGGCAAGGGAAAAGCACAGGAAAGTAACCAGCATAAGAGGGGTAGAAAATGTCACTCCTAAAAAGGAAGATTGAAAAGAGAAGGTTGAGAATTGGTGCAGCAGCTTGATGCAGGTGGGGCAACAACTTTGCATGTCCATTTAGGGATGAGCAAAAACGAATCAGTTTCCCTTTCACCTGAAAGGCTTCAGCAGGATGTCAGGATATCTGTCTGAAAGTGTGGCAAAGCGTTACTACCCAGGGATATCGATTTCTTGAGGTGAAGATAAAAACGTCAGGATGGTGTCCAGATACTTTTAGCGTGCTTCAGTGCAGGATGTTGGGCAAGAGGATCTCCTGAGGCTCCTCCCAGCCTGCCAGATCTGTGAATTTATCTTTGGCAAGCATTTCTTTTGGCATGGTGGTAAAGCATAGGGAAATGGAGCCAAATGAATGTATCCGGGAAAATCACTGACTCTGATAATGAGTGCGAGCCCTTTCTGAAGGAAAGAAAACAACTCTGTTGCAACATGCCACTGCCAGGATGCTTTATAAACATCATTATTTTTATATTGTTTTTGCAACTCAGACCCTTCCAGACTCTTGTTAAGGCCCAAAATTGCTTACAGGGGCCAGGCCACGTTGTAACTTGTAGTGTTCGTGTCCTCTCATTTATGCTCTGGTAATTCTCCTGAATTTTGGAGGATATCTCTTGTGAAGCTCTCCATGGGTCAAAATGTACTTTCAGAAACAGAACATGATGCACACAAGAGTTGCTGTTGGTCTGCCAATATGGTAAAAAGTCTATTGAACACTCATTCCATTGACAGTTAAATACAGTTCTGGAAATTCTCATCCTGCACATTTATTTCCAATTTGCTAAAATCAACTGGTGAGGACTGGGACTGCTGCCAGAACATGCCTTAACATCAAAAGTCTTCTCATCCTCCATCAGCATCTGCTTAATTGAGGCTGTAGAAAAAAGCATCTGCTGCTTTCCCTCTGCTCAGTGGTGAAAAGAAACTGCCTTTGCATTTGACAAGCTGGAAAAAGTTGAAATATTTGACTGTTAGATGGAAAATCATCCAGTGAATGTGAACCCAAAAAATGACACAGTTTCATGTGTTACTACATAGAAATCCAAGTGCAGGCAATACTCACTGTGCTCTTTCAAAAGCCAAGGAAATTCTCTGCTTTCCCAGTTAGCTGGATTACTGTTCATTTTTGAGAGACAAACCTTTCAGTGACTTTTCCTTTTACCATAATAATTTTTCTAGAGGAAAAATGATTTCATGGTGTACTACTGGGCCTGTCAGCAGGAAGAAATAATGAGTCTCCCTTTGCCATTCTTTAGCAGAGAATTTGTTGAGAAAACAGTCCTCGCCATTCTGCAGTTGCATGGCTGAAAACAGCCATAAGAACTTGGGATGTGGATTATCAGTGCTGTTAACTGGGGAGTTAAGCAGCAAAAAGATGAAAAACGTAGTAACAAACACTTTTGCCAGAATATCTGCTTTTTGTAAGGTAAAGAAGAGATCTTAGAGGCAGGAATTCTTCCATTAATTGTCATTACAACTGTACATCTCGAAGTGGGCATCCAGCAGCTGCTAGATCAGTCTGCCCTGCTGAAGACACTGAAACGGTTCCTGTGCCACACATTTACCCCTGTCACGACCCTCCATGTCCCTGGGCAAGGCTGTCCTGAGCTTTCCTGATCCAGCAAGGTGGAACAGCTGCCTCAGCCACACAAACAGCTCCATCCTGAGCCATGTCCTGCTGCCTCCTGCCTGCCTGGGGCTCACACACCGAATTTCCCACCCAAGTGGAGGAGCTGAAGCTGCTGGGGAGGAGGACAGCAGCACGATGGTTGGATGGGACAGAAATATCAGGGAACTTCCATTCTTTGGGAACAAAACTGTGTGCTCCCAGCCCCACCGTGGGTTTGCCATGCAAGAAGAGCCATGGAGAGATTTGCAGTGTTAGTTGGTGCCTGGTTTTATCTGTGTACCTGGGATCACAACATTAGGTTTGCCCATCATTCAGACTTAAATGTATAGGGGATTAAGACTTTGATTCAGGAAAACATTTCAACAAGAAGTCGTGTCTTTAGCAGAAGAACACTTCAAGGGCTGTGTTGAATCTGTAATAACCCCTTTTCTTTGATACTGTAAAATCTCTGTCAAGAAAGGCAGATTTCTAAATGTCTTTAACTGCACTTGTGCACTTAGAACAAATGGAATAAGAAAAAATTATCTTAGAAGGGAAATTAAAAGTATTTGACACTTACCAGAAACATTTAAAATACATTTAAATGTGGAAAGCAATGTCATAAACCTGAATCAGTCACTACAAATCTGAAATTACCATTAAATGCTGATGAACATTTTGCCTTAGTGAAGACTGCAGAACTCTTCCGTCCTGATGGCATGGTCTGATCTACAGTCACAGTGCCTTTACTCTAGACTCTTCTAATGAACAACTTTACCAGAGGTTGGTTTTTTCCCTCTTCACTTTTTTTCTGAAGCTTATCCTGTAGTTTTGAAACTTTGGGTCTCCCCATTTTTATACTCAAATCTCATTAGACACAACTATATATAACTGAGGGATGAGGTCATCCTTCCCTTTGACAGAGGAAGGCAAAAACCAAACCAGGCTGGTACATAAGGTCAGGAAAAATAAAATAGATGTCTTTTGAGTACCATTAGACATTGGAACAGACTAATATGGAACACAACAAATCTCTTCTAGAATTTTTAATCAAGACTAGATCCTTTTCTCAAACCAGGCTTTAACCAAAAAAATGCATTACTGAAGGAAATTGGATGAAGTTGAGTTGCTTCTGTTATGGAAAGGGTCAGATAAGATGATACTAATGGCCTTTTCCAGCTTTAGAATTGCTGAGTACTTCATTGAATGAGCAAGAGAGTGAATTTTAAGTACTTTATTATTTTGACTTAAACCTCCCTTGCATAATGTGACACTGTATTTTCTCCTGCATTACCTGATGAAATTTTTCCTTCCCAAAAATAAACAAGGAAGAATGTCAGCTTTCCACAGTCTCTCGAAAATGAATAATGCACCACTCAAAAGGATGGTTTTTTCTGTTTATTTCTGACCCAAAAATTATTAGGACCTCTTAAGCTATTTTTAGAAATATCACATTTTTGCAAAGTAGGCATTATTTTCTGGCAGCAGAATTTGAGGGTAGATAGTAATTTCTCTGGATGTGTGTCACTGACATTTTGAAAGTTTGCCCGTTGCTATCGGAGATGAGATAAGCAGCATAGTATTAATCTCATATTTTGGGGAAGAAGTAAACATTTAAAAAACATTTAAAAGCCTGTGAAGGATGGATGACACAGTCACAGATAGAGCTGTAACACAACTCAGAGGTGAATTTCATATTTCCAGCTGCACCTTTGAAGCAACCTGAAGAGGTATTTAATATTTGACCTGCTGGTTTGGGGATGAGCAGACTCCAAGAGGGGCATTGAAGTGTTACAGCACTCAACATGAAAAGTGCTGCAGGACCCTGACTGCTGCTCGAGGAGGGGATGAACATGACACATCTTCACACTCCTCACTGTCCCTGAGGCTGCGCTCAGACCAGGATTATAAAAGGTTCAGGTTGGACATCAGGAAGAATTTTTTCATTGAAAAGGTGGTCAGGCATTGGAAGGAGCTGCCCAGGGAGGTGGTGGAGTCCCCATCCCTGGAGGTGTTCAAGAAACGACTGGGTGTGACACTCAGTACTCTGGTTTAGTTGGGAAAGTGGGGATGGGTCAGAGGTTGGACTCGGTGATCTTGGGAGGTTTTTTCCAACATGAATGATTCTGTGATTCTATTAAAAAAAATCATCATTAGTTTGGATAATTTCAGTGTTTTGTTCTTCGAAGTCCTTTTTTTTGGCCACCTTTATTATATTTTTACATTTAATCTGCCAGAGGTTTCAATCCTTTCTATTTTCTCCCTTTGCACATGCCTTCAGATTTTGAACTTCTTCCTCCTGCCCTTCCTTGCTCTGCTGCTGAACAAAGCTGGCTGCCTTCTGCCCTTTCCTCAAGCCTTTCTGCAAAGGCACTGAACTACTGGCCTGGCAACCTCCATCCAGCTTGCAGGAACTTAATTCTCATAGTCACCCCTTTTAAATCCTTTTAAAATGGTTCTTCATTTTTATATGGTTCCTCTTTCTGGAGCTGAGCACATCTGTAATGGATATTTGACCTCTATAAATACTGTGCACTACTCAGGTCCTAGCCAAGGGCTGTGTCTTCTCTTATGAACTCCTCCTTGAAATGGAAGGATCTAAAAATTCAGTCCCAGGAAGGGAATGTAACCAGTGTGCATTGAGTTAAAAGTATTGAGCCATTGCCTCCGCAATTGCAGATGACAAACCAGTCTGTTTGTCCTGGCACACGTGAGGTCACCGTTTGTGCAAGGTGGCTTGTCTTGTAATCACACCAAGATATTTTGGACTGGAAAAGCTTCCTTGAGGGGACAAGTTGGTTAAGTGGCTGATATTTTCCAGAAAATCAGGCACAAGCCCTTCTCTCAAGCTGCAATTCACAGGGCAGCAGGAATTAAGCACATGTAAGGAAGTCGGTTCAGTGTGTTATCAGCCAGGGAAAGCAAAAGGAAATAAATGACTTTTGTTGTATCCTCATAATTTCTCTGAAACACAGGAGCAGATTCTGGAGTGATGGGAAAGGGCAGCTCTTATCAGAGTGACTGTGCATTTATCAGTATAATAAACATGTGGCCGTGCCCAAACCCACGTCTGTTCCTGCCTCCTTTACCTAAGGGTAGAAAGAAGTCTTAGGATGCAGTCTTACCTGCAGACCCACGTTAAGATCACAGGAAACTTTCACATCAAATTTCAATATTCTTTCTAAAAATTCAGATCCTGAAGGATCAAGATCGAAAACCCAAACCCCAGCTCTCAGAGTGACCATAATGAGTGTGCCAAGTTTGTCTGGAAATGGGCCAGGAGACCTGTATCAAACAAGTCTGGACCTTCTTTACATAAAATTCCTGTCTAATCCAGAAGAGCTTTTGTGTAGGGATGGCTTTGGGTGTATTTGCATATAGGCAGGAAAGAGAGCAAACTTTAACAGTGAAGCCCAGCATAGTGTTAACTTGGACAGGCAAATTTTGAGGGCAACTGATCAGGTGGGGAAATGACACAAAAATGTAAACTGAAAGCACAGATAGCACTTACTTAAGGATCTGTTGCAGCAGCAAAACTCTCCCATTCACTAACATTTCCAAGTCTGTGTGAGGGAATGTCAGCTTCAGTATTCTTACTTGGCCCCTATGGAACTGCCACTGCCAGAGGAATTGTCAGGTGCGCTCTCCATAGGGGCGGGTGCAGTAAACCTGAAATCTCAATATCATAGCTTCAAACAGAAGGAAAAATAGTCAAGTCAAGCTGAATGTTTCCCTTGACTTCTAAGCATTCTTGGAAGCCTCACAAGTTTCCATGGGAAACTCAGAAGGATCCCCTGTGGCACTGCTGCGATGGGAAGAGATGCTCCAGGTTTCTTGGCTCCAACTTCAGATAAACAAATTTAGCAAACAAAGAGTAAGCTAAAAGAGAAACAACCTGAACTGCAGCAAGCCAGAATTTGTTGTGGCAACATCTGGCTGAGGTAACTGCTACCATTTAACTTACTCCTATGCACTACCTTCCTCCTCACTTGAAGAAAGAAGCTGTTTAATGACAAGATCCACGCAGCTTCATCAAGTAACTGGCAAAGGGGACAAGCACGGCTGCACAGGGAAATTCCATCTGCTGAGTGCTCTCCCACAGTCCTACAAAACCTCCACAAAGCTACATTTAGCTTTCTGATGCTGCTGCCCTGACTTTATAGAGCTGCCTCAATAATAGCAATATTGTTAAATAATTCTTTCCAAGGCTGGACTATGCAGAGCACCAAGTGAACCAGCTTGGGAAGACTCAGGGTTAGGTGGAAATGACTGGCTAATGGATGCTTGTTCAGGGAATATCAATAACTCTTGTGACAGCTTGATAGCGTCTTTGAAAACAAAGAATGAAAATGAATTTGTAACTGGTAAGCAGAGAAAGGGTTTAAAAACTCAGCTGGGTTTTACCCACATGGCTGGTCCTAGTCAAGGATTCCTAGAAGGAAAAGAACAAGGTCAAGTGGTGGCTCAACCCCACTTTATCTCCAGGACAGTGACAAGTGGAGGGCTGGATGGAAAATCACTTTTCCACAGCTAGTCTGAAATTTTACATTTAACTGGTTCGGAGCATGTGGAATGAAGATGGAGCAGTGAATAATAATGTATGCTTCAGTGACTTTCCCATAACACTGCAATAACAAATAGGTAATAAAAATGTCACAGACACTGACAAAATACAGACTATCCTGTTCCTTTGTTGTGTTTTTGTCCCTAAATATAACTCAATATTGTGGCCATGATCTTTGCTTAATGGTGACCTTCAAGCTTAAAAACAAATTGGCTTTGTGGTTATATAAACACACACACACACACACACAAAGGCACTCTGCTTTCTGACAGCAGAGGTAAAAATCCATTCCCCCCATAGGCTTTCTTGCTAAGAAATAATAAGAATAAAGTAACAAATGTTTTGGCTTTCCTGAGACATTTATGGGAAGTGTCAGAAATGCTGTTTTCCTAGCTTCTTCCTGAAGGAGCTAGGGAATCACATATTTAGTATACACATCTTTAATCCTAAATGTTTCCCCAAGTTGTTGCATTCTGTTTATTCCCAGTTATTGCCTTTTTTTTTTTTTCCCAATGTAAACCATAGCATAAAGCCTGAATTAGGCAGTCCTTTCTCTTTTCCTACTGCTTACCTAATTAACCTGTGGCAGAGACAGAATTAATAGAATTCAGGAACTTTTTGATCCTCAAAGTGCCCCATCTCTCTCTGGTCCTTTATCTTTCCTGCCCCTTTCCTTGTCCTTCCCAGCCTCCCTTCTCTGGTATCTTAAAACCATTCCAGGATGCAAATCAAGGTGTGTGTTATGGAGGAAAAAAAAAAAGTCTTCAGTGCTTTGGCTATGGATAATATTGAAGAGGTTTTTATTCTACAGATTTGAAACACAGCAAAAGCTAAGGCAAAGAAAAAATATTTTTAGGAGGGAAAAAACAATCCAAGTTTGCCAATGGGGTGGCTCTCCTTCCTACCACAGGATAAAAAGAAAGCCTGCAATGGCTTTTCCAAGATTTTTGGTTTCAACATGATTTTATACCAGAAAAAGAACTAGTATGACTAATCTGTAAAAAAAAGGAAGATAAAGAGATTGGTTAAGGAGCCTTCAAGGCAAACAGTGGTCATCACTGTAGGTCCTTTGTAAGTCCTGGCAAGATATTCTTGGGGAGGGCTGATGGCAGTTCAGCCTTTGACTTCCTCAAGGCTGGGATTTAACCCTGAAGGGAAGGGAAAAAATGTGAAAACCTTCTCCTGTGTTGCACTGCAAGTGCTTCTCAGCTCTTTCGTTGGGCAGGAGCAGCCAAAGGTTAGAGCCAGCTCTGGCAGAGATTTTTGGAGCCTGACAGCGTTCCCAAAAAGCAGATGCTGTCCTGAAGGCGAAGAACTCTGAGCTGCACCACTGAGCAAGTGAAGAGATGGCAGAAAAAGGAGCATTGGCATAGGAGGCTCCATAAGGAGACTTTGCTCCTTCGACAGAAATCGCTCCTGATGAGAGCAGCATTTTCAGGATTGCTCTGAGATGTCAGTGAACCCCCTAGACAGCTCCTTGGCATCTCTGCTGAAACTCAGATGCGACCTGTGGGCACAGCCTTCCTGTGCTTTCTTTCCAGAAGGCTTAATTAACTCCAGCTGGATTTGCAGGAATCCTGAGGATTTTCTCTAGGAGCACAACCTCTTGGAGCACAAAAGTTCTGACAAACACCTGGAGTTTCTGACAGCTGTATCATTATCTCGCCTTCTTGTGAAGCCAGGAATAAAAGAGAAATCTTCTGTGCTGTATGTGTTACTTCCCTACACTGCACTTTTAAGCCACTCAGACTGAAAATTTCAGTTTCTTTTCTATGCTCTTATTCTGAAAACTGCAGTTATTGGTGTTTACCTCTGGCTTCAATTCTTATGGATACAGGTCTTCTCTGCATGATTAATCATATGTACTTCTGTGAAATAGCTTTTGTAGTGCTGCTTCTTCCCCCAGTGATACTAAGAGTGGGTATTTTCCACAGTTGTTGTGCCACCGTTTTTTCATGGTGCTGCCTAGTTTAGCTTTGAAAACACAACCACAAGTGCCACTACAGGTTTAAGAGTTTTATCACCTGCAGGATCAGCCAAACAGAGTTTTCCATGTAAGGAAATCCTCTTGAGAGGTTGTCTTTCCCAACTCTAGTTTCTCATCCAAGTCCTAGACTTAAAACAGTTATTTGAAGTCCAACCACAAGCATGTGCAAGCACGAGGCAGCTTTTTCTCCAAACAGCTCTTCTCTTGATCATCACCAGCTGGATTTCCAGGCTGCTCCCTGGGGATGCAGCAGGACCAGCAGTAAGCACTTGCTGCTGTTTGGTATCAGCTCCACAGCATATTTCAGAAGGGCTTGTGAGGCTGTAGTTCTGAGAGGTCTGTACCTCAAGAGGAAACGTGAGTAAATACCTAAAGATGCAGTCAGTCTGCTTAAAGGGCAGAGTTCATGCTAGATGGGCTCCTAGAGCAGAAGAGAGAGATTCAAGCACTTGAAAAGGTTTCTGACAAGCTCCAGCTATGGATGACTGGAACTATTCAGATCTAACAATTTGATCATATTTCTACCTCTGATAAGATATTTTTTGTAAAAAAAGGGTAAGACATTTTTTGTAAATACAAAACATTGTGCCCATTGAACTCCAGCATAACTCTTCATTTTAGAAAGTGGCTGAACAATTTCCCAGATGAAGTGATATTGAACTGAAAAAAAACCAAAACAAGCACTTGACAAAACCAAGAAGTGATAAAAACCCCTCAGAGTAAATACAAGTCTATGGTCCTTTTTCCATGAAGCATCATTTATATAACAACATTTATCACATCTATATAACAACAGTTTTTAAATTATGACTGTTCGTTCTGTATGACTTCATGAAACAGCATTTCAGAGGGTTTTTTTCCCAGCAGTTTCAAGCCATGAAATGCTAGCAACCTGGCAAGGCAGTTCTCTCAGAGCTCGTTCCCACTGCGGAGCAGGCACGCAGTGCTGGTGTGATCCTGCAGAGTGTGCACTGCAGGGATCTGAGTTGCCTGATGCAGGAAGTGAGTAACTCACTTTGACTTCAGTGGCAGTTACTCATATCCTGTGAGAAGATGAGTGGGAAGGGGGAAAACACACAAGGAGAGGAGGATCCAAGAAAAGAGGGAGACTGTGGTGGGAGGGAGATGCACTGACAACCAGTGAAGCCTCAGTCATTTGTGGCACAGCCTAGAGAAATTAGAGAAATTTCTCATAATGGGGGGAACACAAGTGGTAGGACAGTAAGATGATCATTATAATTTCCTTGGGTTTCTCTTTACAGTTTATCTTTCAGTCACATAGAATAAAATGAAAATGTTAAATACAACTTCAAGTTTGTGTTAGAGACAAACACTGTACGTGTGTGGGGTGGCTGTGTACATATTTATATGCACAAGATATAGGATTGGGTTTGGATATTTAGGGGTAAAGTTGGAAAACACACTTAGGAGTTAAAGCCTTCCTGCATGCATTACTTCAATTATCAACCCTGACTTGCCTTTGCTTTATGGATCAGATCCAGGAATAACTGTGTGTAATACTTGACAAGAAGAGCCCTTACTGTGTGCAGCAATGTGTCACTTGGGAATCTAGAGAGCACTTGACACCTACATTCAGGCTTGCCCAGTGCCCAGTTCAGGTACAGCTGGATTAATGGCCACAAACCTTGGGCCACAAGCCTTGGGCCAGTGGTGACAGGAACACAGCAACTGCCTTTGAGGGGGCAGGAACCATCTGTGTTTCTACAACATTCACTCTGCCATTCCAGCAGAGACATGAAGGGGTTCAGACAATGCTCAGGGAAAGGTGACTGCACTAGAGGCAGGCTTGGATCCAGTTTTCCCTGACATTTGGTGATTCTAGGGTCTGGCATTTGGGTTCAAGCTGGTGTTTTACTGCATAGTGTGCATGGGCCAATAAACAGAGCTGGCTCCAGCAGCCCCAGCTGACACCGGCATTCCCCAGAGTATATAGCTGGGATTGGATTGATTTAGTCCCTTGCTTGGATCATTAATTTCTGCAGTAAGTCTGAGGGCAGACAGGGAGCATGATGAGAGGCTGATCCATTGCTTCCCAGCAGAGGCAGTTCAGGACATGCACAGCTTGCAGCAAACGTATTGTACCAACAGACCAGGCTGTGCTCACACATAAGTGCTGAATCAGGCTCAGAAAGAAGGCCAAGTCTAATGCACTGCACTTAAAATGCTTCCTGAAAGGTTTTGAAAACATCCAACATCAGTGGAGATCGTGTCCCTAAGAAATGGGTTCAAAAGAGGTCAGGACAGGTTTATTTTTATATTGTGAAAAAGCCAGAGGTACTTTAAAAAGTTCAGCAAACCACTTGCCCACCATTAAGGAGACCAGCAGTGCCACCTGGAATCCTTTCCCTTCTTTCCTTTCCTTTCCTTTCCTTTCCTTTCCTTTCCTTTCCTTTCCTTTCCTTTCCTTTCCTTTCCTTTCCTTTCCTTTCCTTTCCTTTCCTTTCCTTTCCTTTCCTTTCCTTTCCTTTCCTTTCCTTTCCTTTCCTTTCCTTTCCTTTCCTTTCCTTTCCTTTCCTTTCTTTCCTTCTTCCTTTCCTTTCCTTTCCTTTCCTTTCCTTTCCTTTCCTTTCCTTTCCTTTCCTTTCCTTTCCTTTCCTTTCCTTTCTTCCTTTCCTTTCCTTTCTTTCTTCTTTCCTTTCCTTTCCTTTTCCTTTCCTTTCCTTTCCTTTCCTTTCCTTTCCTTTCCTTTCCTTTCCTTTCCTTTCCTTTCCTTTCCTTTCCTTTCCTTTCCTTTCCTTTCCTTTCTTTCCTTTCCTTTCCTTTCCTTTCCTTTCCTTTCCTTTCCTTTCCTTTCCTTTCCTTTCCTTTCCTTTCCTTTCCTTTCCTTTCCTTTCCTTTCCTTTCCTTTCCTTTCCTTTCCTTTCCTTTCCTTTCCTTTCCTTTCCTTTCCTTTCCTTTCCTTTCCTTTCCTTTCCTTTCCTTTCCTTTCCTTTCCCCAGACCTTGACAACAGGCATGATAAAGCCCATGGCTAAGAAGTTTCTGATCTCCTCTGGAAGTTCCTGATTACAGCTTCTCTCTCCTCAGACAGCAGCTCAGTTGTTCTGGAGCAAGCACTGCTTCCACAGCAGCATGAATGGTTTTTGGGCAGCAGAGCCAGCTGCAAGGCTGATGGGTTTTGGGAGGACAGCTGTGCCAGGTCCTCGAGGGCAGACAGCCCTTGAGGGAGCACAGGGAAGTGACTGGAGTGAGGTGCCACGGGAGTTTAGCAGACACAGACAGCACCTGCCAGACACCCACAGAGGCCAGGCAAAAATGGGATGTGAAAAGCTTTGCAGAGTGGATGTAGGAAATGCTGGGTTGAGGGGGAGAATCCACGGGATCAAGCTGGTGAATCCAGCTGCCTTAGCTTCAGCTCAGTGTACAGGTAGAAGGGGTGATGGGTCAAGGAGACCAGATGCAGAAATAGTAGGTTAACAATTGTGTGATGCCTGCAGTATGTTATATTTATAATCTATCAGTGATTTACTCTCCTCCCTCTATCTCCCATCTTCTGACACGGAATAATTTTGCTGTACTAACATACCTCAGTTTAGAATAATCATCTGTATTTCTCATGAGTCTGGAAATAGTATCTGGCCCCAAGGAGTGTGGGACAAGCACATAATTCACTGACCAGAAGCAAGATGTACCAAAGTCTCCTCCAGAAACCCACCCTGGGTCTCAGGTGGCACATTGATCAGCCCTAGGGGAGAGAAGTTGTTAAAGGATGATATTATGACCTCAGTACTCAATAACAAAACATTGTGCACAACGTTCACCTTTTGTTTTCTATTATCTGTCCTATATTTATTTCAATTAGCCACCAAATCTGGCTAGTTGTGTCTGGGGGCTTCCTGGTTCAAGTCTGTTCCAGGAGTATTTAGGTCAAGCCAGCCTACCCTTAAGAGAGGCATGAATTTGTATCCCTCTGAATGCTGTGCCTGTGGAGTGAATCTGAGAACTCCCTGAAGTCTCTCAAATGGGATTATTCTTCTCCCTGCTCATCACCTGAAGCCATTTTTAACATTGATATGCCAAAGTAGGTATCTCCAAACCTACGTGATAAGTAAACACAGACTTGGGAATGATGTATGTCTGCAAAACCCCTGTCCCACAGCCTCTCTGAAAAGATCATTAAAGAAAACGTTGTGATCAGTGAGAAACGTCTGGCCAGCTTAACCATTAACACAGACTGAACTGTTCAACCTTCTTTATAAAGGCAAACTTGTGGGCAGCTCTTGTGGGATGACATTTTCCTTGGGTGACATCACTCTACAGTAATTTCTTGAAAATACTGTGATGAAACATGCAAGGAGAAAAGTATTCTGACCTTCCCAGACACCTGTGAGTCATCCTAGACTGCTTTTTCTACCTCCAAATAGAGACAGTTACAAAAGGTAGTTTTCTGAAAGCTGACAGTGACAGAGGCACTAATACAAAGAGTAATTAAAGCACATTGTTGATATATTCTGGCTCTCTCAACCTTTCAGGCAATCAGGCTATTTTCCCCCCAACTTGTACCCATTTCACAAAGTTTATTCATTGTATATCTCCATCATTTGCAATATTAAGGCATGCAAGCTTTAAAAACCTGATTAAATGGTTTCCTGGTTTTTGGAGCATTATTGTGCTGTCTGTGAGCTGGTGGCACCTCACTGGCTGCATGGGAGAGAAAATCAGCCTCAGACAGGAAACTCTAAAAATACAGCTTTCATATTTTAGTCTCATGTCCCGAGGACACTGTGGCCTTGGTCATCATTGTGCCTCTGCCCCTGGTGACAAAGGGACACACCTGCCTCTTTAGGCTGCTGTTGAATGACAGCAGGCCCTAGTCCTTCCCTGGTCCTTTTATCCTGTCAGACTGCAGGCACAGCTGGAGTGTGGTGGACACACGGACCCTGTCCGCATTGGAGAACCTGATTGATTTGTCTTTTGAGTAACTTGCCCCATCCTTGCCCTTCACACACACATTTGCCACTCTCCCAGGTAACAAAGGCCAGCTTTGTCCCCAGCTGATGTCACTTCATCTTGTGGCTGGCATGAAATGGAGCGGTTCTGTGGTTCTTTGGGTAGATCTGCTTAAAGCTGCTGCAATGAGGGACATGAAGGAAACCCCTTCCCACTGCTCCAAGGCAAAATGCTGGGTTTGGATGGACAGAGAGTAACACCTGTCCCTCCAGATGGGGTATCTGTGCAATTTAGTATTGCAATAATAAAACACTGTGCACAATGTTCACCTTTTGTTTTCTAATAACTTTTCTTTGTTTATTCAGTTTAATTAGCCACCAAATCTAGCTGTTCTAGGGGCTTCCTGGCTCAAGTGTCTGTTCCAGGAGTATTTAGGTCAAGCCAGCCTACCCTTTAAGAGAGGCATGAATTGTATCCCTCTGAATGCTGTGCCTGTGGAGTGAATCTGAGAACTCCCTTAAGTCTCTCAAATGGGATTATTCTTCTCCCTGCTCAGCACCTGAAGCTATTAGACCTGGGGCTACAGACTGTTCTGGAATGGGAAATCTTTGCATCCCTTTTCCACTTTTACTCTGTGTCTCTGTGCAAAGACTGGAAGCTGTGACTCCCCCCTCCCCTTGGGTATATTGACTCACACTAGAACATGAACCACATCCACGCATTCTCCATCTGTCTGTGTGTATGAGTGACAATTTGAGTGATTCCAGGCGAGGTGGAACATTTTTGAGAGAAAAGCCTGGCATGGAATCTAGTGTTTGACAGAGTCGTGTGTGGGTATCCCTTGAAAACTGTAGGCAAACATGACCACAAACAGTTTAAACAGAGACTCTTTGTTCTCTACAGCTCTGTGTTCTTCTAGACTAGAAGACTGACCTGAAGATGTGCTCTCAAAGGACTGAGCTGAAGATTTTGAAAGAAGGGAATCCATCCAGGTGGTCACAACAGGGAAGAATGTCTCCTCGTAACCAATTTTGGCACACTTCTTTCCTCAGCACAGGGTTAAGGAGGGTTAAAATACCAGAACAATGCATTTCTGGCAAGTGCAGCAGCAGCCTCTATTGTGTCTGGTCGAGAGTTCCTGAGTACGTCAGGACTATGAATCATAAGTAAAAAAGTAATTAAAAGTTGTGCAGTGCAATGCCTCCTCACAAACATTTCAGTACAGTCCTGCACTCCCATTTCTGGGAAATCCCATCCCCTTTGGCCTCCATGGGGCAGAGTAATAAATCTCTGCTAACACCAGAGATCAGGTTTTCTGCATGTGCTGGGTCGGAATTAACGAAACAAGGACTAAACACAGGATTAAAATGGCAGGGGCTGCCAGAGTGGGCAAGACCAGCTGCACAGCACCACGTGGTGTTCAGTTCCAAAGAATCCAGTGACACAACCCTAAACACGGAAACCACACCACTGTGACCACCAATACTGGAAAACCACAGGAAGTGAGCACAGGTGATCAAGGGCACTGTTAAGATGCCCATTCCCTGCAGGAGTAAGAAACTTGTTAGATGAAGTTCCTGGATAATCTAAGAAATAAACCAGTTCTATGCCATGAAGCGATAACAAGTAATTTTAACAATCCCTGTCACTAAGGCTGGGGACAATGTTTTTTTGAAAAGCTGTATGTCACAACACGCTTGCTCTGAACACAGGTGAGTCTGGAAAATGTACAGTTAACTGCCAAAATTCTGCTGTCCCTCAGTGTCAGACAGGATAGACAGAGAGGAACCACAAGTTCCCTTTATGAGGGGAACAACAACTCATTTGCACTTTAACTTCATTATTTCAGAAGTTATGTTATTGCAGCTTTATTCTGGCAGCCACCAAGCATAAAGAGCTGTGCAGGATATAGGCACAAACCTGCTTACTGTGGTCAATATTACTTCATTACTCTAATGAGCAGATTAATTTCTGAGTCTGCTCCACAGGATTCTTCCTGATAAATTTTCTCTGAAAGGAATGTTTTTTTACATTTTAGCCTACAATTTACTGTGTATTCCACAGCCCATCAAAGTCAGGACTTCAGATGAGGTTAATATCCACTGTTATACAACACACAATTAAATATGACCTAATGATAAAGAACAAGTCACACAATTCAGGAACCCCAGCATCTACAGATGCCAAGCCATTTTGTTAAATCATACAAGCTCATGACACAACTTTTGTGAAAAGAAAATTGATCCCTCACTACCCAGCCACAACTAAGATTAAGAACACTGCCTTTTATCATGCCTCACCTCCTGAATTCCTTCTCCTGTTAGAGAGGTTGGCAGGGATTAATTACTCAATTACTTTTAATTGGTCAATTAAGGACCAGGTGGAAGGAACCACACAGGTGCAAGTGGATCCCTACTCATTCACCTGCAGCTGCTGCAGAAAACCTGCAGAGGAAGCAGCCAAACACAATTGCTCTCAGCTGAGAAATACTAATGCCAGAGCAGGATTGCCCTCTGCACGCTTGAGCACACCAGAACAAGTCAGAGCTGCTCCTTCTGCCTCACTGGAAGATTTCCCTCTCTCACAGCACACAAGGGAACTCCTCCACAGCCTGTTGGAACCACAGGAAGGATTTCTCTTGCTGTTGACCAACACCAGCAAGGGCAGGTCCCACCTTGTGGTGCTCCCTGTGGATCTGTCTGGCACACTGAAAGCCTCAGGACTTGTGCATTGCCTGGGAATGCCAGCTCTCCTTTGCTAAAGCACTCAGGTTTTGGCTCTTGGATGCCTGAAGCAAGCTGGAGCGCTCCACCCAGATCCACTGTAGGCACCTTTCCATAGCTGGCTCCCACAGTACGAATTACAACCATGTAATTTGAACCAGTCCCATCATTTTATGTTCAAACTCAGTGCCTTTTGGGGAAGGATGACATCATGCATCCTTTAGAAATCAAATTCAGGTGTGACTTGACTTCTCCATTGCTGAGGCTGAAGGTATGGCCATGCTGCAGCCTCAGCCCTGACTGATGCTGCAGGGAGAGAGGAGGAGGGACACCAGATCTGCTGTGAGGGGGCATTACACACTCACTCACTGCCCTTGAATTAGTCCAAGATGTTTTTTCTTCCTCTCTGCAGCATTTCCCTTCCATCATTTTACCCAGTGCCTCTGTAAGTCACACAGGAGCTGCACAGAGAGGCACATGCCCCATTTTATGGTGCCCAGGACAGTCAGGATGCCTCCTTAGCTTTACACACACGTACCTGGTACCAGTGAAATAGAGGATCTGCTTCTACTCCATCAATCACCATTTGACAACAGCTGGATGATTCTGGTGGCTTTTCTGTAGCAGAAGTTGGACAAATTACTGCACTCTCACTGCGCTGCTACACAGGGAAAGCTTCCTGGCAGCAGCCTACTGCCGTTTTTAGAACACAACCAAGGGAAAACCTCCATTGCCAAAGCTATGCCTTGAATCCCAAGTCCAGTAAACACCCAGGGTGCTCACTGGCACATACAGAGAGGTTCATCTGAACACGGCCCAGTTTTCAGAATTAATCCTTCCTTATACTGTTTGCTGATATGAGCATTCAAAATAAAATGGCAGGCTGACTGCTAGGAGAACCCACACTTTTTCTGATACCTCTGGAAGAAAACAGAGAGAGGGAACCAGGTTTTTGTTTCTTTTTTCAACAAGGTTCATTAGGTTAGGAACAATTGTATCCTGACTGCCCTGACATTTTTCCTTCTGCATCCACCTTCTTCAGAGCTGAAATAAAATCTGCCTTCCCCTGTTTTTCCCAATGGAAAGCACCAAGCACATAAGCCGTTACTTCTCCCTATTCGTCATTCTGCAATACCTGGAGAAAGCACCAGAGAAGCTCCTGCAGAGACTTCACCTCCACAATCTCAGGTGTAAGAGCCCTCTTCTTTTGAGCTCTTCACTTCAAAGATGTTGTGCTCTCTTTTCATGAATGTGGCTTTTGTCTCTTGGATCATGGCTTGAGAAAACAATTGGGATTTTTCTCTAGCACTTGTGGAAAGTTAATGTGCATTTAATTGCTTTCCCACACAGCCATAGAATGGAGTACATTTTTTCCTGAAAGAGGGCTTTTATTCCAATCTTCTCTTTTTAAGTGGCCAGGGTGGAGGAATTATGTCTCAGAGCCAAATTACACAGTCCCTACTCAGCTACAAATTTCCACTTCACAAAATTAATTCATTTAGGCCTTCAGTGAAGTGTGTAAGAAGCTAAACCCAGGACCCAAGTAATATTTACAGTAAGCAAATATCAAGTTAAAATGGTCAGTGGAAAACTTTGCACTGTTGTGTTACGCTTCTTGAGTGTCAGGTATAAACAGAAATTCAGAAGAAACATGGTGTAAACAGCTGTAAAATAGACAATCCTTTGTGCTCAGATCAGGAGGTGAATGTGTTCAGCTACTTGTCCATGCTGGTTGAGTACAGCAGCAGCAAGAATATAAAATTCCTGGTCTAGCTACAGTGAACAAGCCACGTTTCCTACAACGCTTTCTATGAAACAAAAATAAACATAAAAGCTGCATCTAAGTGTACACAAGCAGCATGTAGTCATTGTCAAGCTACACTCCTTCAAAGCATTTTACACTAAAAACACTGAAACAGACAAAAACTTTCTGAAGATCATTTCCACTGTGAATGCCACTTACTGCAGGCACCTAAAATGGTGCCTGACATACCTGGAATGTGAAAAAAAGCTGGCAGACTTTGTTTTCTGTGCTCTTTGTTGCTAGAACATGGGTTACAGGTAAAAAGTTACCGTCAGTCAATAAATAATTTGTTTTTAAGTCAATAAAAGTCATTCAAGCTTTATTCCATAGATCTTAAAGAAAAAGCTAGAATAAAAGTTTTGCTCTAGACTCAGGTTTGATGCCTGAAAATTGGGATTTCATTATTTCTTATGTACGACTACATAACAAGCTATGTAAAACACAAATACAATTTATTTCTGTAGAGGAGTCTGCCTTTGTCTAACAGTGAGTCAGCATCATCTGACAGATCAATTTTCTCTAAGTGTAGGATGTGGATTTTGCATATCACACTCTCCAAGGGCACCTGTTGGAAACTTGGGTCGCTACAGCATGGAATTTCACACCACACATAAGGTCAACTCAGTGGCTGCCCAGCACATCACAAAGTCTCATCAATAGGAATGAGGCTGATATGAGATACCTCAAGTTTTCTGCCCTCCAGATCTGCCTTTCTATAACGAGGACACAACATTCCTTAACACCTTCTTGGTTCTTTCTGAAGCTGTGTCTTGTATCCACAGGATCAAGAGGAGGGACCTCAGGTGTCTAATTCCACCTCCTAAGCAGAGGTCAGTCAGCTGTGAGGTCAGATGAGGTTGGTCAGAGCTTTAAGCAGCCAAGTCTTGAAAAACCTCCCAGGATTTTCAGCCTCTCTGGGGACCATGTTGCAAAATTTAGTTGTCCTGATGTTGAAAAAGCTTTTCCTTGTGACCAGTCTGAACCTCTGTTGTTTCAATCTCTGTCCACCACCATCTTCCTTCTGCCAAGCACCACTGTGAACAGCCTGGCCCTGTCTTTTCAAAAGCCCCCAGAGGTGTGGGCAGGCTGCTGTTAGGTGTCCCCAAAGCCATCCCTTTTCCCAGCCTAGCTCCCCTCATGGGGGATGTGCTCCAGCCCATGCTGACCCTGGGGGCCCATAGCTGTATGGAGTGTTCCAGGTCCACTCCAACACATGCTGAGCACAGGGAAGTGATCACTTTCCTCGATCTCCTGGCTGTGCTCCCACTAACAGCCTGAGATGCTGTTGGCCCGTTGTATTCCCAAGCCCAGCTACTGGCTCATGCTCAGCCTGCTGTGTGCCAAGGCCCTGAGCTCCATCTGAGAAGAGCTGCTCTCCAGCCTGCCAGTCTCTGGCCTGTATTGTTGAAAACTACCAAAAACTTTTGGTATCAAATCTGTGGGGATGGCCAAGACACTTTCCTCATGCCACACACAGCAGAAGCTCACAGATCTTCCAAGATCATCTTCAATAGAAGCCAAGATTAACTCCATATAGACATTAAGCTGAAATGATGTTAATGCACTTTTCCTTGTATCTTTAAAAACAAGTGTACGAATTTCTCTGTATTCTTGTCTCTGAAAAAGAGAACAGCTGCTGTGAGGTGTTCCTTTCCTCCAAGCATGGTTGTTTATGGTAAAGAAGACTAGGTTTTGATCAGTTGCTTATATTTACTAAATTGATTCCAACATCTTTGCCAGTGGGCTGCATGGATTCCCAGCATGAGATGCTCCTGCTCATTTGAAGTGGTTGAGATTGTTTTTCAATGGAATTTTCCACTATGCTCTGTACTATCTTTCTTCAAAGCACAATTTGTTCACTGGGCAGTACTTCTTGTCCACAAAACACGCAGAACTATTGCCCAATACTTCTGTTTCTTCCCACATGCTTTACGTCCATCTATTCTCTTGTCTCAACCAAAGTTTCCTTTCACAGCGCTCTTGCAGGTAACCTGATACGTTTGTTACCAGCTGCTGTGTCAGCTTTGTTTTCCCCCTGCCCCCCTCTCTCCAGTTCGGGAGGCAGTCAAGGCTTCTCAGTGAAGACACAATGCCACACAGGCTGGGGATAAGCAGAGGGAGCAGCCCTGGCAGAAGGACTCGGGGGTGCTGTGGGTGAGAGCTGGCCCTGCCCTGGCTGTGTGCGCTGGGACAGAACCCCCTGAGCTGGGCTGAGCCCCCAGCGTGGGCAGCAGGGGAGGGGGGATTCTGCCCCTCTGCCCCGCTCTGCTGAGACCCCCCTGCAGGGCTGCATCCAGCCCTGGGATCCCAGCACAGGAAGGACAGGGAGCTGCTGGAGCCAGTCCAGAGCAGGGACACCAAGGGCAGCAGAGGGATGGAGCAGCTCTGCTGTGAGGAAAGGCTGAGGGAACTGGGATTGTTCAGCCTGGAGAAGAGAAGGCTTTGGGGTGACCTCATAGTGGCCTTGCAGTGCCTGAAGGGAGCCCACAGGAAAGATGGAGAGAGACTCTTGGCAAGGGCCTGGAGTGACAGGGCAAGGGGGAATGGCTTCACACTGACAGAGAGTGGGTTTAGATTAGATATGAGGAAGAAATTCTTTACTCTGGAGAGGTGAGGCCCTGGCACAGGTTGCCCAGAGAAGCTGTGGCTGCCCCAGCCCAGGCAGTGTCCAAGACCAGGTCGGATGGGGCTTGCAGCAAGCTGGGATAGCGGAAGGTGTCCCTGCCCATAGCAGGGGGTTGGAATGAGATGATCTTTAAGGTCCCATTCCATTCTATGATTCTGTGATTCCCCCACTTTTTCTAATGTACTGAAAGTAGGAGTGTTACAAATGACACAGACCCAGTAATCTCGCATGCCCTACAATTCTTGCCTGAGTACAAGGACATCACTACCATTGCAAAGTGTGCTCTGAGCAGAGATGTTCAAACCCCAACAGCAGCATCTGGACAAATCAGCACATGACAGAGGGCAAAGGAATCCACATCTCCAGGCCCCAAACTCACGCTTTATCCATTAGACAGCTGCAGCAAACCAATGCTTTCCCTCCTTTTTTCTGTCACACCCAACAGAAGATACACACCTTGCTGACCAAGCTGCAGACTGTGAAAGAGCTGGTGAAAATCTACAACAGCTGAAGTATTGAAACATCAAATACACTTACGAGGGAGCTTATTTATACCTCTGGTTAAGGTTTACTTCCAAGTGTGACTACCTGTTTGATGCATAAACAGCAACTAGAAGAAAGAGCTTCCACAGTTAGGCAGTATCAGGCTGCAAAAATGCACAGTTTTCAAGTATAAAAAAATAGAAGGCTATGAAATGAAAAGAACTGTGGTTCCTGAAGATGTACACTGTCTTCCACAGTTCCCAAGTTAACAAGTGTGTGGTGATGCACGTTAAGGTATAAGAGGGAATCTACTTTGAAGATCAAACCCCTTTTCCAGCAACCTACAAATCTCAATTTAAGACATCTCAAAAAAAAAAAAAATCCACAAATCCCAAATTTTTCCCTCCTTTTAAGTCCACTAGTTCAAAAAGCAAGCAAACAACAAAAATTCACCCCACCCGAATTCCAACCATCTTGAAATGCACCGGATGTAGCTTTTCCACGAAAAACCAAAAAACAGGCCCCATGACTGATTTCAAATGAAAATCTGGCCTCTTAAGCCTCCCAGGACATGAGCATAATAAATAAAGGACATGTGGCTTGATAAACTGCCACAGGCCTGGGGCTGTACTGTAGCCTGTTCACCCTCCAATCTTTTTTTCCTTCTGCAGAATCCAATAGTACAAGAGTTTCACAAGAGCAGACTGTATTTATGACTACAGATATGCCCATTTCATAAAATATTATTAAGCAATGAAATACCAGTCTCATTAAGTAGTTCTGGTTTAAGTATTTGTTAGAGGTAGGAACACCTTTGTCTTTTTTAATCCTCAAAACACTGTGCTGTGCTACACTTGTTCTTTCACCAGGGCAGTCAAGTGAGAGGCTGCATCTACTTCCTGAAGGATCAGCATGTTAAAGGCATTTTTGAATTGCTCTTATTTGTCTGGATGCAATAGGAATATGTGTAACTTTCAAGTCCATGACAGTGTATTCAATGTATAGAAACAGGTGGTTTTGATCAGGAAATGAGCAGATGTTATGTAGCAACAAACAACATCCTGCAATAACAAGGCTGGTAACTCAAACCAACAAAAAATGACCAAGTTTAACCCCAAGTTCATGCTTTGAACCCTACACTACCTGCTGGTTTGGTGTTGGGGTTTTATTTTAAATATCAATAAGAGATACTGGTATTTCTATAGTCCTACAACAAAGAGCAAAAATTCATTCAGTGATTGAGTGTGTGAGGATAAAAACACCTCTGTGGAGCACCTTGGGGACAAAGGGAATCTTGCTGCTTATGATCACATCATTCATGTGGCAGCCACTGCTTACACTGAAAAGCAACTTTATGTAATAAGCTATTTTCAGTTTTCTCACTGCTAATTTTTACCCAGTCACCCAATGCTTCCTCACCACTGCCTGCTTCAGAGGCACTCACCAGTTGCCAAGAGAATACACAATATCAGCAAAAGAAGAGAAATAGCACAAGCAAGTAAGAGCAAGTGTGTCAGTAGCAACAATGGAGTCAAAGGCTCATTTGTGAGTTACAAACCATAATAAATGTCAGTATCAGACACCTGCAGGTTTATTTCTTTGTAAATGCGATGCCAGCGACAAGAACAATCACTCTGCAAACATCAGAGTTTACTTATCCTTTCACATGCTCTGTAAAGAGTGGTAAACCAGCCAATGAACAATACAAATGTTTAATTACCAGTGCTGTTAATTAAAGCAGATGACCATCACTGCATTCACAGCACTGTCTCCAGGGAACTCTGGCCAACTCAAATGTGTCTGGGCTTACAAAAAAACCATACCATTACTATAGTGGGATTAACTTATACAAATACTTCTAATAGGTAACAAATTCGATTGAAGTCATATTTGTGAACAGAAAGCTCGTTTCAAGTCAAGGAAACGCACATCAACCCACACAGATCCGGAGCAGAGTCCCTGTAGAAGCGTTTCTCACACAAAACCCGCAGAGCCGCTGCTCCCAACGCGGAGCAGAGCGCGGGGCAGGGAGGGCCGGGCCGGCCGCTCCATTCCCGGCGCATCCAGAGGCGTTCCCGAGGCTCTTGGGCTGGGCCGCGCTGCCCCCTGGCGCTACGAGTTGGGCAGGGGCTGGCTGTGGGTGCCGCTCCGGGTCTTCAGCTGCGACTGGGCGATGTCGGCCAGCGCGCTCTGGATCTTCTCGAGCAGCACATCCCCGCGGTACACGACCTCCTCCAGCCGCGCCGCCGCCTCGTGGTTCTCCTCCTCCAGCCGGTACAGGCTCTCAGCCTTCAAAGCAAAACCGGCATGATGCCCAAAGATTTTGGCTTTTTAGGTATTTTTCATATATTCGTAGCTCTGGAGGCTACTATTACATAGCCCTATTATTCTTCCTAGGCTTTCCCTTTAGAACAATAAGCTAACCCTTCTAATGCACACTTGGAATTCTGTTTAATCTGACTACAAAGAAGAAGCCTGACAAGGACGTTTTGTTTTCTAATCAGAATCTGAGAAGACACAAGAAATGGGGCAAAGAAGGCCCTGGAACAACTCCAGTGGGGTAGAACCCAGGGAAAACTACCTAACCAACCACTCTTCTAATTGGACAATATTTATTAGATATGCTAATTTGTTAAACTTATAAAATTGTAGAAATTTGATGCTGGGTATGCCCATGACCATCGGGACACCTGAAAGCTTCCAATAAAGGCCTGTTTTTTATTTTACTATTTTAACCTTGTTGCAAGAGTTTCCTCTTTTGATACTAGGCGACAGGGAAAATCAAGGATCTTCAACAGAACCCTAAAATGACTTTGCTACTCAAGGATGCTGAGGGAATAGCTGGTGCTCCCTAAAAAGGGAAAGGTTCTCTTTTAGCCCCTCAGTTATATCCTAGCATCTTCAGAGCAACTTGGTACAGCTTGCAACCTAAACCAGTGCATACCCACAAGGAATAAACACATACCAAAAAAAATAGGAATTTTAGCTTCTTTCATGCTATGACTCTTGGCTCAGTACAGCTCTTATGAGTATTTATCCTCTAATTGAAAGGATCTCTACTCAGCAGAACTGAATTTAAACCTTTCATTAAACAGCATGTTTCAGACGAAACTGTATTATTTAACCTCTTCAGTATCAAACTGCTTTTCAGTTAGACAAAATATTGCGAAATAAAACATTTTAAGTTCAAAATATTTCAATACTTTAAAATATTTACCAAATTTAAATTGACTAAAAGTTGTTCTAACCGAATAACAGAAAAGGCAAAGCAAAATAGTTTCAAAATGGTATTTTTTTAAAAGTAGTTATACAGGTCCTTACTACGTCCTGCTTGAACAAGCTGGCAGATTCTATCCAGATATTCAGCTTGTGTTCTGCAGGACTGATGTCTTTAATGAAGGTTAATGTAAGAGTGAAGGATTTGATAGCCCTTGGAAGGAGGGTCAGAGAAGGAAGGTGGCAAAGGTGAAAGACTGAAATTTAGAATGCAGCTCAGTGACTTCAGTCTCAGTTGTTTAATAGCTGACTGCAACTAATTCACAGACTAGAGCAGAATTTGTACTGCCAACTTCACCAAAAGGGAACTCAAAAGGGGTAGGTAAATTGTGTCGAGCATTCGTTTAGCAGCTCCTTTTATCATCTAAGACAAGACTCACCAAGACAACTTTAGTATAAAGAAAGCAGATCAGCCTAAGTACATTTCTATTAACCAAGTATTACCTACCACTTCTCAACCAAACCTATACTGCATATTTGAGAGTGTTTCAAGCACCTTCAACACCATTTCTTTGAAGACTATCAGAATACTTAATACTGCACCAAATTAGGCAACAGAAAATAAAAATCAAAACTGGAATCCAAGTGATGGAATCCAGGCTAATTTATCTTAAAACCCCACTAGACAGAAAGTAGCAGAAATTTTTGTGACATGAAGTTCTTCACTAAGACAGCAAGAAACTGTTGAAGTATCACCTCTAAGGGAAGCATCCCTAGTGGATAACCAGCTCCTCCTTCTGGAGCAGCCTGCTTTACCCACATCAGCTGCCACTTTGATCAGACCCTGCTCAGTCATGGAAGAAACTGGAATTTGTCTGCAGAAGGCATTCTATCTTCCGCTATTAAAAGTGCACTTACATGAAATTATGCATGAAAAGTGTTAACGAGCCCAATTAGTACGTTCAGCAATTACTGTGACTGTCAAAGTTTCCAAATTTAACCTCCTCTGTTTAAAACAAAACGTGATGCCACTGCCAAGCCATTTCTATTTGGCCCATTCGGTGTTAATCTTTTGTAAAACACTTTTGAATGGTTACAGAGTATCAATGCAGGTTTAAACCTTCAGGTGATCTTAGAGGTGATCACCAGGTTTGTCAGTGAAACAGCACTCTGCATCCTTTATGCATTCCAAAAAGAAAATACTTGATGTAATCTAGCCATTAAGAATCAAAAAGAAAAAAAGATGCTTTTTCATAAATGAAATATGTGAAATAACAGAAAAAAAAATCCCCCAAAATAAAAACCAAGTTTGGCTGGTTCAAAGAAAGACTCCTTGTTATTGAAAAGTGTTGGAATTATTTTGTGACAGAGCTGAAGAACTTAAAGGACACCCTGCAAACTCTTGAACCAGAAACAATGTGGAAGAACAAAGGATTTCTGTAAAGTGTTGGTTCTGCAGCTACAAAATGAAATGTGAGAAAATATGAAGTATTCTCTAAGGGGGAAAAAAAGAATAAAACAATGCATAAAGCATCAGCACTGTTCCATCTGTTCTGCTAATATCTGAAAAAAAGGGTGAGCAGTTTCCAGTATAGTGGTGGTGTGATAAAACCACCTTTTTTTTTTTAACATTCTAACAGAAAACTAAGTTTAAAATACTGAGTATAACCTTATTTAAAACTAGATGCAAGTTCAGTATTTCCACTAAGCCTACAAAGTACTCATAGGCTACCCTCATGAAAAATTCAGGTTTGTATTAAAATCGTTTTTCAACAACGACATGGCCTAGAGATGAAAAAATGTGTTTAAAAAAAAAAAAAAAAAAGGAGGATGTTTGCCTTCAGGAGTGTTGTGATATTGGAACTAGGAAAACTCCTACCTGCAAAGCTGCTGTGGATTCTTCACTGGGCAGGGAATCTATGAGAACATCGATATCCTTGGCAGTGCGAGCAATCAGAGCTGCGAACAGCTGGGCATACTCTGCACAAAACACAGCACAACTCAGGCAATCACTCAGGGAATTATTAGAAACAAGCACAACTCTGCTGTCACGATGTTCTGCAGAAAGCGCCACCGACACCCATTCACGACTTAACCTCCATCACTCCACGAGCTACGGGAGGAATTCTTTGCCGAGCCCGGATTTTGCATTCCCGAGCGCACGACGCCAAAGCACGTTCGCCTTTAGGAGAGACAGGAAGCCGGGCTCACCTTCCGTGGGGTTCACGGGCTGATCCTTGTTTATGGCCGTCTGGATGTTGCTGAAGGAGGCCGGAGGGCCGCACTGCTGCAGCACTCCGATGGCGTTACAGAACTGGTCCGCCAGCTGCCGGCACCAATTAACACCGCGTTAATCACCCTGCCCCTCCGCTACAGCCACCTCCGGCTCACGGCGCATCCCAGCCCGCGCAGCATGCCCGCCGTGCGGAGGGTGCGCACCCCCACCCGCGGCCGTACCCCCGGCTGGGGGGCCGCACCCCCGCATCCCCGCCCGGGCGGCGCAGCCCGTGCCGTGCCCCGCGGCGCCGGGGGAGCGGAGGCAGCGGCCGCCTCACCGAGTTGACGGCGTCCTGCAGCTGTGTGAGCCGGTCCGCCATGGCCGCGCCACCGCCGCCGCCCCTGAGGCCCGGGCACGCGGGGCGCGACCGCCGCCTGCCGGCCGGGAGGAGCGGTTGGACAGGAGGGAGGATCCATTCGCAGGAAGGGTGATCGGACATGGGAACGGGCTGCGCAGGGAGGCGCTGGAGTCACCGTCCTTGCAGGTGCTTGAGGAAAGCCTGGACTTGGCACCCAGTGCCATGGTCTGGCTGACACGGTGCTGTTCAGTCAGAGGTTGAACTTGATGATCTCAGAGGTCTTTTCCAACCCAAGTGATTCTGTTACTGCCACGGCGTGGGCAGCTTTTGCGGTGCAGCAGTCGCTCTGATCCGAGCTGAACGCTCAGGTGCTTCACTCCAGCCCCGATCTCAGCAGGCATCACGTCCAGCAGGGAAAAGCCAGAGTGTAGTGTCCCCAGCAAGCCAAATTAGAGCCAGCATCCGGCCTCCGTGGTCAGGGATCGGAGAATAAATGCCATTCGTGCCAGTCAGTATGTGCTCGTGTTTCTCATGTCTGACAGCTGGGTACAATGCCAGCCTTCCCCCAGGTGGACCTTAGAGACCATCTCTTTCCGACCCCCTGCCACGGGCAGGGGCACTTTCCATTACCCCAGGTTGCTCCAAGTCCTGTCCAGCCTGACCTTGGACACTACCAGGGATGGGGCAGCCACAGCTTCCCTGTGCCAGGGCCTCACCACCCTCACAGGGAAGAATTTCTTCTTAATAGCCGATGAAAACCTAATCTCTGTCACTTTTAAGCCATTTCTCTTATCCTGTCACCACGTGCCCTTGCAAATCACCACTGCAGCCTTGTCACTGATGCTGTGGGTGCAGCAACGATACAAACTAATCCGCCCGAAGTGTTTTCCCCGCTTTTGTTTGCCTGCGCATGTAAGCTGGGAGGTGGGGCCTCTTCACGCTCCTAAGTTAAAATCCCAAATCCCAAGCTGCTGCTCCAAGCCCCACCGTGCATTTTAGGAGCTGGCAGCTGTTACCGCGGCCGAGCGCTTCCCCGCCGCGCCCCCGGCAGGGCCCTCACGCAGGTGCCTGAGGGGGCGGGAGCGGCCCCTGCTGGGCGGGCCCCGCCTGCGCCCCGCCCCAGCTGCCCGGCCCTTCCCCGGTCTCGGCCCCCTTTCCCCGTTCCCTCCGCGGCGCCATGCGAGTGTCGCCTTCCCCCGCGCTGTTCCTGCTGCTCCTGGGGGTCCTGCGCCATGGCGGAGCCTCAGGTGAGGGCGGCGTGAGCCGGAGCGGGGGGGCGCGTGGGGCTGTGGCCGCCATTAAGCGGCCGGAGGAGCCCGACTCGTACCGGGAACTGCGAGGCTGTGCCCGGGTTAATGTCCAGCGGCACGGGGCTTGCTGCGACTGCAGAGCCTTTTGGGGTGTCCCCGGTGCTGGCGGGGCGACCTGCCGCTGTCTGGAGGGATGAGCAGGAGTGCGGATCAAAGCTGCCTGCGGCGCTGCAGAAGCGCCGTGTGTATTCGTGGTTATCTTAATCTTTCATGCGGACAAGGAGAACCACCCTCTTTTTTCCCCCTTTCCCTGCCCCTCCGCTTTTTTTTTTTTTTTTTTTTTTTTTTTTTTTTTACACCTTAATTGCTGTGAACGCCGTAATTTTAACTCTTCCATGGATAATTCGGAATGCTTTTAGCCGCGCCGTTGCGGGGATGCGGCGCAGCTGAGGACGCTGGTGTAGGGCTGCCTTCGCTGTGCAGAAACAAGCCGGCATTCGCTACCTATGAACATGAGCTTACATGGCAAAGGGAACACGGTTAAAAGTAGGTTTGTCTTTGGTTGGTTGGGTTTTTTTCCCCCCCAACCATGTACAGGTGGTCATGGGTTCCCACCACTCCCAGTGGATGGTGGGTTGAAAACCACTGTCGCTATCAAACTAGGGAAAGGAGCAAAACCTACAATTTGCATATTGATTCCTAAAATTACTTGTTGTTTGTACTGATGTAATCTGACTTTATTTGGCATAGGCTTTTTTTGTAATTTCCCTGTGTTCCTGTATGTGACTAAATTAGGAGTCCAGAGTTAAGTGTGCTGTAATAAGTGTAGTTTGGGAAGATTTACGGTTGCTTTTTTTTCTGGTTAAACTCTTATCTGTTCAAATAAAGGAAAAAATAAACAGTTTCCTCTCAGAGATAGTTCAGAGATAAGCAAGCAGTCCTTCTTGTTAGGGCTGATATAAGCCTCCTCTTCTTAGGTTTACTTTACTTTTAAACTTGTTTCTAATCATAGAATTGTTCGGGACTTCATCTCGTTTCAACCCCCCTGCCATGGGCAGGGACACCTTCCACTAGACCAGGTTGCTCAATGTCCCACCCAACCTGACCTTGAATGAATGAAGCTTAATTGTCCCAAAGGAGACTCTTGGGATACTTTGTAGGGCTGCAGGACAGCATTTGGGACCAGTCCCAGGTGTGGAAGGCTTCTCTCTGCCCAAGTCTCATGCCCAAGGGAGATGCCTCATGGAGAGCCAAGTATTCCCTGTTTCTTGCAAGACCTGAAAGCTTTGGCTGGGCACCTGATGGTGGCAAGCAGGTGTGAGAATGAAGGCTCAAGGTTTTTAGACCTTAAATGTTTATTTTAAAGGATGCTAACAAGCAGTTTGTCTCCTGGACTTGATGGAAATGGGTCATGTGTTGAGTAATTTTTTTACAGTATGTAAAAAGGCAAGGCAACTATGAGACTAAGCAAACTGCTTTGCCTTGAAGGAACCTGTTGCTGTTTTTCCTTGCAGGATTGAGGGTGGAGGGAGAAAGTATTTCCCTTGTGAAAAGCTAATAAGCTGTGTAATTTGTGTACCAGAGACTAGCTGATCATTAGGCCCTTTAAACAAGGCCACTTGCTTAATGGTTCACTGATTTGAAATTGTCTTGTGGTTATTCAGTTGTGGACACCCACTTTGCAGGGATGGGCTCTGCTGACTCCTGTCCTTGAAGATCCTGCTTCATTTTAAAAGTGCTGATTAGTAACATCTTTGCATGATGGCCTGTGTTACCTCTCTAGGTTTCTGATGGTCTGTAGCTCTTCAAACTTGGTGTGCAAGAGGTGTTTTATACATTGTGTTTGTTGCATTCCAAGGAGCTTTGTCCTCCTGAGGAGGAGTTCAACTGGCTGTGTTTGCTACATCCAGACCAACACATTAGTGTTGGAAAAACTGAAGTGAATTTAGAGTGTAGTCAGGACTGAGCAGTGCTTTTTTAAAGGGAGCTCATCTGGGTGAAACTTGTTTGTGGCAGCTGCTTAGTCCATGCAGAGACGATATTTTATGATCAGAGGTTCACACAAAACTCTTTTCTCACTTTTCAGGCTGTAAGGACCTCTAGCGTGTTGAACAGAATAGTCCTCTGGATGGGAATGGTGCAGATGGTGACAAGCCACATTCTGTGGTGTCATCTGCTTTGAGCATCAAGCTGTTCTAAGCATGAGTCTCAGTACACACACACACAAAGTTCAGAAGCTTTCAGAAATGTTCCCGCTTCTTTTGGGAGTGGGGTGGGTGCTGCCTTTTTGGGGGGGGTCCAGTAGTGTAGGAAGACAGAGACCTTGTAGTAGGGGTCTCCTATCATCCGTGTCTGCATGGCCTTACAGGTCTGATAGGATATGGCTCCAGGCTTTATTCTGTTAAGTAACTGTATGCTAATGTTTTTCTTACTCAAACTGGTTATCAGTCTGAGCTTGCACTTCATCTTCATTAAATGTCTTCATGTGACTACTTGTTGTTGTACACCCTGCACTGGAAAGTTCTCCTTAGCTCCTGGAGCTTGCTTACATTGGGTTGTGCATATCCACTGCAAGGTGCTCGGCACCCTGTAGAAATGTGTTTTCTCTGACTGCACAGAACTTCTCTGAGGAAAGCATAATGTTTGAGCATGGCTCTGTAGGTGAAGACTGTTCTGTGTGGGCAGCAGTGGCATTTCTTCAGTTGCGTTTCTTACTGGAAATTGGACTGCTAGGTGTAACCAAGAACCCAGTGTGGTTAACTGCTCTGTGGTGATGGGGAGTGACACTTGGCTATTGGAGCTGGAAACGTGGTTTACTCGAAGCATCAGAGGAGCCAAGAGATTGGCACTGAATCAGAACAATGGAAACGGTTCAAGCTGGGTGTTGCCTGTTGGGGAAACTGTGTGTCACAGGGAAGGGATAACAAGTGCAGAGACTCTGGAATTGATTGTCTTGTTGTTTAGAGTTAGGAATAAGGACTTTTGATCTCAGAAGAGTTCCAGGAAGTTCTGTTTCTGTGCTGTCTTTACTGGTTTTGCCCTTCATGTGAGAGAAAAGATAGTGCAGGGTGACAGAGTGGGCTGTTTGCCTCTGTTCATCAGTTCTGTATGTGGGACTATCGGTGCTCCAGTTCTACTGCTGGTACTGTGCATGGAGTAATACATGCTCAGTGCTCCATCTTTGCTCTGCTGCTGCTCGGTTTCAGCAATGCTGACTTCCTCTGAGCATCTGTTCAGTTGATAAGCTCTGTAATAGTGGGGGTTCCTCTCATGTATCTAACCCAAAATTACTCTGATGTGCAGTGACTGTTACAGTTCTTCCTACAGGGCAAGGAAGAGGGTTGCCTAGCACCTTGGAGTGTTCCCAGACCTTCACTGTTGGAAGCAATAAAACAAGTTGGGATGCCTGAATTTTGCTCCTGTCTCTGTTGCCGACTTGCTGGATCAACTCTCTTGCTTGTGAGGTGGTGTTAACTGTGCTGCTGGTCCTGCAGACCTGTCTAGTGGGCCACCTCCAGGCAGATCAAGCTTGCCCAAAGGAGAAGGTTGCATGCTGTGGCCAGCACTGTGTGGTTGTGGAGGTCTCTGTGTCTGTCCTGCAAAGGATATTTGACAAGACTGAGCTCTCTGTGGCTCAGGGAGTCTAATACCTGTCTGGTATTAGAACCAGAGAACTGGTGATAGCAATAGGCCTGGTGAATTGTGAGCTGGTTAATTTAATCAATTAGTCTTGCTCACCATCTTCCCTTTCTGTCTCAGTACCCCAGGAGTGACTTGTTCACATGACAGAGATGGAGAAGGCTGGAAGGGTGCTGTGCTCTGTAGCTGTGGAACTCTTCCAAAAACTTCTTAGAGGGCTCTGTTGCTCTGCAGTGCTCATCGTCTTTCAGGCCTGACTGGAAGTGTGGTTTGAGGAGCCTGTGAACAGCAAGCTGAACAATACTTGTGTGGTGGGTGTAGATGTTCTTGCTCTTCACCCTGAGTCTCTGCTCTTGTGCCCAGACTTTGGGATAATGTGTGTCACATGCGCTGTTCTAGGGGCAGTTATGCAAACAGTAAAGCAATATAGAACACCATACCTTAATTCACCATGCTAATTAAACTTGAGAGATTGCCTCTGACATTTAGAGTCTCATGATCATGCTGAAGTAGTGGCTGTGTGTCTTGCTGACGAATCTGTCCTTATTTATGCAGAGGCCCCTGGGTATGGGTACGGAGTGGAGGTGAGAAACGAGGCGAAGCAATGCAGTTTGTTTCCCTTGATGCAGATCACACAGAGAATGTGTACGGTTTCAGCTTTTTTCTTAAAAAAACATCTGAGTGTGAATGTCTTGCGGTTCAGGAAGCTCTGCTGAAGGTTTTAAACATCAAAGAAAAATATTTTTCTGGCATTGTAAGCTTTCACTGCAAATTTCTGAGTGTATGGATGTATAGTCTCTGCCTTCTGAATGCTTTTCTTAAGCATTCATCCTGCTACTTGCATTGAACTTGAGCTAATGAGGAAAGATCTGAGGATATCTGAATGCTGCTCAAGGGACTCTGAAGAATCAGAAACTGAAGGATACAAAGGTTTTTTTGCAGCTTTAATTTTACATTAATTACTGTGTGGAAATTTGGTGTAGAAACTTCTACCTTAACACAAACTGCAGATGATGGAACAGAAGAATGGAGAGTCTTTCTTTCCTCACAAGTGGTTTATGATCCCCCATATTTTAGCTGCCGTTTTATTGGTGATGCAGTACTGGCATTAATTGAATTTTGGAAGTGAGCATGTAAGGGTTGAAGTTCCTTCCTTCACTGTGTAGAGAGTGGAGGAGGCATTAGGGTGGGAGCTCCCCTCTGTTTACATAGCAAGAGGCAAAGAAACTGGCCAATGATGGCAGCTCTTGGCAGGAGAGAGAGGAAAGTAACAGGAAAGCAGTTAGAGAGTACTGGGTATAGCTTCAGATAAGAAAACTGTCCCCTCCCTTGTGAATGGGAGCCCCCCTGTGTCGTCAGCAAGTGTCTGTGGGATGGTGCTGCTGGCGACTGTGTTAGGGTACTTGGCAGTATCAACCCTTTCCACCAGAGGCAACTTCACTGAGGAAGTGTGTGTGTATGTGTGTGTGTGTGTTTAGGCTTGGTAAGTGTTAGGTCTGTTTGGGTGCTGCGTGCAGGCAGAGGAGTTCAGGGGAAAACCTGGAAGGCATTTTGCAGTCTGGCTGCAACCACCAACCAAAGAGCATCTTGTGGCTTCTCTGTGGCTGCTTCACTTTCCTCCCTTGGCATCCCCTGTCCCTCCAGAACCTAGCACAGGGAGAAGCCAGGCTTGCTTGCAGGACTTGAATGACAAGCCAAAGCTGATTCTCAAAGATCTTACATCCTAGGTCATGTGGTTCTCTTTAAATTAGAATGACAGTGGGTCATGGGGTTATACTCATTGTAAGAAGAAATGGTCTAGGTTGTGTCTAGGAAAAATTAGTCAGACTTTTAGGTCTAGAAATGGGGATGCAGCAGTCCTAATGATTAAAAACAGTTTGGCAGCAAAGAACCATGTGAAATAGCTGAAAGTTGGTAAATGTATGTATATAAACTACAGATTTGACACTGTCTTCTAGAAGTTGACTCCAATTCCCATGGTCTGTAGGAATTCACCTGGAAAGTCTGATGGATATTGTGCAAGTTGGCTGGCTGATACAAACATACTGACCTGTGTCTGCCAAAGATCAGGCAGTTCTCAGTATCTTGTCTTACTGACTTTTGGAGTGTAGCTGGCTGGTTGGCTGAGCTGGTGAGCTCAGCTGTATCAAATCCTGACTCCTGGTGGGAAGCCCTGTCCCTGTGCTCAGGTGAGTGCCAGGCTCCAGGGCAGGTACTCTGGCTGTGCTGGTATCTGCAGGTATAGCTCTGTGTGCAGCAGTCTCTGAAACCTTGGTACAGCTCATGGGATGAGAGCAGCACAAAGCAACCTCCTGCTCTGCTCCCAGCTGACTCATACTGGGCTACTGGAAACTTCCAGGCCTCCCTGGTAATTGCTTCCCTCTGGACCAAAAAAAACCCAACCCTGTATCTTCCTTTTTTTTGTAACGCAGGTCTTCTTGAGCTCTCCTTGGGAAAATTCAGAAATGTGCTACTTAACCAGACCAATCCAGTGGAGGCTGTAATCAGGAACATCGCCAGCAACGTGACTGTGGTTATTTTTCAAGTGCATGCCCAGCAGAGTGATGTGGTGATATCCTTTGATAAGGTAAGAGTGTCACTTCTGTTAAGTGCTGCCTCTCTTACAACAAAGGACTTGGCTCTGGTACATGCAGGACTAATGAACTGAAGCTGTATAAATAATGAGTGTCTTTTACCTGCGTGGCTTTTAGACAGTATTACTGTAGCTTCAGAAATCCTTTCTTGTACTTACGTGTTGTAGCTCTGTTTTGAAAGACTGAATGCTAAAGGAATTTCAGAGCTGGCTTGAAAATATTTCAAGGCACTTTATTTGGTGGAAGTGGTGCTTTTGTCATGTGGCTGTACTGACTGCTGTCCAGCAGCTTGTCTTATTAAAACCACATCTGTGTAAGTGTGTGCCAGATGCCCTATACATGATCACCTTGGGATGTTTATTTGTCTGCTTTTTCCATGGCTTGGATCTAACCACTGCAGATACAATGTGTTGTTATCCCAGCTCCTTGTCCTGAATCTAATTCTCCTTTGGTAACACATGGAGAAATTCCTCCACAGTATTCCAGTGAAAGCTGCTGCTTCTAGACAGCAATAAAAGCATTCCTGCTGCTATACCCTGTGTCCCAGTAATGATGGGACAAACTGAGGCTAATCTAAAATACTGATTTTTGTTGTTGTGGTGGTGGTGCTGGGAGGTTGTCACTGGTATTTGAACAGAACACTGACTAAGCTGAAGGTGGTAGATGGAGGTCTGACAGCTGCCATCCAGTTCCCCTCTCTCCATCAGCATCTTTGAAATCAGAATATACTGAGTGCCAGGAAGTATCCTGGGAAGCTTAGAAGATGACTGACCTGTAACACAAGTCACCCAGCTCAGCCATCCTTGTACTGGTGAAACAGCCAGGATTACAGAGCTGAGGCATTACTGTTAACACCTGTTCAGGCTTTGCTTACCATTGGTAGTATCTTCTGCTGCCACTTCAGATCCTCTTTGCATTCACAGGCCTTACCAGGCCAAGGGCAGTGATGCATAAATGCAGCTGTACTGCTTTAAGGGCTGGCCTGCCTCTAGAAATATGAAGTTGAGCCAGAGCTTGAAGTTTGCCAGGCCCAATGTGCTTCCTTGCAGTGTTGCCTTGGGTAACTGTGGCTGCCTTGGCCAAAGGCACTTTCCATGCTGAAAATGTGACTGCAGGTCAGCTGGTTGTTCCAGCCGTGAGACTGTGATACTGTCATTGCTTCCTGATCTTTCCTCAAGAGCCCTGGTTGTGGAAGGGATGGTGGTGCTGGGGATTGGGCCAGTAGCTGGCCTGGCCCCAAAAAGATCTGGCATTGCTAGTGTTAAGGCAGCTGTCATACAGTCATCTCTGTTCTGGTGGAGATAGGAAGGTGCTACTGTACACTGGCTCCCAGAACACTTCCTTGCTGCTATCTCACAACATTTTGTGAGGGATATTCCAGCCCTTTTACATTTTTACTAGTCAATCCATTGCCAGATCTACTAGCTAGATTTCTCTGCAAATTGCTTGTGATTATCAGTTCTGCAAATTGCTTGTGATTATCAGCTCTTTAGTAGTCCCACACTTATCACTTGGGGTTTTGAGCCTGAGCCAGGCAGTGTGTGGTGTCAGAGATCCCTTTTTTCACCAGCTAGGGATGCCATCCAGAGGGACGTTGACAGGGATGAGAGGTGGGCCTATGAAGATGTCAGCAAGGCCAAGTGCAAGGCCCTGCACATGGAGCTGGACAATTCCAAGCACAAATACATCTTGGGCAGAGCCTGATCTGTTGTAACTGGCCCTGATGTGTGTGCCTGGCAGGTTTGTGGCAGGACTGGGCTCCTGTGATATTATCAAAATATATAAATATAATCAAAATACAGTAGAAATCTTCTCAATAAGATCTGCTTTTTTCTATAATTTGTTTCTGTGCAGACTCCGTTGGTGAACAGCTCAGGAACTGGGGTGGACAAAGGGCTGGTGTCCATCCTTCGGCCAGAGCAGACCGTGTGTATGTGGTACCTGCGCGCCCTGGATGCCGGCCAGGTGCTCAGCACTGCCATCTCCATTCCCTACATGGAGAAAGGTACGTGCTCAGGGCATGCCAGCTCTGCTTAGTCAAGTCATCTGTGGAATGAAGTGTTGACCTTTCAGTCTTACATGGTGGAAATCTGATGGAGATACCAGAAATTCTTTTGAAATGGGCTGAATTTCTTATTGTCACTGCTGAATTGTGAGTTGTGTATAGGATGTAACTGTGGTCTTGCCACGACTCAAGCCTTAGAATAGAAAACTGCTGTGCATGTGACCATGAAATCAGAAATCTGTTTGGATTGGAAGGGGACCATAAAGATCATCCAGTTCTACCCCCCTGCCATGGGCAGGGACCACCTTCCACTCTTCCAGGTTGGTCCAAACCCCGTCCAACCTGGCCTTGGACACTGCCAGGGATGGGGCAGCCACAGCTTCTCTGGGCAACCTGTGCCAGGGCCTCAGCACCCTCACAGGGAACAATTTCTTCCTCATATCCAATCTAAATCTACCCTCCTTCAGCTTAAAGCCATTCCCCCTTGTCCTGTCACCCTAGGCCCTTGTAAAAGTTCCCTCTCCAGCTTTCTTGTAGGCTCCCTGCAGGAATGGGGAGGCTGCTGGAAAGGTCTCCCCAGAGCCTTCTTCAGGCAGAGCAGCCCCTACTCTGAGCCTTTGCTCATAGGAGAGGTGTGCCATCCATCTGATGGTCTTCATGGTCCTCCTTTTGACTAACTCCAGCAGGTCCACATCCTTCTTGTGTTGGGCTGGGGTCTTGCCAGAGCAGCAGAGAGGGGCAGAACTCCCTCCCTGGCCCCGCTGCCCACTCCTCTTTGCGTGCAGGATGCTGGTGGCTGGCTGGGCTGTGAGCACTCGTTGCTGGGTCACGTGAAGCTTCTCGTTAGCCAACACCCCCAAGTGCTTCTTCCTCAGGGCTGCTCCCAATCCATTCTCCACCCAGCCTGTGTTTGTGCTTGGGATTGCCCTGACCCATGTGCAGGACCTTACAGGAGCTTGTATCCTTCTGTTCCAACACTCCAGTTGCTGGAGTCAGCCATGTGTGGGGACCTGTCACAGGCTGCAGTGAAACCCTTTTGCTGCCTGCAGGGCCAGAACCTGATGATTTCTTGTGCTCAGCAAGCAGACAGTGCCTGCAAGTGCATAACTGCGGTTATCTTCTCTGTGTTCTAGATCCTATTCCTGGGGGCTGCAATCTAGAATTTGACTTGGAAGTGGATCCAAATATTTACCTGGACTACACATTGGTTGATATACACATAAAGTTTGCCCCTGCAAACTTGGGATATACCAGGTGCGTGGAGAACTTCAGTGCACTGAGCAAGACCTTTTGTCCTGTGTTTGGCCAAAAGGCTAAAACAAGACCCTGCTGTAACAGCTGAACCATCCAGCTGCTGGCAGGAATCTTGTTTGCTGCAGCAAATGTAAATGGGGAGAAAGAGGAGGGGAAGAGGTACTGCAAGAGAGAGATAAAAGTTCTCATTATGTCTTGTGGGGGAGGTTATGCTGCTTCAGAAATGCAAGCAGTCAGCAAATACTGGATCTTTCCATTCCTTGTAACAACTTGATTTGTTTGAGGAGCAATTGTGTGTTACAGCCAGTTTTATTTCTTTACTAGTACTGAAGCATGATAATAACCCAGAGTTTTGTTTAACTTGAGACTTCAAGTTAAAAGGCATTATTCCCTGAGTGGTGCCTGGTGTCACAAGTGATAGGCAGGGAATTGGGAAGACTGTGTTTAGAACTGCATGGAAAATCAAACAGTAATGTTGTAGTCTTTGGCTGTTGTGGCCTCTTGGAATTCTTGTTATGGCAATTCATAGGAAGCCCCTGTAAGTGTAAAAGCACATACCAGCACAGACCCCACCTGTCCCAGGGTGCTTCTGTGTGATGCTGCTGTGCTCTGTGCCCACAAATACAGTCCAGCTTTGAGTTAGCTGCTGGTGTGCACCTCTAAAGAGTAGAGGCAAATCCTGTGGACAGGTAACTGCGTAAAACCAATGTTAAACTCTGGGGGCTCGTTCTGGGCACGTGGCTGATTTGTTTTTCGTTGCAGAGGAGCAAACCCCCCCTCCTGTGATTCAGGGACTGGTCAGAACTCGCGGTGGCGGCTGCGCTACGATGTGTACCAGTACTTCCTGCCAGAGAATGACCTGTCTGAGATGGTGCTCATGAGCCACATACGGAAAATGTCTGGGGTGCAGAGTATCAAAGCCAATGGCATTAAGGTGAGCCTGAAGCGCTGGGTACCAGCTATGTGGCAGTGGTGCTCTCTTCTTTTCTCCTCCCCTGTGCTTGTCTTCCTGGAGGGGAGATGTAAGCAGGCTCCCTGGCCCTGCTGGGGAGTGGAATGGCAGCTTTGCCTGCCTCAGAGGCCAGACCTGGGTCAGTAGGCTGGGAGGGAACCTGAACCATATCTGGAAACTGGGAGGAGCAAAACACAGGAGTGGGAAAATCTTCTGCCCTGTCAGAAAGCACAGTAGTGCTGGAGGGGAGACTTCCATCCTGTGAGCCTTTAATGCAACACAGGTACTTAATTTTCCAGATGCTTACGCTGACAGCTGATGACAAGACCAATGTCTACTTCTCCTCACTTCCTGGACAAGGTGTGATCTACAATGTCATAGTGTGGGATCCTCTTTGGAACAGTTCTGCTGCATACATACCTGTGCATACATATGCCTGCAGCTTTGCTGACCTGGTGGACAACTGCTCTTCCCTCAGTAAGTTGGAAATTGTATGTCCTTGCCAACTCCTCTGCAGCTTGTTGTGCTCCAACATGCTGACTGTGCTTTAAGATTGTTTTTCTGATGTGTGCAGGAGATCTTTGTTTTACACTGTGTGTATTTTGTTACTTCATGGTGAAGTCTGCTTCTTGGTTGAGCAGAAAGTCTAGAATGATGAAGTAAGACTAAGGAGAACCATTAGCAATTAAAGGTTTAACTTAATGGGGGTTTAATATGTGGGTTGCAAATGTAACTGAACTCTCTAGTGCCACTCCAGCTTTGTCCATTTCAACTAGATACATCATTTCAAATCATCTGTATGACTGCGATGCTGAATGTGAAGCTGAGTTAAACAATAATAAAACACAGACTAGATTGGGCTTCAGCTGGATTTTTCTAACTGTGTGGGTGCTAACAGGAATCAGTAACCTGCAGGTGTTTTGAAAGGAGGCAGTCACCTAAAATTAGAGTGAAGATAATGTCAGCAGTAGTGGTGACTACCAAGTCATGCTGCTTTGTACAAAGCTATATAATGATGGAATTTGAGCAGAAACAGAGCAAAACTGCCACTCCAATTAGGAATGCAGAAGTGACACGAATAATTGGTAGAATCTGGTTCATAAAGTAAGGTTTGTCCTCATTATTTTCTTATATACTGTAACACAAGTGACTGTTGTCAAACTCAGTGTTGTCCTATGACAATGTGAGACAAATTACCTATGCTAAACCTCTCTAATTCAGAGCATATGGAAAATGTGGTTTACATCTGCAAATAGCTTAAATATAGGTAAGAAATTTGCCTAGAAGACAGAGGTGAGCCATAATGGGATGCTGATGATCATTTCTGTTGCTTGGCAAATGTATGAGAGGGAGACAAATGGTGAAGGCTGCAGTGATTAAGCCTGTAGTTGCTGCCTGGTCCACTAATCCCACAGCCCTGATTTTTATAGATGATTGGATGTCCCTTTTTTTAAAGCCGAGCAGAGGATTTTCAGGCAAAGTTGTATCTGTATTATGAACAAGTTGCATCTACTTACAGAAACTTCTCTTGAATAAGGAGGAAGCTCTTGATTTCTTAATCAGTCTGGGACTATTTCAATATTCTGTTGAAGATCCTACCAGGACAACTTCTAGTTCAGGCATTGCAGATCTGACAGAGTGGCAGCTCTCAAGTTGTCAGTAAAATTTGTGACAGCAACCTGACCTTACCTTATGTCCTTGTTGGGACTGTGAGGTAGAATGCTCCACTAAACCAACCTTTCTTCTTGTAGGTAAACTCTCTACCAAAGTATTCTTCACTGCTTTTGCTGTTCTTGGTCTTTTCACCTGCTTTTTTGGACACAGGTTCTGGAAAACAGGTACTGAATATTTCATCTCGTCTCATTGGAACTTCTTAAATGTTACTCGGTGTAACTTAGAATGGTGGTATTACTACCAAGATTCACTTGATAGTGATGCTGTGCCAGTTATGTCCACTGCCTTGCTTTTATAGGCTCTGAGCCTTTAAGCTCAGAGCAGGAAGTTTCTGGCATGCAAAGAATAGAAACCTAGAACTAGGGTGCATTCTGGGCAATGTAGCTATAAATTTGTAATTTTTGACTATCTTTGGTGCTTGAGGACAACAAAGTGTTGTCTGGCTCTCCTTTTGTGAGCTGCCATGTTCCTTCCCCATTGTTTTATGAAGATGTCTGAAGATCCACTGAAGTGGGCTTGGTATGAAGCGTGCTAAATATTTTTTCCTTCTTCTCTAGACTTATTCTTCACGGGCTTCATTGTCACAGCATTCATCTTCTTCGTATTCATTACAAGGATAACTGGCCTTAGTTATGATGGTGAGTAGATGTGTCAGGATACTCTGTGCTCTTCCCAGACTCTTGTTGTGAATCCCTCAGGGACAATCTCAGTTGTGCTGTTGGCCAGCCACAGGAGGGGTAGCAGAGTGATGCCTGGGTGCTTGAGCTCTGATTGCCGTAATAAGTGAATATGCAACAGAGTAAGCGTTGCTTCCAGCATCACAGTGATGCAGACTTAATAGCTGTATTTAATTTCAGCATCTATCCAAGGAAGATCAGAGGTATTTGGAAATTCTGGAAATTTGCAACATACTTTCTTTCTACTTTGACAATGCATGGACCTCTGTTTCAGGTCAAATGCAGGTTTCATCTGTAAAATGGAAGTAGGTAGTCTGCACCCAGCTTGTTAGACAGAATTAGTTCTTTCTGTCTGTCCCACCTCACAGAATTCCTTTTTTAATACATGTGCAGTAGCTGTAGCCACCTGAACTCCCTGGGAACTCAGGGTACTGCTGTACGTGGTACCAAGGCCTCCATTCCAGCCCCCCTGCCAGTCTTTCAGCAACACATACCCAGCTGTAGGCTGGTGAAGTGAAGTGCATGAAGCAAGTTCTGATAACTTGTTACTTTATGCAAACTCACTGAAAAAACCCAAACAAGCATGTAAGTAAAGCTGCTGAACATGTTACTGCAGGAACTGAAGTTTCCAGAATGCTGGAATTTTCTCTTCTCTCTTTCAGTGCGTCTTATTTTGACGGCAGTGGCTGGAATTATTGGAGGCCTGCTTTTGGTTGTGAGCTGGTGGAGATTTGGCTCTGTCCTGCTCTGCATGTTTGTTATTGGACTTGTGTTGGGATTTCTCTTCTCAGCAACACTCTTCTTTACTCCCATAGGTAAGCATGGGAATCCTCTGCTTGGTGAGTGCTGTGTTCCTGCTGTGCTACAGGCACATTGCAAGGCTCAAGAGTGAATGGTACTCTCTGGTTTATCTTAGTGGGATGTTTAACTTTCCCTTTCTGGTGCAGGGAGGCATAGAGATGTACCTGAAACCTTCTTTCAGCTGTGCTGTAATTAAAACTCTTTGAAGAAAAGGAAACATTATTTTGCAGAGAACTTGGTGACTCTTCCTACTGAAACTGTGTGCCATCTCTGTGACACCAGTTCTGCTCCAGGCCTGCACTTGCTCTCTTGTTGTCTGTCCAGAACAAATCCCAGCAGAAAATCTACAGTCTACTTTGAAGGCTTCAGGCATAAAAGCTGTAGACAACTTGCTTAGAAGCCAGTAAGCCTGCTGAGCTGGAGTCCCTCTGGGACATCAGAGCATGAGCTGTACTTTATTGTAATTTTCAATCTCATAACTTCTCTTTTTAGGGTCCCTTGGTGGGACAGTTTTTCATTCTCCAGTTCATCTGTGTTTGACTGAAGCCATGATTCTGTGATGATAATCCATGCAGTCCCTGGTTGCTCCTCCTTGGAGTGGAACAGTAATTCAGCTAGCGGTCAGCTTGTCCCCTCTGGTTTATCCAATCCACAGGCCTTAGAAAGACAGACAGAGCAAAGAAGGGTTTGAGTGATTTAATTTTCCTAGAGCCAGAAGAATTTTCTGCCTGTTGTTGTGATGGCTACATTTGCACCATACTCTGGAGTCAGATGCAGATTTTTAGCTTAGAAACCCATATTGGGCAGCAGTACTCTGGTACTTTTCATTCTTACCAGGTGATGAATGTGAACATTGTCAAAAATCTTTGTTCCATGGATAAGATCTGCTGTTCCAGCACAGAGGACAGGACCTGTGCTCAACTGGGACAGTTTTTTTGTTCTTGAGTAACTGTTCCAATACATCTTAAACAGTCAGGATTTGAGCTCAAAAACTGGGCTTTTCAACAATGTACTCCAGGTATTTCTGAACGTACAGAATTTTGGGGGGGAAAAGCTGACCCCCATACACTTGTGAAAAAGGAAATGTTTCCCTCACTGATGAATGTTGTGTCTTGGCAGGAAACTACAGGGTCTTCCGTGATGATGTGGTGTTCTGGGTGACCTTTACCTGTGTAGCCTTGATGATTCCAGTGCTTTTTATTGGCTGCCCAAGAATTGTAAGTAACTGTGCTGTCACCTGAGAAGGGGGAGGGGTCAGACTTCTTAATGCAAAACCATGGGATATGTACAGAAAACTTAGCACAGCTTTGTGAAGCTCAGCACAGGGCCAGTTGCAGGCAGTTCCTGTTCCCTACTTGGGCTGAATGGTCCATAAGGAAAGAAATGACTTGTTGTAGTTTTGCACACAGCATCCACTGCATTTAATTGACTTCTGCTGTCTTATCAGCTTGGCTGGGTAACAGGTGTGTACAGCCAATTTATCACAGAAGAACTGATAAAAATTACAAAATACTTGTCCAGAGAAGCTGTGGCTGCCCTATCCCAGGCAGTGTTCAAGGCCAGATTGGAAAGGGCTTGGAGCAAGCTGGGACAGTGGAAGGCATCCCTGCCCACGGCAGGAGGTTGGAACTGGATGGGCTTTTAGGTCCATTTCAATCCAGGCCATTCCATGATTCTATGATTCTAATGTCTTAGGGAGGTGGGGAATAAAGAGTGTTAATCAGCCTCCTAAAGCTGTGTTTTTCTTCTGTCTAGCTGAACATTCTGGCCTCTGGAATAGTGGGCTCTTACACGGTGATCCTGGCCATTGCTTGTTATGTCTACACAAGCCTTGCTTACATTACCTTAGACCTGCTCAGAAGGGTCCTCAACAATTACTTCAGCAGAGCTTACACCAACGTGCCTTTTCAAAGGAATGGTGAGTCCTCCTAAGACTTTATTCTCTTTTTAAGGAGGAATCATTGCCTCTTTGGCTCTGTTGTAAACAGTGAGTGAGGGCAGGAAGGGGATGTAAGGAGAACACAGTACAGTGTGAGATTTAACATCCACATGAGAAATTCTAGTCCTTCAAGAGCAATACTGAGTAGACTCAAAGGCAGGAACCATCTTGCAGGTGTTGTGACAAAGGCCCTTGTGGTGCTGCTCAGACTTGGGCTGGCAGATTGCTGAGGAGTTTGCAGAGTGGGCAGTCAAAGGCCTGGTTCAGAGAAGAGACTCTTCCCAACTCCCTGTGTGTCATGGCCTCTGCATGGAGTCACTCTGGGCATGTGAGGATGTGGGGATGATACTTCATTCCTTTCTGTCACTAAACTAAATGTGTGTGTTTGTGCTTGGGGAAAGTAAGGAATGTTCTGCATTGCTGCAGGAATCTGTTTCTCTTTTTCTAGACTTCATCATCCTGTCAGTGTGGGCAATGCTGGCCCTCAGCGGGGTCACTGTGCAGCTCCGCCGGGAGAGGAGTGAGGTGCCCTTCCCACCACATCCCTATCTCACCTGGAAGAGGGAAAGGGAGCGTAGAAGCACCAATGTCTTAGACCCCAGCCATCATATCCCTCCCCTGAGAGAGAGGATCCACAACAAGCTGCTGCATATCAAAGTGTTCTTCCAGAAAGACCAGCCAGCCGGGGAGAGAACTCCACTGCTTCTGTAACTTTCCATAACTGGTGGGAACGGAGAGGGAGGATCTGGGAACGGTGAGGTGATTACCAGCAACCAGCCAGTGGTGCAGGATTTACCACTGCTAATTTGTCCTGCTGAATAAGAGATTGCTGTTTGCCCAGCTTGGCAGAGCAGTTACCTGTCCAGTACACTACATGCTGTTTGTGGCTCTTCTGTGGCAGGCTCTGCCTGCTGCAACCTGCCTGTGTCCAGCTGCAGGATCCTGTAGTCGTGGCCAAGGACAGGCATTGATCCTGTGGGGTCTGCTTTGCTGTTTGGGTACGTGAAATATCAAACAGGCCTTGGAAAGCAGCCTGCTGGTCGTTCCCTTGCATGTGGAAACCTCTGCTGAGGCACTGCCTGACTCGCTCCTAAGAGTGAGCAGCCTGTCCAGCTGTGAGGGGAGGGCCAAGGACTGGACACACAAGGAGTTCTTCCAGCAGGAACTGAGCATCTCCTTCTAGTAGAGGTACAAAATGTGTGGCTGCAGACACACTGGTTTCCAAGAAGTGTTACTGAACCTTGCAAGCTGAACTAAATGACTTGAATTGAAACTGCACTGAGTTAACTGTTGTACGTGTGCAGTGTGGGGCTCGGGAACAGGGACTGATCTGAGATAAGAAGACCTTTTCCCTCACTTTTGGGTGGTTCTGTGGCAAGCTGGTCATCTGGTCTGTGCAGAGATGACTGCTAAGAGGACACAAGAGGTTTGTGTCCCTGTTTGCTTTCTGAACAGCTTGTGTCTTGTTTCTGCTCTGGTGTAGTCTCTTTTTTGATGGTGCTGTCATAAAAGAAAAGAGTAAAAAATAAGCTGTTTGTAGCCAGTGGTAATTTTTTCCCCTGGAGTTGGCTGAAACACTAATTATTTATTTTTAATCATCTTTTAATTTTGCCTTTAAGGGGTGAAAACAGCATTCAGCTAGCAACGTACTGACCAGGAACTTTGCTGACTGAATGTGGTCCTTATCTATTTGAATTGCATCTGCTCAAAGCAGAATGCAGTATAAAAACAGACGAGGGACCAATCTCATGTGGTGGCTTTATGCTCTTCCTTAAATAAAACCCCAAGAGCCATTTTCAAAATGCTGACTGGAGCAATGTATTATTGGCTCATCCCAAGCAGACCTGAGGCTGTTTTACCTGTGCTTCCCCCCGTGCCCCCTCCTGGTCTCCAGTGGGGGTCTGTCATGCACTGAAGGATGGCTCAAGTCTCACGTCCTGTACCTTGACACAGGTTATGGTGACTCTTCCTCCTTCTCCCTGTGTCTGAACCTGCAGTGAGGGCAGCCAAGTGCACAGTGCTGCCTGCGTGATGTGAGTGGCTGCTCGGGTGCCTGCACAGAGCCTCCATGAGGGAACTTTCCAGGGGTGGAAGCTTAAGCTCTCAGCCACCACCTTAAATTCTTAGTAGGAAATATGTAAGAAACAGCTTTTTCTGAGAAAACTGGCAAAAGAACTTCTGGGAACTTGGTTGGAAGTTGAAACACCCTGGTATAGACAGGAATGAATGACTTTTAAATGGCTTTTCTTTGAGGCGTGAGAGCTCAAAGACAGTGTCCTAGGTGACTGAACCCTTCTGATGTTTAGACAGACAAATCCCATCATTGCTTGGAGCTGGACCATCTGCCTCAAACAGCAAAGCAAGGCTGAAATCCTGCAGTTTGGGTCTTGTTGCCCTGTGCTGTTGTGTGGCACATGGTGTAAACAAGGAGCTCTGCCCCAGTTCTCTGCCCGTCCTCCCTGCACTGATCCTGAGCGTGTCTCTGCCATGTGTACTGGCAAGCAGCAAACACTTCTGTGGTATAGAAATGCTCTTAAACATGTTTACCTTGGTGGGTTTTTATAACTGCTGCGATTAACATTGTGCAAGAAACAAGTTTAACTCTAATTTTCTATATCTTTTATAATAAAGATGTCTTTTCAAAGAATATTGGAACTAAAGAGGTCTCTTTGAATTCAATGGTGCTTTTACAGTTTAGCTTCTGCCTTTGATCTTGTAGGGGAGAGTTTGCTTTGAAAAATTTCTTCTTGCCAAGGGCTGAGGTGGGGGAGCTTGGCTGGTGTTGCAGTGACACCCAGAGGTTGTGACATGTGGCATGTGCTCTGTGCAGCCACTGAGGGAAGCGCGTGGTCCAGAGAGGCTTTCTTTTGTGAGCTTTGTTAGATGAGGCTCTAGAGAACAAAGGCATGGTTGTCATCCCCTTCTTGCCTGAAAATTGGTCTGCAAGATCACATAGGAATTCTACAGCAAAGCGGGCTTTGAACTCTTTTTCTGAGATCCTGACTTTCCTTTCTTTAGTTCTGCCAAGAGATGGTTCAGGAACTGTCTTCCATAATTCCATAAGCCACAGTGAATAACAGTGGTCATGATCAGAATACATGAACTGATCCACTGCAGTGTTGAAGGGGTATTTTCAAGGCTTTTTTTGTGTACTCCTTGAGGTCCAGGGTGAGATCTATTTAAGGTCTCTTTAAGGTCCCTTCCAGTACAAACCCTTCTATGATTCTGTGATTCCCTTCTGTCCTTGCCTAGAGCTGTCCTTGATCTGGAAAGGCTTCCAAAAAAGAGGGAGCCCATTCAGAGAAATCAGTAGGCTCCATCTCAAAATGTGCATTTTTCACTGAGCTTTTGAGCTTTTCATCTCTCTGCCTTCTGACCCATCTGCAGCTGTAGGTCTGCAGTGGTCTTGGCAGTGTTTTTTGGGGCAAGCTTTAGTGGAACTTTGGTTCCTGGTTGGTTTATCCAGTGAAGAGTAAGCATAAGAAACACAGCGCCTTTGGGTACGCAAGGTGAGTATTGTGCTAGGTTACTTGTCCCGACTCAGAGGCTGGAATGCATTGATAAATTGATATAGCCAGATTTATTTGAATTTTGCCAATGTCTATCTGGTTATGTCGTCCCCTCCATATCCTGGATTAGAAGGCTCTGGTGTCTGAGTTTTCTCGGGAAACAACAGCTCCCATAACACTTCTGTGTGTTCAACAGATGCTTTTTGTTTATGGTATTTACTTTATTGCTCGCAGACTCTGTCTGCTCTAGCCCCCAGCTCCAGGCAGCCAGCTGACTCCTGCTGAGCATGAAGGGCTTTGTGCTTCCTTGCATGCTGGGAGAAGTCAGCTTCAAACCAGAGTAATAAACAAGCTCATTTTGGGGGTGAGAGGGAGTGGCAGGAGAAGAAGGTTGTGTAAAACTTCCCTGCCTGCTTCAGAACTGGGTCTTCACAAGGCTGCCTCATCAGAAAAAGCACCAGTTCCAACTTTTCCATCTTATCTGGTGAAACAACAGATTATCTAATATGCTCAAAATGAGCTGGATTCAATTTTTTTTATCCTGAATACTGAAGGTGAGGGGGAAAGCAATACGGAGGAAGCGAAGAAGCAGAGATAGACAATAGTAGGAGGGAACTGCTGATTGCTTAGCCAGGAATGTAATGAGTTGCAGATGATGAGTCATTTAATAATTTGTTTACAATGTTCCTGAACATAGTATTGGAAAAGGGAGGGTGCTGATCACCCTGCATCCACTGGCGTGCCGTGTTGTTTGAGCTTCCCAGAACTGACTTCTCAAAAACAGCTCTACTGCTGCTCACTGCTGGAAGAGCCAGCCTCAGGTGTATGGACTGGGAGACTTCTGGTGCTGAGAACACTGCAGGGAAATCACTGTCCACCGTTCTTCAAAAAAGTAAACCTTCACCTTGGGAAAGGGAAGGAGACTGCAGCTGGAGTTGGTGGGTTTCCCCTGTGCCTGTTCATGGCTGGTGCCTGAGCAGTGCTGCCAGCATGTGCTTCTTCCAAGACTGCAATGATGAAGTGTTTCTCTCCTTGCTGGGCACTTGGTTAAGGCAGATGTCAGGTGAGGTTTTTTCTGAACATGGGAAATGATGATATTCTCTGATACAAGGGCCACACTGCCTCCCAATGTCTGGGAAAAGGAAGGTGATTGCAGGCAGCAGGAACTCAGTCCCTCCTCACATAGAGTTCCTGTTCAGCCCTACTTGGGCCAAATGGTCCATAAGCAAAGGAATGACTTGTAGTTTTGCACACAGCATCCACTGCCTTGAGTTGACTTCTGCTGCCTTATCAGCTTGGCTGGATAACAGGTGTGTGCAGCTGATTATTGCAAAACTGATAAAAATTACTAAATACTTGTCTGGAGAAGCTGTGGCTGCCCCAGCCCAGGCAGTGTTCAAGGCCAGGTTGGACGGGGCTTGGAGCAAGCTGGGATAGTGGAAGGTGTCCCTGCCCATGACAGGGGATGGCACTGGATGAGCTTTAAGGTCTCACCTTCCCTCTGCCCTCATGCTGTGAGCAGCACCACAGTGCTCTCCTGGCCAAAGTGACCGCCGGTCATGCCACGGACACTCAGACTCCAGGATCTCCAAAAAGAACAAGTGCAAGTTTTACACTCAAATGGCAGACTTGGAAATTCCTCTTTTAACCAGAAAAGTGTTTAAGGAAACTCCCTAAGCCAATGTAAGTTTCATTTGGGTATTTACACAGGGATCTCACTACATGTAATTCTGCATGAAAACAGTGCCATTAGTTCTGTATTTTACCAACCTTCTAATCCCAGGTGCTTGTTAAAAAGTCAAGGCTTTTTAAAGCTTTTAGTTGTACAAACCAGCCCAATTTAGTTTCAGTCTGCCCTCAGCTGAACAGCTGCCACATAGAACAGTTTTGGTTACCTTTCTTTTTATCTTGTGTTGCAAACAAGGCTCATCTCAGACTCAGTATCTTGCTTTAATCAGGAAGACATCCATGTTTTAAGTCAACTTTATTGACAAAATAAGTTTACTGTACAGTATACAATTCTAGCCATAAATCCTTTTCAAGCCATCTGCATTACAAAAATAACAGGTATGCAATGAAAAATAGTCACTCCACACACTGTGAAGGCTCTTTAAAATCCTAAAGTGATCAGGGCAGGGGAATGAAAGGGGAGATATATCAAATGTGAAGACTAGGAGTAGATAAATTAAGTCACATTTTTGTTTAATTTACAAAAATAAACACTAATCAAGCATCATTTCATAATAGAGCAACCTCAAAGTACTGCCACAGACCAACAACCCTCTCCTGTATTCGGAAGCCAAACCAGAAGTCAGCCATGAAGCTGAATTCAGCATCAAATGGATAGAAATGCCTCTTGACACCAGTGCATGGCTGAAAAGATGCTTCTAGAAACAAGAATTTCAACAACTGAACCCAAAATTCCTTGTGAGTTTGCAATAACAGAACACTCCACTGAAAAAAGATGTTGCTTCTGGTAAGTCAGCAGCTTGCAAGCCACAGCAAAAATGCAAAATCTAAATCAGAGAAGCACTGGCGAGGCTTTACAGATAATATAAAAGCAGACAAGAATATTTTGTGCTTGAGCTAAAATGTTCCCCCAGAATTTCCCCTAGGCTGTTTCACAAGTCTGGAAATGGCCATAATTTTTTTCCATGGATGTGAATATCCTCAGTGTGTTCTTAAGCCCAGCAAAAAGCCTAGCAGCAGCTTCTCCATTTCTAAAGCAGGCTGTGAGAACGTGGAGACCTGATTTACCTGTCCTTTCAGCACATGCATTAGTTCACTGAGAACAAGCATTTACTGCCTGCTAATGCTCCCTTCTAACTTTTTTCCTCTTAAAAGCATCACAGGAAGGAGCAGCAACAGAGAGAACAGAACAAAGGTACTGAGCTGCTCCTCAGTCAGCCCAGTGACGCTGAAAGCTCCCCCTTAGGCCTGTGGAACGTTTACCTTGAGCTCAGGGAAGCTGTGGTGGCTCACAGAAAGCTGCATTGAAGCTGGCACGCTGGGAAGTGTTGGATGCTTGGTTCCTTCTGTGGTGTTGTCACTGAAAATCAAACTTGACTAAGTGGTAGCTGATTTCAGGATAGCTCAGCTCATGTTGCTTGGTGGGTTATTGAACAGCCAGAATGTTAAACTGTGGGTGGCAGCTGTAGTTCCACAGTTTTCTGTAGCTGACAGCTTTCATTCTGCTTAACTCACTTTAAAACCTTCTTGATGACTAGCTAGTACTGGAGAAAGGAAAATTAGGAGTATTAATTGCAGGCTGCCAACTCTGCCATGAAGCTGCTTCCTCCTTCCTCCACCTCCCCCTTTCTGCTGCCACTGCTTGGGTGCTTTCCAGTTGCCATTCCTCACTTAGGAAGTTTGGGCAGGCAACTGGAGAAGAAAGACAAGGGACTCTTGTGGCTTCTTACTGACAGAGAACTGCGCTGGATTTCCTCTCCTGAGGGTAAAGGCTGAGGCAGAACTGTATTGCTACCTGTGTTGCTGAGAACAACAAAGTGGGAATAGTTCTTTCCATGTTCTCACAATACGATTCAGTGTGCATATTTTAAAGAATCTTGTTTCCTTTAAAAACTCCAAACTATTGAAGGACAGCATTCCTTATGTTTAAAAATTGGCCTTGTATTTGAAAGGGATACCCCAAGGCTAAATGACAGAAATCCTTATGTGTTGCCCCTCCCATCAAGGAGGTTTGTTGCAAAATGAGAATTTATTAAAACCAAAACAAAAGGAAAAAATGCTATGTGGATCATGCACAAAGCATATTCATAAGTTACTACTTTCTAAGGCAGAGGTCAGACTTGAAATCTTACCTTTATTATCTAAGAGTTGCACTGAACTTTGCATGAGCAATAATTTATATAAATTACTTGAAATCTCACCTTTTATCTGTAAAACAAGTTCATATAAAAAGAATTTGCAATTCAGCAAGTGCATTAATCCATTTCCTACTGAGGTTAGATCTATGGCAATCAATCTGTCACTGAGGGTATTGCAGAATACCAGCTGAATTTATGTCACACAGTATAAAAGCCACTGAGCTGGAGTTGGATGCATTCTCTTGCTGGTGCCCTATTCAGTAACAAGTGCTTGACCAATGCCCCCTGATGCTCCATTGGTTTAAGTGTGCAACTGAAGCTTGCTGATTCCCAGAGTCCTTAGCTTTTCCTCAGGCTCAGATCACTGCTTGTCACTAATCCTGACAGGGATGTGCTCTCTGATGCATCCTCTTTCTTCAGGTTCAGAAATGATTCTCTAGTGATTTGAAGAATTTCTCTCAAGCCTTTGTTTTCTTGCTAAAACCAGAGAGAGAGAAACACATTAATAGGACTCCAGAAACAAATCAGGGTAACTGTTAAAACCTCCCCTCTACTCCAAACGAATGCATAAGGAGTAAAACACTGATTTGAAATCAGTGCTGTGTCATCTTCTCCAAGGGAGCAAATGAGGTTTGTGACGCTCCTGCTCTCTTGGATGGGCTTTAAGCATCCCCTCCTTGACATGAAGCTGTAGTGGTGCTTCCCCTGCTCCAGCAAGGCAAGGGTAGCACAACAGCAGTGAGTGACTGGGACAGTAACTCCATAAAACACCTGGGAGGATCTTTACTCCCTTTAATATCTGTGCCCCTGCAGCTTTCTCCTCACCTCAAGCTGGGTGATGCGCTCCTGCTCTTTGCAGCCATGCCTTTCATCCACCTCAATGGCTTTTCTCATTACTGCTGCCATCTCTGTAATTTGGTCCACGTGCACTTGCAGCTCCTGGGATACAATATTTAGTAATATCTTAGTAATATATTTTCTGCATTATTAAAAAAAGCAAAGCATTAAATGTGATTTAACTGCTGTGACTTTTTTTAACACAGACCTCAATTGTGGAAAACAAATTCTCTCTAACTTTCCCGTGTGGGCAGCCACAGTGGTCCTGGTTATTTAAATAAACCTGGTTTGCCCCACAGTGATCCCTCTCACGGGGATTTGATATAAGCTTAAACAACTGTGATCCTCAGCCTCCAAATGGCTGCAAGTTGGTGCCATGCTTGCCCTGAGCAGGCAGCAGGAACTGTGCAGTAGGAACTGATGTGTGTTATTTTGGAGAACAGCAGGGAAAGCCATATTCCAGTTGTCTGAAACCTGATCTCCAGTACTAGCCCATGGATAGGCGTTTTTTGCTAAAAAAGAGTAGGTGCAGTGGTCATCCTTACTATGTCGTACGTTACAAAACTCAAACCTGTCCTCCACGTTCTAATTTAGGTTCTTTTGCTTGGATCCACCTCCAACTCCAGCTTATCTGGGCTCTGGACTTCAGAGGTTCAGAAAGAAGGGTCACTGCTGCCTTTCCCTGCAATGCTACATGAGGAGCCTGTGCCACTCTGGTATTTGCTGCTGCTCAGTTAAGCCAGACAGTTTAATGGTATTTCCAGCAGCTTTTATTTTTCAACCTTTTATTCCAACTCTGCTGTGATGCCAGTCTAGTTGTGCCTGACCTGGCCTTTGGACAAAATCCACAATATTTATTGGCTAATATCAGGAAAAGCAGGACAGGAGGGCTCAAGTGAAGGACAGTAGAGGCTACAGCTAAATCCCACCTTTAAATGATGAGTTTGATGGGAGGTCTATATAGCTGGCAGATGATCAGCTTGCTTTTAACCTAGCACAAAGAACTGCCTCACTTGGAATCATACACTTATCTGACCAAAACAAATACCCTTTACTAAAACAAACATCAGCCCTTTCCTCTCTGCCATTCCAACTGCCCCAGCTATAATTTAGCAGTTGTTAAATGCCTACTCTCAATGTGAGGGGGTGGGGAAGAACTTGCTGTGAATCTTTTATTTTCTTCTCAGTTTCCAGTGCAGGTGATGACATGAAACTTTTTTTTTTTTTTAAGAACTCACAAATTTAGCTTGACAGGAAGCTGTGGTCAGGCAAGGATGTACCCTTGAGAAGGACTGGGTAGGAGCTGTGGGTTTCAGATATACTGCTGTCCTCCCTACTTCCTGCATTCCCAGCTCATGTGGGCTGTGGATCAATACAACTTTGGGCCTGTTCCAAGGTCCCTGATGTTAGGTCAGATCCTAACACAAAACTGGAAGGCTCTGCTCTGGAAGGCACATGTGGAAAACTTAGATGGGGTAAAACCAAAGAGTGCAATGAAAGTGAAAGCCTCTGTGTCTGTCTCTCCTTTCTTTTGTACATACTGGGTTTTTTCTCTCTGAAGAGATAAAAACCAAAAAGGGGCCACACCCATTTTAGGGCCTTGTTTCAGCTGAGCAAATTCAAGCAGCACACTTAGATCAGGGTCACTATTACCAACACACCCTTTTCTCTTGCAAACAATGCTATCAAAATAAATTGTTGTTCTGTTTCAAGGAGGCGCTTCTTGATCTGCAGCAATCAATGATCTTGTAATAATCTGTAAACAGGCACTAAAATAACAGCTGGCACTTGGGAAAACAGCATTACTGGGAACAGGGAGCTTAACTCCTGGGCTATAATGGATTTTTTACTTAACAAGAGAGAAGTATTTAAAAAGTGCTTCAAGACTGTTCAGTCTTCCTGAGTATGAAGCCTGAGCTAGAGAATAAATAATGACATTCCAGAAATCCTAAGTGTCAGGGTAAGGGTGATGTATCTTTTTCATCAGGCATTCATGTAGGAAGAGGTTTAATGAAAATGTTGAAGCCTAAATCTCCTGTTCCAATTATACACCGAGATGTTATTTTTTCTTTTTAGTTTCTTTTTCTTGTTTTTCCATTGAAGTGCTCCTAAATGAACTATTACAGTCCATTTCAGGATGGATTTAATTTTACCCTCTTGTGTTGGTTCTCCTGAAGCTGGAGCAGATGCTATACCATATTCTGAGGTAACTTCTGTTGAAAATCATCTATATCTGTCATTTTTAAAGATTTTATGTTAAAGATACAGTTCTAATCCAATAATTTTTTTCATACCAAGGGCACTAATTACACACTTAGGATGCTGTAAGCAGGCAAGAAAGAATCAAATTCTTAAATTTTGTCTTCCCAGTAAGCAGACCCTAACTTTGCTTTGCAAACTTAAGTTAGCTGAGGTCAAAGGTTACTAAACACTTAGAACTTATGTCTACACAGCTGCATTGCTCTAATGATTATGTTAGATTTTCAGTGAAATGTAATACTTTGCTGGAAAGTTCCTGTTTGGATCTGTTAGTGACCCAGAATAATGAATTCCCCCAAAATTTAAAAGTCCTTTTGACCACTGAATAACTGAACATATACTTTTGTTTCCTGCTTCATCCAATTATTCAATGGTCAAAAGGACTTTTAATTTTTAAAAATTATTTACAATATTTAGGGGTAAAAATATTTGAATATTGAATTTAAAAAGCTTTTTCCTCCTACTCTCTGTAAGCACAGGTTTACTAATTATTTGTTGGTGTCACAAGCATAAGTTAAAGCTGGTCTAAACCCCTAAATATTAGTAACCTCTGGCAGTGTAACGGGGCAGTTGCCTTAAAGATGGAAGTGAAACAAAAGTAAATTAAGCAAACACAGTAATGAAATGGTACCTGTTGAAAGTTTCAACAAATGAGAAGCTGGTAAGGTTGACTTATTCAACTGATAGTTTCCTGTTCATGTTGGATGGAGTGGATTACAGAAATTAGGACTTGTACAATGACACAAAAATTGACATGAAGTGAGCTTTGAATTGATCCACTACAAACTAAATCCAAAACAACGCAAAAAACCTCAATGAAGTTATTACCTTGGAATGCTGCTCTTTTAACTTCATTATTATACTTGGATCATCCTTTTTGCTCGCCATAAGCAACCTAAACATCTGTTCTCTGTACTTGCTCATGATGAGCTCCAGAGCAGACTGGTGCTCTTCGAGAGATGTGCGCAGTTCTGCCAACAGAATTTAAAATGCATTTAAGACTTTAACATAAAGAAGCAAATCAAAATGCACAAGTATTTCACCCTGAGAAAACAGAAATCAGCCTGTAATTGAGTGTCCCCTCTCCCTGCACCATAAAATCTACAGAAGCTCTGCAAATGGTTTTGATGGTGACCAGCCTGGGACAATTCCTGGTCAGTAACAAACAGTCTTTTGTTAGTGTGACTTTGTGTTCAGTCCCTCTGGCTGACAAAAGCCATCTGCAGTGTGGCTGAGTAGCTTTACCCCAACCACTACGAGCCACACTGTACAAAAGGCAGGCAGGAATTCACAGATCTGTTTTAATCTGCAGCTTGGTAAAAACAGAGTTGAAAAATGCTTCTGTTCAAAATATACTGAGTGAAAGGATAAATAACCCTGAGGCAAGACTCATCTGAATTGAGATCACTGAATCTCTTGCTGAATGGAACTGTTAGAATACCTAAGGCTTTCCAGGAGAAACAGTGCATTCCTAGTGTACAGAATTCCAGAAGGAATTCATACTTCTGTACTTACACCGTAACTTGTCCTGACTGCTCTTATTATTTTCAGCAGTGGTTAAACATTTCTTCAAACAGATCCCTATATTGCAGAATTAAGTTCTATTTATCTCCTTACTTGTGCTGGACATTAGGTAAGGACCGAAAAAAGTAGTTTTTCCCAAATCTCTCTTTTTGTTCATCAGTCCCAGAGGTTGGACTTTAGGTCTCTTGAATTGTATTATGATCAGTTAAACTGACAAATTGAAATTAGAAGAAAACATTTCCTCTACAGCTATGTTTTGAAAAAAGATCAGTGGTAAAAGTCTGTCTCCAGTGGTACAGGCTGGAGCTTGAAAATGACAGAATATTCATGTTTTACCTTTGTTTTCCTGTTGCAATTCCCTAATCTGTCTGTTTTCCTGCTGGATACCCATCACTAGAGTAGACCGAGGGCGATGTCTTGCTACTTCATTGAGCTCTTGGACTTCTTCCTGGTACTGGTTATTACAAAAACAAACCAACAATGCACAGCATATTCAATTAACCAAAGGCAGGCTAATATTACTCAGCAGGTCACAAAGCACCAGTTCTATTGTCACTCAGAGTCTGTAACCAGGAAGACAATAATAATATCAAACACACACACCAGAGAGTGTTGCACACATCCTGTCCTTTAGAGACACAAAAGCATCACCTTTGTTTTTAAACAAGTTTCATATCTTAGATGTGTGTAGTGGATACTATTTAACCTTCAGTTAATGCAGGCCAAGTTCACCATCAGGTAATTTAAAACTCGTAGAGATGTGGTAAAGACAAACCATGAGGTACAAACCTCTTGACATTTACTGTGGCTTCCCAAAACCTTAAACCACAAGGCTCTGTGGGTACAAGTCACTCAGGCCCGAGTCAATAGATCCTGACTCCCAATAGATGGGGAAATGTAACACCCTTGATCTGAAGCCATGAAGCCTCTGCATGACTAGTTTTACAGGGCTGAATTTCATGCAGGGTTTTATTATTTTATAGGCCCATTAACATATCTTGGGTTCATTAAAGTGACAGGATGAACTCCCATATGGAAAGTCACAAGACATCTTTACATTTTCCCAGGAGTTCTCTTGTCAAAGTCACACTCAATCTAACAACATGCCTCAAGCAGCTTAACATCAGAGTAGAAATGAGCACAAAAAAGCCCAAGAGGCTATTTGGAAACAAAAGGAGACACTACAAAGTATTCTGTACAGAAGAAAACACGACAGAGCCTCTGTATGATTAAATGGATATGTTGAAATTAATGGAAATGTGTAGTATTGCACCGGAGAGCAAACCAAGAGACACCACAGAGTGGTTTGTAAGATACCAAGTCTGTTTCTACCAGTGTTCTTCAAATAAATGCTTGTTTTCAATATTTAGGCTGGAGTAACTGTGAAAACTTTTTTTCACAGGCTCCAACTATATCAACAAGCTATTTTTAGATGAGAGCCACACCTCTAACAAAAACACCAAGTGTGCATTACAGGATTAACCCAACAGCATGCTCCTTCTGTGCTGCACCGAAGCACCCAGAGGATGTAAATGCTGCTATTCCCAGGAGCAAGAAGGGCTGGAGAGCAGACCTGTTTCATGGCTTCCACCCGCTTGTTGAGCGCCGTGGTCTGCTCGATGAGCGCCTCGGCCGCGCTGTCGTGTTCCCTCAGCCGCTCCACCAGCGCCTTCGCGTCCGCCAGCGCCTTCTCGATCGTGCAGCTCATTTCTGAACACAACAAAGGCACCGCTGGCACCACAGCACCTCTGCCACACAGCACAGCTACCTCGGGGACAGAGCAGCTGCCAGAGGCGGGGTACTGAACACAGGAAGCTGGGCAGTGCACGTGCTTCTGGCAGAGTGATGTAGAAAGGAAAAGCATATTACATGAACTCATTCATTTTTTAATGCTACTTTTTCTTTAAATGCGCTCTCCTAACAGCCATAATAAACTGAGGTATAAATCCAGCACAAAAGAAAATGCTGAAGGATTACAGTGGCCTGGAAGATTCTGATGACTTAAATCAGCAGAGAAGGAGCAGCTCAAACTCACAGAGTCGAGAAAATTGCTCGGGGAAAGCTCAGAAGATGAAAGGCTTGTGTTTTGTTCATGTCTATAAATGAACACGAACATCACTGCATGGAATGGAATTGTGACATTTTCAACAGCATGGAGAAAGACAGCAGCTCAGCTAAGGAAAAGAACCAACTGCATCCTTTAAACACCAGCCTTCTAACTGCAGTACTTGTTTACAGGAATTATGGATTGCCAGAACTGCCAAACTTGCAAAATGCTTGTGCCTACTGCCAGCAATACTGACCTTTACACTACATTTTTTCATATTCATGCTTGATAGATTAAGTTTCAAGACCAAGATTTTCAGCCTAAGTTTTTATTTTCTTTTAAGAAACCTTGGACTCGTCCTACTGAAAAGGAAATCTATTTAAGCTTCTTGAACAGATTTCAGCAATCAAACAGCAGGGATAGAGGTTTATGAGATTTATGGGCCTTGTTGATATCAGGCTTACTATTTGGTTTAGGAAATGTTCTGAGGTACAGAAAGAATCAACTATATCCATTTCTTAGCTAGGCCATTTGTGAAAGTAAAGATTTTTGTAAGCATTAAAGATTATTGAGTCTTTCCTCAGCTATGTGGAAAAAAAAAATCAAGTTGATTTTCTAACTTTCTCAGGCACCTTTACGAATCATAGCCCAGGATCTTTAAGCCAAGCTTAAAAAAACTCCTCAAATTCCTCAACTGACCTTTTGCCCCTCTCCCAGGTAAGCAATAGAAGGAAGGATATTTCAAACACTACACATTTAACCTGTGTTTTCTGGGATTCATGTGCTATCAAAAGCATTAGCATTAGAAAACAATCCTGTTTATCAGGCAGAATTTTCATTTAACTTTCCATATGATGTATTTGATGTATCAAGGTCTTCAGCAGGCTGCTGTGTTATCACAGGTAGTTAATTTATTCAGCCTGACTTAGCAGTTTGAGGGCTTTCAAATATGACATGCAAAAGAATCAGACTGCATTGTTTTTAAGGATCTGCTTTCCTTGCTCCTCCCTCCAGTCAGATTTCCTACAGAAATGTCCCAGACAAAAGATGACCTTCCACACTAACTGGCTGAACTGCTACAGAAATTGATTTAGTGAGATCCATGGAGCTGCTGAAGAGCAGCCTTTAATTCAGCTCACAGTCCAGGAATTCTCTGGCCAGTATAAACAAAGCCTCTGAGGCCTCTCCATGAGCTGGGAATACTTTTGGCATTCAAACTACAATGCACTTAACACCTCTGACAGTTTGTCTGCATCCATATACATTTTTAAACAGTGTATGTTTAATATATGCACATTCTCGTTTTTTTCCCCAGCCCAACCACACCAAAGAAAAAGAAGCTGATTTGTGGCAAAGCCACTGATGTCCCTTTTCACAGGGAATGTGCTGGGAAAGATGTGTGGAATGCAGCCCCACAAATTCTGCAGTCACTGTCCCCAGTCAGGCCAGGGCCCAGCTCCAGTTCAGGCAGCATTTGTACCTCAAAAAGCAGAATCATTGTTTGCATCATGGTAATTCACATTGGTCCTAAATCCTGGCTCTGATACCTTTTGGGCAAGACAGTGGTCCTAATCCTTCAAACTGAAAGTGCTCTCTGGCTGCCTGTGGAAAACAAAACCTTTGCCTGATCCTGGAACTGAGCTAAACCTGTGGGTTAGCCTGGACATTTAGCGAGTTGAAAAACCCCAGTTATTCAAATATACTTGATTTAAGCAAATTCTTATCATGTATTATTTTTTATGAGCATGACTATGGGAACTGAAGTTAATGATTCCTGAGCCCTGCCCTACCAGAGATGCCCAGCTGCACAGATGCTTGTTAGTGCAATCTTGTCAACAGGTAGCAGAGCAACAACTCACCCCAGCAACACTCCTACTACACACTCACCGCCTGTCACTTCCTGCTATTTACTAATGGCTTTCCTTACCAAATTAAAACCAAAAAACAACGCCAAAGAATAAAGATCTCTGTGCGACCACAGCCGCCTTCTAATTCTCTGCCTCTTTCTTTCCATCCTTACTGGAAGCCACCGTTTCCCACGGCTTGTGGGTTTTGTTACCACAGTCACCAGTTTGGCAGCGCTGAGCCAGAATGCAATTTCCAAGGAATTCCAAGGAATTTAGGCTGGTGCAAAGGTCCCGGCGTGACAGGAACATCCCGGGCATGTCACCGCCGCGCTCCCGGTGTGACAGGAGCATCCCGGGGATGTCACCGCCGCGCTCCCGCTGTGACAGATCCCGGGGTGTTCCCTCCGCACTCCCGGTGTGGCAGGGGCGTCCCGGGAGTGTCACCGCGGGGAGCGTCGCCTCCTCCCCCCAAAACGCGGCGACATCGCGACGCTGAGGCGCGACACCGGTGCCTGTCGTGACACCGCCGCGAGCCGAGACACACGAGGGGTCCCTGGCCCGCTCCGGCCCGCGGGTCTGAGGCGGGGGCAAGGGGCGTCCTCCTCCTTTACGCCCCTCAGGGCGCCCCGGCCCTGGGGCGTCCCAACGCGAGTCCGGCCGCGCTCCCGATCGCCCGGCCGCGCCCCCCCGCCGAGCTCCCGATCCCCTCCCGGAACTCACTCATGCCCGGGGCTCCGGCCGCGCCGGGGGTCAGCCCGGACCGGCCCCGACCGGTGTCAAATGGCGGCGGCAGGGGCGGGCGGCGCGTCCCGACCCCGCCAGGGGGCGCCGTGGGGTGGGGGCGGCACCGGCCGCGCGCCGCTCTCGCGAGAGGACGCCCCTCCGCGGCCACCGGCCCCAGATCTCGCGAGAGGACGCCCCGCCCTCGTATAGGTCCCGAGGCCTGCGGGTGTGAGCTGGGCTTTGTGCCAAACCGGGATTTGTGTTAAATTGTACATCAGCAGCTCTAGCGGGACATTTAGGATTAAGCAATTGCATTGTGAGTAGGTTTAGATTGGATATGAGGAAGAAATTGTTCCCTGTGAGGGTGGTGGGGCCCTGGCACAGGTTGCCCAGAGAAGCTGTGGCTGCCCCATCCCTGGCAGTGTCCAAGGCCAGGTTGGATGGGGTTTGGAGCAAGCTGGGATAGTGGAACCCCATGACAGGGGGTGGAACTGGATGGGCTTTAGGATCCTTCCCAAGCCAGGGCATTGTGTGATTCTATGATCGTATGCTTGTCTCATATTTTACGAAAAAAGGGAGGCAGTCTGAAAATGAACGGGCTGTGTGGCTGAGAGCCATCAGGAGTGAAGTACGCAGGAATGAGCAGTAACTGCGGGAAGGTTCACACCGGCGATCGCAATCACCCACCCCCTACCAGAAACAAACCCCAGACTGAAATGGTGAGAGCTCCGGCTGCGCACTCATGTGCGTGAGAAGCCAGAGATACACGCAGCGAACGGGGTTGGGTACTAATTAACAAATTACATAACTTGCAGCCCGTGAACGCTGATGCTTCTGTTTCTTAAAATGTACAAATAGCGTGACGTTTCGATGATCGAGGAGCCGTCTGCGGGAATGCTCCAGCTCCTGCTCTGCGCATATTTGAACACCGAATTCCCACGCAACCTGGAATAACACACGGACCTCCCGCCCCTCGTGCCTCGCCCGCAGATCTCGCGAGAACACGGCGGCCTCGGCCAGGCCCTCCCACAGGGCGTCCCCGTGCTCTCGCGAGATCGCGGGCTCCTCCCCCGAGCCGTGCGGGGAGCGCAGGGACGGGCGGGGCGTCCGCGCCCAGGCGGGATCGAGGTCGGGAGCGGCAACGGGAGTGGGGCCGGCACCGGCCTCGGCATGTCGGGCGAGTGATCCCGGCCGGGCGCTGTGGCCCGGGGAGGTGCGGACAGGGGCCGGGCGCTCCCCCCGGGGGAGCCGCGGTGCCGGCGGCGCCCGTGGCCGCGCGGGGCCCCCGCGGGCTCAGGGGTGGGCGGAGCGGGGGGGGCTCCGGCCGCCTCTCCCACCCCCGCGGGCGCCGGGCGCGCAGGCCGGACCCGGGCCCCGCGCTCCCCGCCGAGCCGCCCGAGGAGGGGGAGCAGAGCGCTGCAGGGACATGGAGGGCGCCCGGCCGGAGACGCCCGCGCCTGGCCCCGTCTAGGGCGCCCCGCGGGCCTCGTCCCTCCTCCTCCTCGGAGCGGGGCCGCGGCCGCGCCCGGGCGCGGCGAGGAGCGGGACCGGGGCTGCTGCACCACAGGAGGAGCCGGCCCAGGTGAGAAACACTTGCTGTCCCCTTAGCGCTTTGCAGCGGTGCTGCCCCGGCCCTTCGGGCTCCCCGCCACGCCGAGGACAGACTGCGAGTGCTCGGGCCGGGCAGGCAGCGGCCGTGGCTCCCGCCGAAGGGGCCGCGCTGAGCCCCGGCAGCTGCAGCCGAGCACGGGGCCCAGGCCTGCTCCTCTCCCTCCCTCCGAGGAAGCCGCCGTCTGACTTGCGTGATCCTCGTTGCTTTAATATTTTAGGCTTTTCAGTGAGCTTGTATGTATTTTTTGGTTCTGTGTATTCTGTAATTCAGCAGAAGTACATGGAAAAACAAATTCTTACGCTAGAAATTGCCGTTTTCGGTGGTGCCCAGCGACAGGAGGAAGAGCAGTGGCCATAAACTAAAACACGAGAAGTTCTACCTCAACATGAGGAAGAACTTCTGTACATTAAGGGTGGCAGAACCGTGGAGCAGCTGCCCGGGGAGGGAGTGGAGTCTCCCTCTGAAGACATTCCAAACCTCCGTGAAGGCATTACCCTTTCTAGGTCACCCTGCCTTGGGAGGGGGTTGGACCAGCTGATCTCCGGAGGTTCCTTCCAGTTGTAACTGTTCTGAGATTCTTATAATTTCACACTTGGTATATTTGTCAGTGAGGTGTTGAAGTACAGATGCAATTATTAGTTTAAAAATAAAGATATATTTAGCAAAGACAGGACTGAAAATCGGCTTAAAATTCTGATTATGCTACTTAAAGGTCTTTAGAGCTTCATCATAAATTAATTTTTTCCGTGTTACTTATTTTAGGAAATAAGCTTTAAATAGGAAGCAGTTTCTGTACTTCTTTAAAGTTGGTTTTAAATATAGAAGTCGGGAGAGTAATACTATGCATTTTTGTTGCCTTTTCAGCAATATAATTCCACTTTTCTCTGTATTTTTCCTCCTGAGGAAAAATAGTTTCTTCTCATAAAAGATGTAGTCTACTAAATTTGGACTCTTAAGACCTGCATATTTCTAGGATGTTATGTGTAGATTGCATAGTCATGTTATGGTGTGTTTTGTTTGGTTTTCTTTCACCGTGTGCAATTTCTTTCTACTTTCGATGTCTGTTTCTTTCAGGAAGAAAATGAAAATATTTTCTGAGTCTCACAAAACTGTTTTTGTTGTGGATCACTGCCCCTACATGGCAGAATCATGCAGGCAGCACGTGGAATTCGATATGTTAGTGAAGAACCGCACCCAGGGGATTATTCCTCTGGCACCCATCTCCAAGTCCCTGTGGACCTGCTCAGTGGAGTCATCCATGGAGTACTGTAGAATAATGTATGATATTTTCCCTTTCAAGAAGCTGGTAAGTTCTGCCAGCCATGCTGCATATCGTGCTTGATACAATAAGGGATGTTTTCATGTTTTATTTAAGTCTTTTAATCTTTGTGGTGTTTAGAGTGAAATATCAAATATAGTTTATCACTTAAAAATTTATTTTTGCTGTTTATATACTTTATACTCCTTTAATTGGTTGTGGTAGTATATGAATCTCATTACATGTTTAATTTTGGAACCTTTCCTTGTCTTACTGCCACTTTACAACTTGGTGCAAGACACGGAGAGCTGCTTTAGGGCAACTTAGAGATTTATTATTGTGCTCTCCTGAGCTATGACTTTACAAAAACATGAGTGAAGTATTGTCTCAAGTTGAATTTTGTTGCTAAACACATGTGGTAGCGCTCCATAAGAGTTTTGGGATCAACTTTGAAGGAATTCTGGGCTTTAGGAAGAGGTAGGATCATCATGAAACTACCGGTTCAGAAAAGTGGGAGAGCTTCTGGTACACACAGCTCCTTGTTTAGAAGATCATATTTTCTTAGTGATGTTTATTAGATCTTGGTAGATACCTACTCCATGTTGTACTGTGACAGATGTTGGAGAATGATGTGCAGTTTACAGTATTAGAATTCACTTAATTTTGTAGCTATTCTACTGGAAATACTATCTGATTCTTAAAATACTGATGTTTGGAAAATCTGATTTGGTGTAGAAAATGATTTTGTGGCATACAAATAGAAGTTGTTCATCATATTACTAAGGGGAAAACTGAATGCAGCAGAAGTGTGTGATTTTTGTGGGTTTGTTATTTTGAGTTTGGCTTGTCATTGCACGTTATCTCCCTGCTATCAGAAAAAAGAAGTGCAATTCGTGTTTGTTTGGATTTGGGGAAGTAACAATGTAACGGCTGTTATCTTAACGTGCTTTTTGGATCCTTGTAGGTGAATTTCATTGTTAGTGATTCCGGGGCTCATGTGTTGAATTCTTGGACTCAAGAAGATCAGAACTTGCAGGAGGTATGATTTGTTACCGTTCTTTTGTTTTGTAATTCTGACTTCATTGTGAAATAAACATTTTGTTCAGTATGAAATAACTCTGACTGATTACAGTGTTGGTGGATCTAGTCTGAAATTATTGTATAACAGAATTTCAAGTAGCTGCCTGTGAGCCTGGATTATTCTATAGACAAGACTTCAAAAGAATCCAATGTCTTTAAGTATAGACTTAAATATTTAAAATTAACGTTATGAAGAAATCAGTTACGTATTTCTTCTGTAATTTGGTGCTGCTTCTTGAACTTAAATTCTTTTTTAAAACATTTACATGAGAGGCAAATAACCTGTGTTAAATACATTAATTGTAAATATCCTCTTTGTGGTCATACTGAAAGGGCTCATTCTCTGAAAAATTTACTTTGTGGAGGAAATGCATTTCCAAATTCTCAGAAAATAAAAGCAGAAGACAACTAACAATGTTAGAATGTCCTTCAGATATTTGATATAAGTTGTTATTATGGTCAGGTGTTTTTCTGTAAAAAATGAGACGATTTAGTCACAACGAATAAATTGAATTGCAAAGGATAATTTAGGGCCAAATGTTTTCCAGAAAGCTGCCAACATAATAACGCTCATTAACCGTTCAATTGCTTTTGTCCCAGCAGTGTTGATTTGCATGTCAGATGCGTTCAAACGCTGCCTTTTCGCTGATGGTTTGAGCGCGGTGGGAGGTCCCCTTGGGTAACAGTTCTTTGTTGTGCCCAGCTGATGGCGGCGCTGGCGGCGGTGGGGCCGCCGAACCCGCGGGCAGACCCCGAGTGCTGCAGCATCCTGCACGGGCTGGTGGCGGCCGTCGAGGCGCTCTGCAAGATCACCGAGTACCAGCACGAGGCCCGCACCACGCTCATGGAGAATGCCGAGCGCGTGGGCAACAGGGGCAGGATCATCTGCATCACCAACGCCAAAAGGTGGGGGAGATGGGTGTCTGTGCGTGTGCTGGGGCTCCTGCCCCTGCACACAGCGATTCCAGATATTCCCACAAGGGTTGTGTCTCGGTTTGAAAGACAGGTGTCTGCTAAGGAAGGCAGAAGCCTCCCTTGGAGTGGCAGATATAACCCCTTTCCCCCTGAGTTATTATAAGTTTGAAATCAAGGGTCTTTAGGCAAAGATGTGGGAAATAGGAATAACAGTTCTTTACTATATATATATAGATATATATATAACTAGTCAAACAAAACAACAACAACTATGGCAGTAACAGCAATCACAAACCCAGTCCCAGCCTTCTCGGCTGTCAGGCCCTTTCCCCTCGGGTGCAGTTCCGCTCGCAGCCGACAGGGATCGCTGGCGGCTCCCGGTGAGCAGGGCAGGTGCGATGGTTCCCCCGCGGCTGCAGGGGGCGCTCCGGAGCGAGCTCGGGAAGCACGCGGCTGCTCTGATGCCCTGGGATCCCGGGGAAGGATGGAACAAAGGAGCTCCACAAACCGGTGGGCAGCTGCTCCCGGGTTCCCGGAAACAGCAGGCTGGACTGGTAGGCTGGAGCGGCAGGCACAAACACAAATCCCGGGTGGCAGACGAGATATATCCAAAAGGGGAACCCCCCGGGGCTCCAGGCAGGCAGGGTAAGCACGGCTACAGCGTAGCGAAGGCTTGAAGCAGCAGCGGGGCAGGGCGGCCGCAGCCCAGGCTCCAGCAGGGCAGGGAAAGCAGCTTTGGGATCCCCGGTGTTGTTTCCAGCAGAGAGGAAAGACGCCGAAAACGGGAACCAGCAGCTCCTTTCTCTGCACCTTCTCCCTCCAGACGCTGAGAGCGAACTGAACTGCCCGCCAGGTGAGAACAAAAGCCTGGACGGGCCCTTTTGTCTTTCTTAAGTATGGCTATCTCCTCTCAAGTATGGCCATTTATCTCCTAGCAACATGCTATGGGAAAAAATTCCTTTAACAGAAAAAAACTAGGACTAAACTAAAACCCCAACAGGTTGCAGGCAGCTTCTTTGCACAGGTCCTTGTTAGAACACTTCTCCACCTTATCAAAGGTTTTGTTTATGTGGGTCTAACAGTAAAAAGTCAAAAGTTTCAAAGATTCCCTGCTTGAGATAGCAGAAGAATATTTCAGTGGCTTTGAAAGGGAGGATTGATGAATCAGCCTTAAAAGAAATCCACCATTTCTTTGTAGTGACAGCCATGTTCGGATGCTGGAGGATTGTGTTCAGGAGACCATTCATGAGCACAACAAGCTTGCAGCTAACTCTGACCAGTGAGTATACATTTTACAGAGTGTCTTGGATCCTCTGTGAAATACAGATGTATTTTTGTCACAAAACTCACTCTCATAAACTATTGGAATGAATGTCTGTGAGAAGCAGAAGGTGGTGAATCATGATATTGTTGGCTGAGAGCCGGTGTATGATCATTATCTTTCCGGTATCATCCTTTATCCTAATAGGACAGGATTTCTTTAGCTTGTTACCCTCTACATCTGCTCCAAAATGAGACACATAACTGTACCTTGTTATACACTGTGCTTTTAATCACTAATTCATCTGAAGCAGTTTTTCATGATAATACTGTATTACTTTTATGTTCATCTTTCTTTGACTAAAACAGCTAACTTCTTTGAAACTAGTTTTATTAAGTTTCTAAATGACTATTGCTTGGCACTTCACTTGAGATAAAGAATCTTGAAATACAGAGTGCATCTCCTCTGAGAAGTCTTTCTCCACCATATGTTTTGTCTAATTAAACTCTGAAGTGTTTGGCCATGGGACTGTGTTGCCTTGTAAAATTGTAGTAGGTTGAGATCCTATTCCTGGTTGCTCCTCAGGCACTTTAATAGCAGAAGCTGCAGTCTACTATTTTTTCCTGCTGCAGTTGTAGTTTCATGGATGTATAAAGGGTCCTGCTGGGGAAATTAGGTGTTAAATCCATGTAAAGACAGGAAGGTCTCATTCCTGTAGGTAGAGGTGTGGTACAATACCTGTATCACTCCAAACTTCCACATCAGTATATCAGCATATATCCTATTACATGTCCCATCTTTCTATGCTGTTGGGGTAGTTGTTTTTGTGTTCCCTGGAGTCCCCTCATTCATACCTACACTTGGAGACACAAATCCTGTGTAGTGTCAATATTCAGCTGAATAAAGCCGAACAGATTGCACCAGTTAAGGACTTACTCCATTGATGTGTCCAAAAAGAAGCACAATGCTATAGCATCTGAAGAGCAAGAATTGTTAGGCTTTTATTTTTAATCTGGTAAGAACTTACTTTGAAGTCTGTGCTTTTGAAAATCATATCTGTAACCTAGTTTCTGCAGCACACTTTCAGAAACAACATGTTGTTAACATATGTTATGATTCTGTGCTCTAGATATCAGAATTAATTTAATTTTAGGAGATAGTCTGTAGCCATACAGTAGGCTAAGCAAAATGTTTTTGTTTTTAAGTCTAATGCAGATTCAGAAATGTGAACTGGTGTTAATCCACACGTACCCAGTTGGTGAAGACAGCCTTGTTTCAGATCGTCCTAAAAAAGAGGTGAGGAGCTTAAAATGAGAAAATTTATCCCAGGATTAGGAACCATGTCAGACTGAAAATAGTGCAAATTATTCTTAGTTGTTCAGTAGCAAAAGCACATGTGGTGGTTGTTTGAAACCAAGTATATACAAAGTATCTGTAATATATTCTGCTGTTCAGCAGTCTGCTCTGCATTTTAATGTGCTGTCTGTAAGAAAAGACTCCAGAAAAATATCTCAACATGAAAGGCATGTAGTGCTGCATATTATTTGATATATGAAAAGGACTATGAAGAGCTACCTTCCTGTGATTCATTTCTACAGAACTCTGCTGTAGTTGTGCTAAAAAACTGTCAGTGGAAGATAATAAATTGACTGCTGCTCTCTCTAAGGCAGTCACTGGGTTTGGGTCTTGGGATTTCTTTTTTTGGCTGCTTGGGGTTCTTGTTTTAGGGCTTTTGGGGATTTTTGTTGTTGTTGTAATTTTTCTTGTGTTAGTTTCATTTTGTTTTGTTTTGGTTTTGAGCCCCAGCCCAATGTTCTTGTTGGCTAGGGAAAAAATCAAGTGCATCTTCTAGCTTGTGTTTATTTGCCTTGTGTATGTATGATGCACTTACAGGTAGACATCTAAAAATTACTTTGCTAAAAATTACTCAGCAGGTAAAAGAATGAAAAAGTTTGCCCAGAGCTGCTGCTAAGATTTATTCCCCATGTTGTGGTACCAATTTTTCCTCTTAAGAATCAGTGACTCACATTTTTTAGCACACTTGTTTTTGTAGGAACAGCATCTGTAGCATAAGCTCAAAATTCAGAATGCAAATAGTTTTTGCTTCTTCCTTGGTAGTTTCCCCTGGCATGGGTTTTTGGGTGGTAGTTTTAGGAGCATAAATGCTTATTTGAGAGTTGATCAAACTGTACTGTTGAATGATACCCCAGCCTAAACCTTGAATTCCATATATCATATATTTCAGCTCTCCCCTGTTCTAACCAGTGAGGTGCACAGTGTCCGTGCAGGGAGGCACCTGGCTACAAAACTGAATCTTCTGGTACAGCAACACTTTGATCTGGCCTCAACCACAATAACTAACATCCCTATGAAGGTAATGTTGTGTCTACAGCTCTGTGTTAACCAGCTGCATCACTTCTAAATGTGTTTGAAAACTTTTGATGTTTATTTTAATTGACTTTTTACATTGTTTTTCTCTCCATATCATGTTTTCTGTTTTGTTTTTTTTTTCTTTTATTAGCCCACATTCAATGTCTGTGACCAGGTTAGTAAAAATAAAGAAGGGGGAAAAAAAAAAGTAAAGAAGGATCACAGAACAAAACATTGTATTGCTGAATCTCAATTTTTGATGTAGCAATACAAGTGTTATTTCAGTTCTGTTTGTATTACTTTATATAAATACAATCTCATTTACTTCAGATCAATTTGTCTGTGATTCTTTTGTCTTTTTCTAGTTGTGTTTAGATATTCTTGACCCTTGTGCATTATTATAGTGGCATAGTGAGTCTCTTTTTCCTCTGTTTCATTATCATGCCCACCCAACATAAAGGTGTTTGTAACTAATAGCTGCTTTTTGACCAAGGGTTTTCCAGTGAGTTTTCTACTCTGAAGATCCATAAACATGAGATGGGGACAGGATATACGTAGTTAAGAAAGATATTCAGTTAAGCATCTTGTGGTGGAAGTTATGTCCATATATTTAATTTTTTTTGATACTTTGAAATTAGTGTGGTTGAGAATGTCAGGTATTAAGTTGGCAGTAATTGTCTGATCAGGCAGCAAGAGACAATTGAGACAGAAGGGTCAGTATTCAAACAAAAAGAGCCAGGGGCAGGTAACTTTCATGATACTAAAAATTCATTGAGTTTTAATGCAGTCGATCATTAATTGCATCTTTGAAAACTAGCAATATTGTATGGATTTTATAAGTTAAAACATGATACCAAAATAATTTTCACAGCTTTTATGAGTTTGACGTGGGTCATGGCATAAATGTGACTTCAGTTTGCAAATACCTTGTCTGTAACTTTCTGACCTGTGTGCTGCTGGTGTGCCTCTCCCTTCTGCCTTTGTCCATATATAGTAATAGACTATGTTGGGTTCTCTGTGGTTTTTTTCTTTGTTTTTAATTGTTTTTCTTTTTAAACTTGGAGTAAATTATCAGTTACTGTTCTGTTTTTGCTAATCCTCTGCAGCTGTTTAAAGATGCAGTGTCCTCTTTACAAAAATACATTTTTTTTAGTTATAAACTTGCAGCTGCAAGTGCACTTCTTACCTTAAGCTTAAGAAATAGTAAGTTCAAAGTGTGGGTTTTGATTTGGATTCTTGATTCTTGGTTATGAAAAGTAATTGTCACTCCACCCTGCAGTGACCCTTTGTTGCTGCTCAGTAAGCTGTAACTTCTGGTGTTTATTTAACATTTTGAAGGCTTCCTTAACTTCACTAATTTAAACAAAGTAGTTAAGCCTAGTTTTTACCTGTATTTGATACTCTGCACCCTGTGATGACGCTTGCAAAAACATGAAGAGGGTTAAAAAAAAAAGAAAATAAGAGGAAAAGCAGTTGGCTGCATCTTTAAACTGCTCAGAGAGCAAACAGTTTCCTCAACACTGCAATCCCGTTGTTGTCCGAGGCACTTGGAGGCTTTTTGTTTTCTTCTGGACTGAAAGGCAAATGTAGAATCATTCATTTAGGAAAATGAATTTAGCTAAAATATTTCTATTTCTGTCTACCTTTCTCTTTTGAAGGAAGAACAACATGCTAACACATCAGCCAACTATGATGTGGAGCTGCTTCATCACAAAGAGGCACACGTGGATTTTTTAAAGAGTGGTGAGTAGAAATGGTGCTCTGAAGGTGGCTTTTGATCAGCCTCTGGGAATATTCACAAAGGAAGATTGGGAGCTTCAATTCCATGTAAATTTCAGGCTCAAGTAGAAAATATTTCAGTTATTCCTTGCAACCAAAAAAACTTCATTTGTAATGTTGGCATTAGAGTTTTACTCATTGACATACTTTAGTACAGCAATAGGAATATAGCAATGAGAAAACAGGTGAAATTCAACATATGTTCAGGATATTGCTGAGAGATTTGAAGGGCATGTCAGCTTCTTACTGAGATTAAAAAGTAGGTAAAAGACCAGATGTGCAGGGAGATTTTACAAAATGAAGTCCCTCTTGCGGATATTTGTGCAAAATTATGCCTTGCACAATTGAGCTTTGTTAAGTAATAATAGTTTGCATCACATCCCACAGGCCTGTTTATGACAATAATTGCTTTGGAAAAAACAAGACTTGTTTGGCTGTTGAGCTTTTTTGTTGTATTTGAAATACCTACTATCTTTTTTTTTTTTTTTGTAAATTTGGAATTATTACCTAGTATTCCTCTGAGGTGAATTTTTAATGGCTCAACCGAAATTAGAAAAGCACAACACTATGCGTTATGCAGAACTATTTTGTTGAGGAAACTGCCTGATGCAAAACTTTGTTAAAAATCAGCTTATAACTTCTGTATTAGTAGAATTAAATGTCATGTGATCCATAAGTAACCATTTTGGGGAGTTTGTGCTTTCTTTCCATTACTTAGAGGAAGAGGAGGTAACTCCTTTGTCATCTCCAAGTGCTGCCCTCCACATTCTAGGGGAGAGGATGACTAAAGATTGATGAAAAGCATTGGGTGTCCCAGTAATGACCTCGGCCTCACCTGAGCTGGTGTTAGGATGTTGAAATCTTGAAGCTTTATTGCCAGGGCTCAGAAGCAGTTTTGTAAAACCTGTTGGCTCAAGGAATTAGGTCTGCTAGAAGAACAGAGAAGCAAACTCTGACAGCATTTCCCCTTCACATTTTCCCCATCAGAACTTTGAGAGGAAGAAGTCTCTACTTAGATGCTGTAAATTTTGGGTTCTTTCATTTGTTTCTAAATACGTATTTCAGCTGTAATAGCTAGGAAAGCAGGAATTCAGTTACACTGGTCTTATTCCTCTGAAATGTTGCCAAGGAATTTTCAGATTGAATAAATTGGCCCTTCAGATATTCAGAGAGAGAATTTCTAAAATTGTTCCAGTTAATTTAATGGAAAACCCCCCAACTATTACAAGTTACCTGCATGGCTGATAAGCACATCAAATGAGTCCTTCATGAATAAATGTCTTTGATAGGAAATAAAACCTGTTGTAAGATTAGACTCAACCCTACTGCACTGCAGTGTTGCATGTTGATGTACCTTTGTCATTCCTCCCAAATATTGTGCTGCTGTAATTCTGAAACTTCTGCAGTTAATCCTGTTAATCCTTTCCTGAGACAATGAGAGTCAAAGATCATAAAGATTCTCAAAACTCTATAGAAGAAATGTAGTTTAATGTAAAGGAGTGTTGATAATACATGGTTTAAGGCATTTAGGTGGCTCTTGCAAGACCAGTGAGACCTTGCATGAAAGTATTTTAACAGTAAAGCATCCGTGGTCAGTAGAATGCATTGAGAGAACTCAGGCTGAATCTGACATGACAAAGAGACTGGACAATGAGGCCAAGTACTTTTTCCCCAAAAACCTAAACTTGTCAGATGTGCCTTTAGATCAGTTTAATTGACTTTGGGAATACAATATGTACAAGAAACAATCAGCTCTAGTGTTTGAGAGTTCTGATTTCTGTGTGCAAAATTTAAAAAAAGATACTGTCTTAAAAGTCCTGAGCATTTTAGCAGAAAAAAATTGCCTGTTATTGATAGAACTAAACATACGTGGAACTTTCTTACTGTCAAATCAAAAAATTAGGTATCTAAGTTTTAAATTTGCATTACACTGTGTATATGTTCATGTTACACTTTGTACCTTCAAAGTTTACAGTTGTTCTGCTGCAATAAAGAAACTAGTTGATCACCCCCTTTTTTCTGCCTTTCTCTGCAGGTGATAATCACATGGGTGGCAATAGCAGAGAAGGCACATTTAAGGAAACTGTGACACTGAAATGGTGCACTCCACGAACCAACAGTGTGGGTAGGTGACACGGAATCTTCCAGAACTGGTTGGTAACTTGTACAAATGTGAGTACAGGAGAGAAAGGGAAGATCTGAGGTAACATAGGAATCGTGTGGCCATTCAGCTCATGCACTCTCTTAACTATTAGCAATTCATGTTGACTCATTGAGCCAGCAGGCCAAAAATACAGATAAGAGAAATAAGAGCAGACTGACTGTTCAGTGGAGCAGTTCAGGAGATAAAGAATTGGGGTTCCTGCTGGAAATAGGGCTTGGGAATGTATGAGATTCTCAGAGCTGAGGGTGCTTGGGAGTCCTTCCAGTGAGGAGATGGTGAAAGGAGCAGACTTTGAGATTGAGAAGCATCTAGACTTCTTAGTTCTGCTCATTGTGGACTAACCTCCTCTTCCATTCTTTTATTTTGTGGACTGTTTTTTCTGACTCTGGAATTACACTCAACTTTTCTATTCGTTTATTTTTCAGAACTGCACTATTGCACTGGCGCATACAGAATTTCACCAGTAGATGTAAATAGCAGACCTTCTTCATGCCTTACAAACTTTCTCCTTAATGGTAAATTTGTGTCCTTGGCTAATTATTCAATGTTTTAATTTTTAATTCTGTAAATAGAGCACTTAGCACATTTTGGTTTGTATAGCAGTAATGTCTATAGACTGTAAAAATGCTGAGTTTATTTTAACACGTCCTATAAATAAGAGAAGAAAGTTGTTAAATGTCCTCAAAGGCAAATGTGTTTTGGAGCTTAAAGACGGGAGGAAAGATGCAAAGAAGGAACAAGTATTGAAATGGAGGTTTGTATGTTTCCAAACAAAATGGCATTACAAACATCCTTTTAATGGAATGTTTCCTTCAGTCAAGTCATTTGATTGTCTAAATGTGCAGTGGTTTTCTTAAACACTGTATCTTAGTGTATTTTTGCCTAGAGATTTTGTAGTGAAAATGTCCTTTGATTAATAAAAATGGTTAGAACCAAAATTAATAACATATTTCAGATAAGCACATGATTCTGATTTTTGTCATTTTTGCTTCCTGATAAAAAGAAACTTATTTGGAGAATGCACCCTTTTATGCTTGATGTATTTTACTGAAAATAAGACAAAAGTGGTTTTATTTCTCTGCCTGAAGAACAGTGTCCATTTTAAGCATTAGCAAGGGGTATCAACTGATACCTTTGTACTCAAAAGGTTATTTTATTACTTTTTGGAGGTTGCTTTTAATGAGAGTGTTTCTCCAGCAGGGTCATTGGAATGCTTTATGAATGTATATCTTTTCCTAAGAATAATATCCTACAGAAAAAATGATTGGTTGGTCTAGGAGAGGCTTTTTGGTGTTGCTTTGTAAAATTTTAAGGCTGTTCTGTGTCAAGACAACGAGGAGATGGCAGTTTCTTGTTCAGCTGGGTGAAAACACCACCTTGGTGGGTTCAGATTCTTCTTGGCTGAGCACAAACCTTATTTATGCAGCTCTGAATTTAAAATTGCAGCACACAGTAGCGAATGAAACTGATCTCCCTTCCACCAGGTCGGTCGGTGTTGTTGGAACAGCCACGCAAGTCTGGCTCTAAAGTCATCAGCCACATGCTCAGCAGCCACGGGGGAGAGATTTTCTTGCACGTGTTGAGCAGCTCCCGCTCGATTCTGGAAGATCCCCCCTCAATTAGCGAGGGGTGCGGCGGGAGGGTCACTGACTACAGGATCACAGTAAGGGTCTTTCTGTCCTACACTGCTGCTTCTGGCACGGGACAACAGATGCAGGGCAGTAGATGTGGGAAGGAAATGTTGGAGTGGACTGCATGGTCCAGCTTGCTATGTAATAAATACCTTGATAGATATTTAGAACAAAATACTACATTTGTTAATTGTTAGCCCTGCTTTATAAAATACTTTCTGTGCCAAGGAATGCCTCCTTAATGCACTAGGAGTGTTTAGTTTGTTCTGGTTCTAGAAAAACATTTTTCTTGGTAAGTTTCTTCCGTGGCTTGGATACACATAGGACTGTATCGTGCTTATTGTCAAAGGATAGATTGCACATGAGTGGTTTGTACAATAAATAGAAAATATGAAGTCAGCTTTGAACCCTGATGTCAGACAATCAAACAAACAGCTGACATGCATTTTGTTTGTCCTTTATTTTTTTCAACACATCCTTGATACCTCTTGTAAACAAGCAGAAGTTCCTTCTGGAAAAATGTAATTCTTCCCATACATGAACTACCTTGCAGATCTGGAAGTCCTCCTCATCAAAACCCGTACATTGATTTTTACCTCATATTTCTGTGCCCCTGTTTTTGTGTTCCTCCTGGTTAATGCATGTCCATCCGAGAGCTAGAGACAGGGCTGTGCTTGATAGGGTCAGATGTGGCAGTGGGATGGTACAAAGTTAGTGATAAGCAAGGCTAAGCTGTTTAGCCCGTTCACTGAAAGTTTCTTTGTTAGAGAAATGCCTAATTGTATCTTGTTTGGTTATCATTAGGATTTTGGTGAATTTATGAGGGAAAACCGATTAACTCCTTTTCTAGAGCCCAGATATAAGATCGATGGAAGTCTTGAAATTCCATTGGAACGTGCAAAAGATCAGTTAGAGAAACATACTCGTTACTGGCCTATGATTATTTCTCAGACCACCATCTTCAACATGCAAGCTGTAAGTAACCTGGGCTGTGTAAATTTTTGTTCTGTTCCTAGATTGTGTCCCCATGTCACTTGATGAAATACCAGCTCTGTTGGATGATAAATCCGTTGCCACAAAATCAGTTCGTGTTCAGCTTTATTTCTACTGAAGTAACTGTATTTAATGCAGTAGATTATTGGAGTGCCATTTAAATAAGGTGGAATATTTGAACCTGACAGCTCCAGTGCTGCTGGGTAAAGGAAGCATCTGCTTATACTTGGAGTTAGTACTAAACTGAGGGTAAGAGGGTGGGCTTTTGTTGTGTGTTGTTCCATTGCTTTTGATTTTATTCTTCTTGTTGCTCTCCTGTGACATCCACACGTTTTTTTGTTCATTTCTGTTTTGTCCTGCAGGTAGTGCCATTAGCCAGTGTGATTGTAAAGGAAGCAATGACTGATGAGGATGTGCTGAATTGTCAAAAAACAATATACAATTTGGTAGACATGGAGAGGAAGAACGATCCACTGCCAATTTCAACAGTTGGTACCAGAGGAAAGGGGCCAAAAAGGTTACATGCATATCTCTCTTTGTTGATGCTGGACTATTTTCAGAAATACTCTGTTGACAATGTTTTCATACCAAATTTTTGAAGTATAGCTAAAAATAATGCATAGTAAACTAAATGCTGTATGTGCACCACCCAAATGCTGTGAATACTTCACCTGTGTGATTTAGGGGCTGTAACAGTACTGATACTGCTGTATGTTAGGGAAAAAAGCTCTAATTTTATTGCCTAAGAATTTAAATATGTTAAAAAATATGAAATCTAAGATAGTCATCAGGAAAGGTGAGAGATTGATACAAATTGGACAAACAAAGTGGAATAATGTCAAATTGATAAAAAGGAAAACTTAAGTATATTATAAATGAACAGTGCATTAAAACTGGAATAGATGAGAATAGTTAAATCCTTCTGAAACAGTTATTTAAAATAAGCATAGAATGTCCTGATACCTCAGTCATTTGGATGTGTTCCTTGTATTTTCAAGAATTGGTTGAAAAGAAATTCTGATTTGCCTACATGACAGGGAGTTACTGACAGTAGTGTTGGTGCAATTCTTTCTTATTTTTTTTAACCCAAATAATGTAATAATTCATTTGCTTGTCAGTACATGAGTGGCCCTCTGACATTGCATTGTTAGCAAGCACCTGAGAGATTTTACAAGTGCCTTTTGGCAGTGAGGTCTTGTGGAACAACATGATTTCAGTGGACATAATCCATCTTAATTTAAACTTCACTCTGGGTGTTAACTGGGAAATGTTAATGTGATTTCAAGAATGGAGTAATCCCAGGAGGGGAAACTTCCAGTACAGGAGGACAGACAATCTCTTTGGAGTTATTTTTGGTTTGGAGGTTCTTTTTTTGTTTGTTAAGGTCTGCATTCACTAAGCAGTGGAATGACTTTGGTAATCCTTCACATGGTGTGTTTTTCTTGGCCTTTCAGAGATGAGCAGTACCGCATTATGTGGAATGAGCTGGAGACCCTTGTCCGAGCACACATAAACAACTCTGACAAACACCAGCGAGTCCTCGAGTGTCTCATGGCGTGCAGGAGCAAACCCCCGGAGGAGGAGGAGCGCAAGAAACGAGGCAGAAAGAGAGAAGACAAAGAGGACAAGTCAGAGAAGTTGGGCAAAGACTATGAATCAGATAAGCCATGGCAGGAATCAGAGAGGTACGTGAAATCAAACTGTAGCATAACTTTTGTTCTTAGTGGTTGACCACTTAGCTGGGTGTTTTAGCTTGAGGAGTTCCTGCTGTTGGATTCTATCATAACCACACCACCTATTAGATATTAAACTGCTTTGTGGGAATCTAAAGCATGGCTGAAAACATGGGACAAGCAGTTTCCTTTGAGCTGTAGATTAGTGTTCATGTTGATTAAACAACCCAGCTTGATTTGGCGCTTCTCTTCAGCTGAACATAAGGATTAATGTCCATTTCCCTCCTGTCTGTAATTCATGTTGTTATTGTAGCTTGTCTAAGTGGTCAGCACCTGTCAATCTGTTCTGTGTTCCTTCTTTCAAACTACTTTCTGAAGAGATCCCAAAAGCTCACGGTAATAAGCTTAATTTGCATGTGTTTTGTGTGTGCTGGGAGCATGTAGGATAGGAGGACCTTTTCATCTACACTGCTGTCACCATGCTGATGACCTTCCATGCCTTCCTGTGTATGATCATTGCTACAGCTTTGTTTTCACACGTGGAACAGAAATGGGGACTGAGATGAAAGGGATTTGGTGTAGAATGGGTCTGAATTCACCTAGAGAAGATAATAGGAAATTGTATGGTATTTGTATATGCATTTATTTTTATTTAGTCTTTCCTTCAAAATTCAGGTACCAATTGTCTCAACAACTGAAGTGAAACTATGTATTAAGAACCTTCCCTTTATGTAAGGCTTTAGCCAGAAGATTATTTGGCTAAAATTCCCTATTGTTTGTCACCCATTCCAAGGGGTCAAAAGAAATTTTCTTATGGTATGGGTCCTGTATAATTTCGAGGAGTACAGAATGGTATGAAGAATTATGTCCTGCTCAAGCATATTTTTCCTTCCTTCTCCAAAAGGTTAAAAGGTCTTTTGGATCGGGAGAAAGAAGAACTGGCAGAAGCTGAAGTTATCAAAGACTCCCCTGATTCTCCTGAGCCCCCCAACAAAAAGCCTCTCATTACAATGGATGAAATGCCCACAGTTGAAAAGGCAAAAGGTAAACCAGAACAATTGCAACAGATTATTTCTTTTAAAGGTAGATGTTGTTGCATCAGTCTGTGTTTTCTAAAGTAATGAGGTGAATCATTTTGGAGTTAAAGCTAAGTCAGTGAAAATCATGTTTAATTAAATGCTAAATGCTGAGAAATTCTTGGAAAACATTTTAACCTCACCAGGTCTGTGAAAAAAAGGGAGATGCCAAGACACTGTGTGGCTCTGCTGATACTCTAGGGTTGACAGGAGGTTGGCCACGTTCCTGCTGGTGCTCTTTGAGCTACTGTATGTGAGAAATGCTGTTTGAGGGCAGGTATCAGAAATCACTGTCTCCTGCTAATGAATATCAACTTGCCTAAGCAGTGCAATTGTCAGAATGGGCAGTTCTCACTGACTTCTCTTCCTTGGTGTGAATTATTTGCTTTCACAGTGGCTGAGCTGATGCTGAGATTCTGCATTTAAAGCAGAGTCCATCTCATGTGCAGCAACTCCCCAGCCATTATCACTTTGCATATTTTGGATTTATTTAGCCCCTGTTGTAAGGCTTTTTAATATTAGTGGTTTTAACATGTTGTATTACCATAATCTGTAATTCCTTTAAGATGTTATAATGATGTAATGTTAATTCAAAAATTTCATCACTTAGACTCTTTTTACTTACAATTTTAGGGCCAATGTCCTTGCTGTCTTTATGGAGCAACAGAATTAATACTGCCAACTCTAGGAAGCACCAGGAATTTATTGGTCGGTTGAACTCTGTCAACAACAAAGCTGAGCTGTATCAACATCTGAAAGAAGAAAATGGGTTTGTATCAGGAAATGCATCACCACCCATATCTTGGCAGTAGTCAGTGTGGAGTTTGCAGCATTAGATACTACTCTTTTGATGATTAAAATATCTAAATGCATTCCTTTGCTTCTCAGCATTGATGGAGAACCAGAGCAGTGTTTGCTTCTCTTTGCCTCTGTGCTGAGCAAGGCTGACTGCAGAGAGCTGGGCTTCCCTGTGCCTCAGGGACTGCCCTTGCAGCAAAACTTCAGGGGGTTAAATAGCAGCTGAGGTGTTTTGCTTGCTTTAGTTTCCAAAGGAATGGCTGATACAGAAATATTGTTGATAATAAAGTGGTTGAATCTTAGGCTGTGCTGTAATGAAGTTGGCAGTAGTCTGTGTTCTACTAAAAATACTGGAAAACCAAACCAGCCTCCTCTGAAGGAAATCAGATGATGGTAGACAATGCTCAGTGTAAGAAGGGTGAAAATGAAGTCCTTGAAACAAATTGCCAAAGCTCAAGTTTTCAAAATAGATTCTCTAGTTACATGAATATTCTCCAGTCACATGAATATTTTGTGTTTTGGTGAGGCTGATAATGGATGGGTTTTCACAGCTGGAATGTATCTCTGCAGAAACCTTTGCTTTATGATTGCTGCTTAAAGCAGTAATAAGAGGAGATAAGATTGCATATGTTGGGGTGGGGGGAGATAGGATAGTTAGTGAAATAAAAAATATTTATGAAAGCATTTAAATGTGATTTTTTTTTTTAAACTGTTGATTTTTCTTTCAGTAACAAGCCTTACCTATTGTTGTCTTGCATTTCAGAATGGAAACAACAGAAAATGGAAAAGCAGGCCGGCAGTGAGGATCAATTCTGTTTCTCAGGACAAAACTTGGCCAAACTGCAAGAATATTTAATGCTGGAATTGCTCTTGGTACTGTTTCAATGCAATTGTATAGCTCTGGTTTGATTGGTTTTTACATTTTTCTAGTCCTATTTTTGCTATGAAGTTTGAAATCTGCATATCACGTTAAACGAGCTGTGTGCAAATTGGAGATGTCCTGGAGTGTTTTCCAGTTGGGCTTTAGGATGAAGAAAATCTCTGCTGCCATGGAGTAAATCAAGTAATCAAAAATGTTAGTCAGCTTTAAAGTCCTTGCCCAGAAGCATTGGATACTATTTCAAAATCAGTGATGACTGTCTAAAAAGAAAAAAAAATTCAAGTAATTTATAATAAGCTGATAACATTGTTAATTTTGGTTCATGAATACTTTTTATTTATATGAGGATTCCTCAGGAGTTCAGAATTATGGAAAAGACCGCACACTGAGTACCCAGACACTGAGCTGAGAGAGTGCCAGTCTTGGTTTTCATCTGAGGGGTTGGGAGGGTGAAGGGTTTTACAGGTAAAAATTGTTGGTTTAAGGACTTTTAAAAAATGGAATGGAAATGGTCTTTAGAAAGCAAAGCCTTTCAGGTTGTTGTGTTGGAGTTAAGGCTTTGTAAGCAGAAGTACAATAAAATTTTTTGCTAATAATTCTTTTTTGATGAAGTGTGTTCTGTAAGGTACTTGTGGTTATATGTCTGAGAGACTGAATAGGAATGGCTGTGAAATGATACAGTAGGTAACCTTTCCTCAGTTTCTTTGAGTGGGCCTCTTCTACTGGGGAGTAGAATTCTCAACTGGGAAAACTCAGCCAGCGTCTGTGATCTGATCCCTTGTAAGATTTTGGGTTGTCTTCCACATGGGCTAAGGAAGGATGAATTACTGAGCTTTCCAAGTGTGTCAGCCTTCCTCTGATCTGCATCTGGCTTCTGTAAGCAACTGAAGGGTTCACAGACTGGATATCTTGCAGTTGATTGAGACACATCTTGGAGATTTTCTAAAAGTAAATCAATATATTCATATTCACCTGCATCTTTAAATACCACAGTTCCTGATGTATAGATCTGAACACAAATATTCTTCACTTAACATTTGTGACTGAATCCTTTTTTCAGCTGTGCTAAAGTACCATGAATAATTTCAAGGTGATTATTCAGCCACTCTGATGCAGGTGTGTTTTCTGTTAAATGATTTTAGAACTGTTTTTACAGAGTGATTAAATAGTACTTGCATGGTAATATTTTCTATCATATTGTGAAATATTTGTAGCTTTTACAGAGGCAATTTGTAACTCTTGGAAATCCTAGTCTGAAGACTTCTATTGCTTTTATTTGTATTACTTCATTGAAAACAGAATGTCTTGCATCACCACATCTCTTGATAGCCTATCTGAAATGTTCTGATGGAGAAAACTGCCACAAAATTATTGCTTCTCATAAGTCTCTGGGTTGTCTTAATGAGATTTTACTGCACATCACTCTGGATGTTTCTCTTGTTTACTAGAGGGGTTTTTAAGGCAGGGAGCTGGGGAGCATGTAAATGTCAGCTCTGCAATTTGCTAGGCTGGAGAGTTAGAGCTGAAAAGCTCATTCTGTGCCTTGGGAATTGTGTGTTACATCTCCTCACGTGCCATTAATATTCAGCTGCACTCCTTGAAAATATGCACAGGCATTAAACACTTCATTAGCAGAAGAGAAATTTAATAGCACCTGCTATTAAAATACATATTTGTTTAGCTTGTTTACTAACTGTGTTCTCCACTTTTGGAGCATCTGCCAGCTCAGTCTGTTTGGTGATGAAATGGGCAGGGCCTGGTGACTGGGGGTTTGTATTTTAAGTACTTGGAGAGTCTTACAGGAATACAAGAGACTGCAAGGGCTGATCTTTGCCGTTCTGGAAAGGGCATTCCATACTTCTCTGCTGCCTTGCACAGCGGCACTGGTGCTGCTTTGCTCCTATTTCACACTCTGCTTTCAGCTTTAGGGAGGGTTTTGTCAGCTCTAAGAAGAGTTTACAGATTAAAAATGGGATTTACGGATTAAGTAGTTTAATCTGTAATTACGTAATTGCAAATGCAGTTCATAATTAAGTTACGAATTGTATTTTGTTTATGATAATCTGGTAAACTGGAAGGATTTCAAAACATTTGAAAAGTCCTTAGAAATTCTTTTGCAGAATTTTAGGAATTCTCTGTGGTCCTTGAACTGTCCCAGGTAGAAGCAGACAAGAGACAGTTTTACTGTAAAGAAGGCAAGCCTGGAACTTTAAAATGTATCTTTAAAGGTACATTGCACCAAATTACAGGAAGAGTTCAGTAGCTGCTATTGCCTTTAGAAATGCTACATAGGATGCATTTACAGAAACACTAAAAAAAGTTTTGAAAGGTTGAAAGGACAGAGACAATGTCAGGCATTTTTTGAAAACTCTAAAATTCCAAGCTAGCCTAGAGTCTCTTATGGTTGTAGCACCTCTGAATTTCAATGGAAACAACATGTTTTGTAGTGGCCCTTCTGTAGCAGTTCTGCCTCTTCTATGTAAAATGTGTATTTATGAATCAGGCAGACATAATGAAGTGAGATTTGCTCAGCACTGACTGTGACCCCTCATCAGCTTGATGTGTATTTTCTTGTTCTGACTTTTCACAGGGTTGTAATTGTATGCCTTCATCAGGAGATCCCTTTGCCTCTTTCACTTGGGTTCTGCTTTTGCCACTGCCTCTTTGTCAGGTGTAGGCCAAATGTGTTCTATTCTAAATTGAAACATGGTAAAAATCACTAACTGCCTATTTATGTTTTTATGACTGTTAAGGGTAGCACCTTGTAATGCAATTTGTCGTTTTGTGGATTTGATCTTAATACCATTTAAAAGTTTTTAAAATTGAAGCCTCTGGATGTTGCCCTGGTTGTGCTGGGTGGTTGCAGCCTCTCGATAGTAAGGAGGGAGTTGGTATCTTGGTGGCTGGAAAGGTGGTGTGATGTGAGGGATTGGCCTGGGACACTGCTCATGGGAGGGAAGTGGTCCTGAAGGTGGGATCCATAATGGAGGTGAAGGTGAAGCCCTGCACTCGTGTACAGGGGCTTTGCGAGGTCTCAGAGCATCCAGTTCCACATCAGCGTGGCTTACCTGGGAGTTTGTCTGAAACGTCACAGGCTCTGGTCCAGGAATCCTCCTGGGACACCTGCAAAGCCAGCAGCCCACTATTGCCAGCACCACGCCAGCAGTGGCACAAACACTGCTCAGTAAGGCACGTGGGCTCCTCTTCATTGTGGAGTCGTTCTTGGCTTGGGGTGTTGGCCCAGTGCTGCTGCAAGGCCTGGGGAAGGGCTTTGTGCTGGCAGGGCAGTGCTCACTGTAGGAAATGCTGAAAGTCACATCGATTCTGTACTCTGGCAGCATGGCCTGGACAAAGCGTGGGCTCACAGACCCAGCTGGCACTCGCAGTTTCTCCAGGGCCTGCTGGATTTCGTCTTTCCCGCACCAGCCGGCAGATCTGTTGGCACTTGCGCACAGCGAGCTGTTGTACCAGGAGATGACTGTGGAGCCGGGCTGGAGAGCTGTCAGTGCGATGTCTTTGGGGCTGCTGGAGTTCAGGAAGAGGGAGAGCTTCTCCAGGAACAAACCCACCCTTTTCCTCTCCCTCAGGAAAGAGGAGTAGCTGTTCTTGGTCCGCATGGTGAAAAGGTGGCACGGTACCTCGGGGGGCTTCAGGAGCTCGATGGTGAAGGATTCCCAGGCTGTCAGACCTCCGGAATCCGTGGCAGACAGCACAAATTCCTGAGGGGAATACTGGAAGTCGATCTCCAGGGGATAGCCGTGCATGGCCTGCTGGGAGGTGTCAAACTGCAGCCAGCTCTCGGATCCCGATGGAGAGCCATCAGCTGGGAGGATTTGTAGAGATAACTGAGTGGAGTTGCCATCTTCCTCATCGTAAAATGTGTTGGCAGGTAAAGGGAAAAAGAACAGGCATCCGATGGTTGCTGTTAGGAATTTAATGGAATGAACAAGCTTTGGGGAAGTGTTTGCTTGCCCTTTAGAGAGGAGGGAGAAAAGGGAAGGAAAGAATTAGGAAAAAATTGCTATCTCTTGCTGGATGATGGCAAAGAAAACTTGTCAGCCTCAGGACTGTGGAGTGTGCTGAAACTGAAACAACAGTAAAGTCTTGTCCTTGATCACATCTTAACCTCATTTTTTAAGCATTTAGGTATCTGTTTATTTAAAGAGCTGTAAATATCCTCAACAATGTTTTGTCTAGTCCAAAATATTAGTCAGGTCTTGTATAGTCCCTTCCCAAACAATAATATCTCATTCTAGTAAATTTTACACAGAAATACCACAACATGGTATTGTTTCATCTTCTATTTTCAGCATTAATCATGGATTTTTTTGTTTGGGGATTTTATGAGAGTATGGGTGCCTGGGGTGGGATTGCTGTGAGTGCTGCATGTCTGCCTGGTTTGAAGAGTTCCAGAGAATTTGGGAATGGACACCAGGTAAGCTGGAGGATGATAAAGCGTGGGGACAAATCTGAAAGGAAATTTCCTCTCTGTCACTGTCAGGTGAAGTTTGCTGCCAGGCTCAAGGAGTGAAGGATCACAACACAGAGTTCCTGCAGCTTGTGGCAAAAATGGTCCTTTCTTCTTGCCATTTCTGGATCATGTATATTTGTGCTTTCTACACTTTATGATAAGGACTAGTAAGATCATGCCATCTCCTTATATATTACCTAATGTAAATATTAGGGATTAATTCAGGACACAAATATTTAGGTCATAAATAGTCTGAGGACTGCATGGGTTCTAATACAGGAAACCAGAGACACCTTGCAGGGTGGATGAAAGGTTGATGGCAGCTGTGTTCAGAAGCAGGAACAGTAAAGTAAACTTGTTTTTACCTTGGGTTACAGTCTGCAGCTCTTATGAAGCAGAACATGGAGGAAAAATCCTTGCACTTTCCACAAACTGTAGTCTTTCAGATGAGGGAAACAGCCGGCTGCTTGGATCCAGGTGTGATGGCAGCAGTGTCTCACCCACCTCTGTGAAAGTGAGATCATTGCAGTTAAAGGTGAAAGATCATTTAGATCTATGTAAAAGGAATCTTATGTAAATAATGTGTCATAGTGTTGGGAATACAGTTTAAAAGCTTTTATGGCATGTGATTGAAGACCTTTGCCAGTTTCTGCCAGCACAGGAAGGACCATGGAAAGCAGACTGGAGTTCAACCTCCCTCCCCTTTAAAAAAGGAGGGAATGCAAGTGGCTTCCATCTCTGGAAAAGAAATTTTTTTTTTTTAATATTTTTACATGGCCTGTGCTTGCCAGAGCGCTAACAACGGTATTGTGTTAGGGCTGTATTGTCCATCTGTGGGATTTGACAGATCATAGAATCAAAGAATGGCCTGAGTTGAAAAGGACCTTAAAGTTCATCCAGTGCCAACCCACCTGCCATGGGCAGGGACCACCTTCCACTATCCCAGCTTGCTCCAAACCCCATCCAGCCTGGCCTTGGACACTGCCAGGGATGGGGCAGCCACAGCTTCTCCGGGCACCCTGTGCCAGGGCCTCCCCACCCTCACAGGGAACAATTTCTTTCCGATATCCAATCTAAACCTCCTCTCTGTCAGTTTGAAGCCATTCCCCCTTTTCCTGTCACACCCCACATGCCATTGTAAAATAGACTCTCTCCAAATGATGCTTGCTGGGACACCTGATTGCAAAGCTAAAGTCTTAGGCTTTGGGTACAGACTTAATGTAGGTCTAATAAAGTTTTACAAATAAGATGGCTCTGAGGGGCGTTAACAAGGCTTGGAATTCTGCATTTGTAACTGTTTAAAATATCCCATGTGTACATTTTTACAGATTGGATGTAAGGTGATTCAGGCATAATGCCATGAATTTACCCAACTGGCACTACAAACAAACGATCTCTGTTGTCTTAACTTAAGCCTGAGTCACAGATTCATGCAGTTGAAAGAGAAGGCAGACTAAAAAGTGTGTCTGGCCTAATTCTTTACTCCACAAGATACTTAACTACTTCTGTGTCATTTTCGATAAATATTTATTGTTCAGTTCTTAAAAACCCTCCACAACGTTCCCCAAGCATCTTTTCTGATGTTTTATCATCCTTACTGTGAGAAAGTTTATCTAATGTCCAACTTAAATCATCTTAACTGCACTTGAAGGTCATTAGTGCTTTGTTAGTTCCCAGGGGATTCTGAGAATGCTTCTTTTATCTTTTAAGCAAAATATTATATAAAGCTATGTATTTTCTCAGTCTTCTAGACTAATGGTTTCAGTTTGACATGTTCTCGAGACCTCTGGCCACCCTTGTGTTCCTTTGGAGCTTTTTTAAGGGTCCACATCTTTCCTTAGATAGGATGGCCAAAGCTGGGCCGGGTCATTCAGCTGAGCTGTTATCTGCTCCCAGCTGAGCAAAAAAATTGCATTCCCTTATTGGGAAGACTGCTGCTGGCACCTCCCTAGTGCAGGGAAGTTGTGCTTTTGCATAAGAAGCTGTGTTGAAATATTCTGGCAGGACTCAGGGCAGGAAAGAGGACAAAAGGAAAGTCAAATCTTAAACGTACCCAGTATGCTGCTGGGCAGGTGAGAAGTGGCATTAAATAAAGTCACCAGAGGTGCTTCTACAGCATCTGGCTTGATGCCTGAGATGATGTGTGCCTCCAAGGTAGGCTTGGTGACATTTGGCAAAATCCCACTTGTTCCCAGATCTTTGTCTGAAAGTAATTCCTTTGTGCCACTGGATAAAATCCTTGTGGGTTGTGGCTCTGTTCTGAGCATGCTGCTGCTGCAAGAAGGAGGAAATGTATTTGTTGGTCTGGATAACCTGGACATGTGAAAGGCAGAAAAGTCTGGCACAGTAAGAACTGGAGCAGTGTCAGGGTGGGACAGAGTGATCGGACTTGGTCCATGAGGTGCTTCAGCTTTACCAGGGACAGTGCTGGTTAATGTGTGAGGAAAGCTGGCTGAGGCTTCGGGACTGAAAAACAATTTGGAATAGAGGGTCTGTTCTTCTCTCTGGGCTACAGAAGAAGCTGTGCTTTTCCCTCCAGCAGAAGAAAAAACACTGGGCTGTGGGATAGTCGTAGAAGGTTTAGATTGAGGTTCACAGCCATTAGTGAAGACTTGGCTCAGACGGCTTCTTGCTGTGACAGCTGGGAATGTGTCATCGATGGGAGATGTGAAGCCAGACAAAGCTGTGGCCCTTACTGAAGCTTTCTGGAATAGTGAAGGGAGTGCTTCTGGAGAGAGGGATGCACCAGAAAGCTTTTCAAGTTCTGGAAAGTGGCTTTTTGCCTCATTGATGTAATCTGGCACTTCTGATACTGACATTTCTCCTGGCAAAGATGGGTGTAATTCTGTCTTGGGAGAAAATGCCACTGCTGAGCTGTGAGGCCATTCCTGAAGAGTGTTTCTCACCCATGGCCTGGAAAGCTGCTCTGTGCCTGAAGTTATGTCCTGTAGGAGATGGTATGTGGATATCTCTGATTTGCTGGAAAGGAAATATGAGTGTGTCTCAGGCACGTGAGGCTCTGGCTGCTCTGACAGCAAAAATGTACCAGAAGCTCTAGCAGGCAGCACTTCCAGTTCAGAGAAGAGAAGCCTGGTTTCAGTTATCAGGGAAGGTGACAGATCTGGGCAATGAGAGTCTGCAAACATAATGGATACTGAGGGGTTAGTTGGCAAGTCCTGTGCTGAGTCCATTTCTAAGGTGACCAAGCTTTCTTGACTTGCAAGGTGGATGTTATTCTGCATCTTGTAACTTGCCATGGTTCTACTTTCTGCACAGAAAGTTGATGAGCTCTGAGTAGGTGACAGCACAAGTGGTGTGAGTAACTGGCTTGGCACAGTAAAGAACAAGGGCCTGGAAGCCTCTCCTGCAGCTGGTCTCTGGGTAATTCTAGTTGGTTTTAATGCAGGTGTTGGTGTGATCATTAATTGCCTGCGGTGTAGTCTTGGAGACTTTCTTTCATAATCCCCTCTCCTGAGTACTCTCCAGCCTGCAATTTCATGCCCTAGCAGCCGTGAGAGGTGATGTGAGTTCACATTGTGCCGCAGCACTTGGATGAATTCATGGAGCAGGGCAAAGCCTCCGCACGTGACCGGCCAGGAGAGCCCCACGTAGTGGTTGGTGGTGAGGTCGATGTGCCCGGTGTCCTCAGCCAGGATGTGTGAGGCCCTTGCTGCTGGGCCTGGGTGCTGCAGCAGGGTCAGCAGGGAGCTGTCCATGTGCAGGTACTCAGCCATCCTGCACACCATGGACAGGCGCTCCTGGACGTCCAGAGTTTCTGCTCCAGCAGAGAGAATGATTTCAGCAGAAGTGATGGGAGCTTCCTTCCCACACCTGACATGGAAAGTCCAGAATTAAAGTGGATAAGAATAATCTTTTTACCCCTCCCAGTTTTTGTAAAGATCCCTGTTTGAATTTAGTAGATCACTGTTCAAAATTTTACCTCTTAATCCAAAACTTCCTTCTCCTTGAATATATGAATGTTTCCCATTCCACTAACTTCACTGATCACTAAGTTTGTTCCCACTGCTTGTGCAGAACACAGTGGCGTGGTCTGAATTTCCCAAACGCTGTTCTCATTATGGAAGTAATTCACTTCAGAGATATTCCCAGTCCGTTAGACATCAAATGTAGGTACTTACACTGAGAAAGTACCACCAGTGGTAACAAACAGTGTCTTATGGAGGCAATTTGGAGGCTCACTGGGAGCCTGCCTCTCTCCCTGCTCACAGAAGAGTTAGGAACTGGAGCAGGGAGGCTGGATGCCACCTGTACAATGGAGAATCAGTGTCCCTGTGCTGCTGGGCTTGCAGTGTCCATGCCCATGTCTGTGGTGCACTGTTGCTCTGGGACAACAAAGCCTCCAGCTTTTATATTCAACATGTGCTTGTTCAATATTTTGTGGGGTTTTGTTCTAGTTTTGGTTCCCTGATGTCACATTTCCACAGCAGGAAAAACCCACCCCGTGTCAATTAGGGAGCACCCATCTCTTTTTTTTTTTTTTTAAATAATTTTTCCCTCCCCTCACAGATTAGAGCAGAAGCCACGGAGGCCAGCAGTACTCACTGGTAGCTGTTTGGCATGCGGTTCAAATTCTGCATTTCCAAGGATAAACTGCTGTCCTGCACATAGATGGTGAAGTTTACAGCAGCCCTCAGTGTTTCCTGGGCAGGCACCCCTCCAGAGGCAGCAATGTTGAGCAGGTATACTCCCACCTCCCCTGCCATCGGCAGCCCTTGCAATGTGTTTGTTTTGGGGTTGAATTCCAACCATTTTGGCAAATCTGCACCACTGGCTAAAGCGACCTGCTCCGTAAGAGGATGGCAGAGGAACAGAATTAGTGATAAGAAATGCTTTTACTACTCCAGTTTTACATACTGTAAGCTCTAGCTGGATAAAAGTTCAGAAACAGTCACAACTGATCCATTTGGAAATCTTAGAAACCACGGTGCCTGGGTTTTTTATGTAGTGCTTGTCTTGGGTGTTTTTTAGCATAGTGGCAACACTTACTGTCCATTTCCAAGACCCTGCATTCTTTAGACTGCAGGTAGACAAAACAGGTTGTTTATTTGCTCAGTAGGGAAGTGCTGCATCGGCAGTGAATGCTGGTGAGATTTTTGCCATCAGTTCTACCTGTTTCTAATACACTTGAGGCACTTTCTAGAAGGAGATTGTTAGTGAATTCATTTTAAACATAAAGCAAATGTCTTTGCTGCAGGATTGTACCAGGAAATGTATTGAATACTGTTACCTTGTACTGAGTTACTGTTCCCTGAAAGGCAAATGCTGGCACTGGATAATAGAATATTTTTCCCATGAGGACAGTTGCATCTGGGATTATTCCTTGCAGGCTCTTTCTTTCTTCCCATCTGTTGTTCAATCCCTTGGCAACCTCAGCAGGAGAGCTCACACAGACAGACAGCAGGACAAAGAGAAGAGGGAGCAGGGGCAAGACTCTCAGCCCTGGGAGCACAGGGGTCCCCGAGGCAGGAGAGCTGTGCTGGATGTGCCCTGGGTACCTGCAGGCATCATCCATCCTCATCCAGCGCCGCTGGCAGCTGGGTGCTGCTACTGGAGCTGTAGGGGAAAGAGAAAACCCAAACTCATGGGCATGTGCTCCTCAGATCAGCCAGCCCCATCTCCCAGCAAAACAGAACACTGCCAAATGTCTGAGGCTGCTCACTTGCATTGGTTACAGCCCTGCTGGTCTCTTTGGGCCATGGTGACATTTGGGAAGGGCTCTGGGCTTTAAGAAGCCTCGGTACTCACCATCACTGCTCTGTTCAGCCAAAGGATTTCCACGGGGAAACAAAGCTGGTTCATCATGCTTTTTAACCCAGTTGCCTTCAGTCTTGCTGTTGCTCCCATCTCTGTTTCTGTTGTGATAAAAGCCCACTCAGAAGTGAAATGCTACACTGGGGCCTCATCAGGGGGGCCTCCAACATATGGCTTAGGGCAGAGCCAGGTGAACAGTGCAGTAACCTGACCTGCCAGGATTTTGTGGTGTAGTGGTGGCAAAGGGAAAGGTGAGTATGGCAAATGGCACTGATCACGGGGACAAAGGCAGGCTGAGACTCACTATCCTTTGCTCTGTAGCACTGAGGGCTGGAATTCGATTTGCTACGTTTGATGCTGCTTCTACAAGAGAGGATAAGAGAGCAGTAATAAAGGCTCTCATAAACCTGTGAGTGGCTTCCAGCTTTTAGATGAGCAGTGCATGCAACATGCTTGGTCCATCCTGCTAAGGACAGCTTTGTTTAAAAGCATACAAGAAGAAAAGAACATCTACTAGCTCAAAAGATAGAACTGAGAAAGCATGGATGATGTTTTGGAGCCAGATGACTGCAGCAGCAGGGCAGGGAGTGCTCCTTTCTTGGTACAGCTCTGACAGCAAAATGGCTTGAAAACCACAGCCTGCTTTGCTTTGGCCCTACAAACCCAGTGGCCATTTATCATGGAATCAGGTTTTGCTCTGCTGACTTTTAACAAGTATTTTCTTGCTTCTGTTTGTGGAGGTGTTTGCAGTAGCTGCCAAGTTTTCTGTCGTGCTCTGTTGTGCAGATCCCTTCCATTTTAGCTACGAGGCGAGCGTGCTTTGGATAGAGTAAGAAGTGGTGATGCAAATCTTACATAAAGACAAAACTTGTGTGATATCTACCAGAAGACAATGGCTCGCTAGTGCCTGCAGTGTGTTCCTATACTCTGGGAAAAACAGAAACCCACCTATCCTACTGATAGGTGTGCAGTGCTTGATGTCTGCTTTTGGCCAGAGATGAACATTCATCCAGCAAAGTCTGTTTCCCTTGCAACCAAGATTGGCTCTGAATAAATCAGAAGTTTGTGCTTCTTTGATTATGCTCAGCTGTGCTGAGAAACAAGTTGCTACATTCACCTCTCCATTTTTCACTGTCAACATCTCCTGTGTTCCTTTCTCCTGCAATCCCTGAAAACAATGACAAGTCCTCATTCACCCCTTAGGAAAAGAGGGAATAGGTGGTGGGGCAGAAATTCAAGTTGCAGATGAGGACTTTTATTTAGGGAGTATCATTCTTATGCAAGGGAATGGGTGCTTGACAGCTGATTAATACCTCCTAATGAATTTGCCTCCTGAGAGCTGAGTAAATATTGCCATGTAACTATGCATGAATCATCAGCATGCTCTGAAATGATGGGAATACTCCGAGATGCCTTGGTTGCTGTGAGCTTACAGGAGTCCAAACCACCCCTGGAAGGGCAACATCTGCCCAGTGCTGGAATCCAAAGCCTATGGACACACCTGTGCTTCAGGTGGGGAGGTGCCAGTGAGTGTTTCACCTATTTGGGTCCTGTCCCTTCTTAGCAACATTTGTCCCCCTGGCTTTGACAGCAGCAGACATTGTGTATTTACTCTGTAGCGTCACGTGAGGCAGAATATTTTCACAATGCTTGCTGTCATAGTGTTCTGGATATAAACTTACTGAAACCTCCCATGAATGTACAAGGGCTGAAAATAATTAGATTTTTAAAATTTCTCTGGAGCCTCCCTGTAATCCTCACTGTTGTATAATTACTGAGCTCATAATGAATTGTTCTTGCTAAATTGCAACAGAGGCATGTGGCATTCTGTTGGGTGAATGCCTCTTGATAAAAAAAAATGAGAGTGGGAGAGACACTTCAGACAAGAGCACGTAGTAACAGGACCAGGGGGAATGGCTTCAAGCTGCAAGAGGAGGTTTAGATTGGATATCAGGAAGAAATTGTTCCCTGTGAGGGTGGGGAGGCCCTGGCAAAGGTTGCCCAGAGAAGCTGTGGCTGCCCCATCCCTGGCGGTGTCCAAGGCCAGGCTGGATGGGGCTCTGAGCAGCCTGGGATAGTGGAAGGTGTCCCTGGCCATGGCAGGGGGCTGGAACTGGATAAACTTTAAGGTTCCTTCCAACCCAGGCCATTTTATGGTTCTCTGAAACTATCTCAAACGTCACTCTCTGTCTAAATGCAGGGAAACTTGGGAACAAATATAGCTAATCCAGAAACAAGGACCACTGGCTTGAGGTATTTACTTCCCACACAGAACCAAGATTAATCAAAAGTTTAATGGAATAACTTTGTTCTCATGTGATTTCACAGCCAGAGTGCAGAGATAAAGGTGGGCAACTGTAATCCAAAGCTCACACAAATCAAACAGAATCTTTTTGGGGCACCTGTAAGTACTTGTAAAGACAAAAATAACTTTTACCTTTAGACACTTTTTCCAACAAGTGTGTGCTACATTTACACAAATGCGATTCTGACACTGGGAAAAAAACACCCCTTAATCCTTATCTGAAACACCAAAGGCCACACTGAAGGATACACTATCTTCTGTTTTCTTTTTGGGTGATCTCGTAAAATGGAAATTGTGACTGTCTTGTTTCCCTGTGCTGCCCTTGCCTAAGGCACTCTCTTGCACTCCTTCTTAGAGGAAATGGGGAACAAATGTCCAATACTCCCCTGTCCCTGTTTAGCAAGCATGCTTGGCAGGGTTTAAGGTCTCCTGCAACATCCCAAATAGCCTAGAATGGCTCAGCTTTACAGCCTAGAACACAAAGGTAATGTTTTTTTTGATGAGGTTGTTTTTTGTATCTATTAAATCCCCAGCACCTGGAATCAAGGGATTGCTTGGCAATTTTAACTTCCTTTCAAGTCTCTTTGATATTCCAGCCCCCTTCTCTGCTGCAAAGGAAACCTAGATCTTTTCCCAGTAGCCCCAGAAAACTGAGCAAGCAGAAGGTGACTTCAGAACAGTATTTTGGTGGTCTGATTAATTCTTTTCGCAATGCCCTGGCATCCATGCGTTGGTAACTTGCCAGGCAGTTTCAGAGCTGTTTGTGTGGACATAACAGGAAGCCTGGTAGTAGCACATTTTCTGTGAATTGTCCAGTATGAGTTTTCCACCTTTGACTTCCATTAAATCCCAGGAAAAGCCTCCTGTGTTGGAGTTGCCTAGAAACCTGCGGAGATATGCCTGCAAATTGGCTGTTGGTGCATTGAGTCTCATGCAAAATGTGGGGGATGTTTTTGCTTGGACTGTTGCAATTAACATGTTGACTGTTTCTGGAAGGCAGAATCCTGGAAACTGGGTGTTGGGAAAGGCAGAAATTAATATGGTGGAAGAAAGGAGCCTGTATGTTACAACCTGTGTGTCACAACCATGTCACTCCTGTGTTGCCAAATGCGAATAAATCAGAAAGTCAAAGTTTTGGTATCTGGGATAAGCATCAGAAAAAGGGTTGGGTTTCTTTTCATGCCTTTTCTTCAAAATAATGGTGCACCCCCTCCCCACCCCCATTTTTATTAATTTTAATCATACTGGTGTTTTATCTTTAAGCGGCTGCCTCAGGTTTTATTTCTTTTTCTCTTATTTTAAACCAAATGGGAGAAAGAGTGGAAAGGACAAAGGAACAACATCTGAGGGAAACCTTGTCTTTACTTGCTTCTACTTCTCATTCTGTTTAGCACTGAGAAAGTATTTTCACTTCCCACCCCACTTCCCTCCCAAACCCTTATGTTTCCTCTGAGAAATTGTCTACGTGGGAAAGTTTAAACATGAAAGTCAAGGGATGATTTTATACCAAGGTTAAACTTTAACTACCCTTGTGAACACTGTTGTTTTGCTACAAGCATTTTTCCCCAAATTATGGTTTTCTTTTCCTCTTTAAAGCTCAGTTTACGACATTGCAAACTGATTAAACTGAGCTGGAAAAGGTTGTACTAAAAGGACTCAGGCACTTACAGAGTTACAGCTACATATCTAGCAGATAAAGCTTTCCTGCTCAGACAAGCCCTCACTATTTCATCTTAGCTGTTGGTTGGGTTTTTTTCCTAGGGAGAGCTAGAAAGTGAGAAGAATTAATTTATTTCAATGATTTCACTTTCTAAAGCACCATCTTTTTGTCTTCCATTTCAGCTTCTTCGAAAATGAGGAAAACGGGTCAAATTCAAAATGTCTTTTTTTTTTTTTTTTTTTTTATGAAAGTTTATATTCTCATAAACTTTGAAGTAATATTAAATATTGGCCTTTTCAAAGTTATTAGTTATTCAATAGTTCCTCTAAGGGAAAGATCACTAGGTTGGCCTGAATAAAGATGCTCTGTTGTAGGAAGGTTTTGTTTGTGCTCTGTGGGAAGGGAGATGGGAGAAGGTGCTAGAGCTGCTCATAAAGCAGGACTTTTGCCTTCACACCTGTCAAATTCATTGGGAGACCTGCAAACCTTTAAAACCTCATTAAAACTGTGTCTCTCTCCAGCTGTTAATACCAACATGGGCTGTCACTTCAAAAGGGATTTTAGAAATCCTATCAGCTGATCCCACTCTGAGCTGTCCTGCATGGCAAAAGGAGCTATTGGCTGAAGTCTTCTGGCAAAGTCTTCGCTGTTGTTTTAATTTTTTTTCTTTCTGCCCTTTTTCTGGTCAAATGGAGGAGTCTGAGCAGAGCTGAGGTTTGCACAAACCCCAGGGCAGAACGGAGGCTGGTGTGCCAAGTTCCAGCCTTGTGTGATTTTTCAGAAGGGGGTGGGATATGTACCAAGCAAGAAGCACAAGGTTTATAAGGGCCGGGCTGACAGGACCTTATTTATGGCGCCTGCTGCTGCTCCTGGGCCCAGCTTTTGCATTCAGCTGGTGTTGCTGCCTTCCCACAGCAGGCTCTCAAACCAGTTGCTGTAATAACCCTAAAATGGTGTGTGTTTCACTCAGTGGTCTCAGTTCCGCCTCGCTCTTAGCTGATGTGACAGTTTGGGACAGAGCTCCCTTCCCCTGGCACCGGCCCCAAATTTGGCTCACAGCTCTCTGCTAAACCCAGCACTGTCCCTCCACTAACACAGATGCTGCTGCCATTGCTCTGTCTTTGGATGAGATGGTTTCTGTCTTCTCTGCTGGAAAGAACAAAGAGAAAAAAATCACATTTCCACGTGATCAGCTGTGGATCTTCTCATAAGGAGAGCGAACTCAGTCATGCCTGGAAGTGATGGGGAAGCTGCAGAGGAGATGGCAGTGTTGCCCAGAGGGTGAGAAGCTGGCTGTGTCCGGGGTGTGCAGAGCACCTCCTTCCCCCTTAGGCACTTCCAGAGGTGCTGAAAACCGGGCAATTGGGCTGCTCTCCCTCCTTCATCTCTGCTTGTTTTGTAAAGCCAGTCCTAAAGCTCTCTCCAAAAAGCACATAACAGCTGAATCCCCGTGCCTTTCTGTGTGGCAGAAGCCGAGAGGCTGTTGACTGATGGGGGAAAGGAAGGAAATTTACAGCCAGAACCCTCTCATCAATTTCTCCTCCCAGATGTTTTTCTTTCGATGTTTGTTTTACTTTGGCAATTGACTAAACAAATTGCTGTCGGAGTAGTGCAGCTGATGGAGTCTGGTTTCCTTCAGGTTTTTCTGCAGTTCTCTTTCTTCTGACTTAATGATCTCAGCTTCATCCTCTGCCGTATTTTCCACGGGGAAGGGCAGCCAGGAGCCGAGCAGAGCTGCTTTTGGCTTTTCCCTCCCTCAAGTGGGGACATGGTTTTGAATTTCTGTCCTTTAGCCAACTTTAATTCTCAAAAAAATCTTGAAATAACATAATTTTCAAGGCATCCATAAGATCCCTCCTCCCCAAATGCTCTAAACTGGCTAAGAACGGGATCAGGCATTTCTGGCTGGGGAGAGGACTGGGTTCTTGGAGGGGAGAGGCTGCAATTGCACAAGCTTTGTTTCCTCACGGCACCGAGGTGCAAGTCAGTCCCTGGAAGCTTGTTTTGTAAAAAGGCCACTTGTTTTCTGCATCCCTTGGAGCTGTCTGGGCGAGCTGCTCCTGCTATTGCTAAAAGCACTTGAGCAGAATAAAAATCCGCATCCTCAGCAAAGCACTTGAGGCTGCGCTGCCTCAATTGCAAAGGAGAAACAAAAAGAGGGGAATAAAGCATGGTATCACTTTAGAATACAGGAGTTTCTATAATAGTTACAGTAAAAGTAGTGTTTATGTTCACTCTCAACAATGTCTACAGCTTCCTTTCAAATGGGTTGCCCAGAGTTATGGGTGGGATTCAGTTTCTGCCTCTATTTTTTTTTCAGTTTATGCCAATTGTCCCTTTGTAGGTGAAATTAAGTGTTGCCCAGAAAACCACAGCTCAGGCAAAGTATTGTCCTGTGTGTGAAAGCAACGATTGAGGCCTCTGCAGAGAGGCAGCTGTGACTCTGCTTTCATGTCTTTCAGGAATTATGATTTATCAGTGATGAAGCCAGATCTTTGATAGGGGATTGAAAGTAATCCCTAAATATTTAATATGAGAGAATTAAAGACAACCAATTTGTCAGATTTTAGAGTGGGTTGAGACTTGCTCCAAGGCCCTGATAAGTATGTGCATGACTCATGTTGAGGTGCTCAAGGGTTTTTATGGAGGCTTATCGGTATAATACGGAGGGAAAAAGAGGGATGGAAAGGCAGCTCTTGAGGTTTTGAGTGAGTTTAACAGAGGGAAAGTGAGGGAGCTATAAATTGTGTTGAACTTGGGGGATGGAGAAAAGCAAACCCATTTAGTTTGTACAGATGCCACGTGCCTGAAATGAAATTATGCATGAAATTATGCATGAAATAATGCAAAAAGCCTCGAGCTGAGCTTCATAGCTGCTCTTATAAAAGACAGCAGATGTTTTTGTGGGGCTTTCTTTTCACAGCCAGGTCTCAACAGCACATTTAGGTGCTGTAATAAGGCATTTGATAAACTAGCTAAGTTTTTAGGAAAAGTTCAAGCTCTTTTCTTGCAGTCTTTCAAAGCTTCTGGAAACGGAATTATTTATTTAAAGTCCTAGCTCTGGATCTAGGAGCCTTACTTCATTTATTTCTGCAAATATTAGTCTGGCTATTTGCTTTTTTTCTTTTTTTTCCAGGCTGTTGGGCCTGGATGCTTTTATTTGCATACATAATGTTTGTTCTTGCAACAGTCCCTCCTCTGAAAGTTGCCGGGGTAACAGCTTTGTCTGTTCTTTCCATTTGAAAGCAGAGCGAGAGTGGCACCTCGACCTCCTGGCTGGCTGCTGGACCGGGAGCCAGCAGAGCTGGGCTCCATCCTGCCCTGGCTGCTGGCATCTGCCTTTGCCTGAGGTGCCCTTGGCAGGAACCAGCAAAGCATTTCAGTGGTTTTATTTATTTATTTATTATTGATTTATTTGTTTGTGTGCCTGTTGTTGGGCAGCCACCCAGTCCCTGCCTAGCAACCTCTGGCATCCACAACAGTTACCTAAAGGACTTTTCCCACATTCAAGGGCTTTCCTCACACCTTGCTGTCCACTCCTGACCCTGACTCCCCTTGTCCACATCCCAGAGGGACTCCAAGCCTCCCTGCTTCCCCCAAATTCCTCTGTAGCTCCTGCCATTTGCCTCTTGGTGTCTCCATTTCCCTTCTGACCCCAGGTTTGCCTTGTTGGCTTCAGGACTGGTTGTAATTGTGGCTTTACCTCTGTGGATCTGTAATTGCCACCGTTGGGCAAATGTTAACTTTTTTCAGGACCAGCTGCTTGGAGAAAGGAATCTCAGGATAGTTCTTCTGAAACTCACAGATGTTTTCTTTGTTTATTTTGTTTCTACCTACTTTCCTATTTCTCAAATATGCCTCGACATGTCAGAACAGCGATGATCAGCTTGCATTAAATAAATTAACTTAATACTGTTTGACATCATTATCTTTAGCTCATCCACTGAAAGCACCTAAAGAGAAGGGTTGGCCTTGGTTTTGCTAGGATTTGCATTTTTTGTTGGTTTGTTTTTTTGGGGTTTTTTTGGTTGTTTTCTTGGGTTTTTTTTGGTTTGGTTTTTTTTTTTTTTTTTTTTTTTTTTTTTTTTTTTTTTTGGTTTTTTTTTGGTTGATTGTTTGTTTGTTGTTTTTTTAAAGGAGAAATGTTTTAAGCTCACCCTGCAGACTGGTGGCAGAGCAGGACTGGGGCAGGCCTCCTGAGCTCCCTCTGATCCCACTCCTCAATGGATTAGCCCCTGCTCTGGCTTTGGGTCTGAGAGAAGTTGGGGCTGTTCAGCCTGGAGAAGAGAAGGTTGTGTGGAGATCTCACAGCACATTCCAGGATCTGAAGGGGCCTGCAAGGAAGGTGGAGAGGGACTCTGCATCAGGACCTGGAATGACAGGACAAGGAGTAATGGGTACCAATGGAAAGAGGGGGAATTTGGGCCAGATGTATGGAAGAAATTGTTCCCTGTGAGGGTGGGGAGGCCCTGGCACAGGTTGCCCAGAGAAGCTGTGGCTGCCCCATCCCTGGCAGTGTCCAAGGACAAGTTGGATGGGGCTTTGAGCAAGCTGGGATAGTGGCAGGTGTCCCTGCCTGTGGCAGGGGGAGCTGGAACAAGATGATTTTTAAGGTCCCTTCCAACCCAGGCCATTTTTTGGTTCTAAGCCGAGTTCATGGGACCTGGCTACTGAAAAAAGCCATTTATCTCCCAGCTCCGTGTCTGTGTGTCTGCCAAGAGATAATTGGGGGGAAGAGAAGCCCAGCCCTCCTGATGCCCATTTGGTCCATGACTGACAGATTTATGATAGGCTGCAGCTTCCTCCGTTTGTCCAGCAGCGAGTGGCAGGGCCGGGCGATTGTGTGCCGGCCTTCCCAACGGAGAGTGCTTCCAGCTGGATCCAGGGCACAGGAAATGATCTAGCGAAAGCCTTTTGGTGACAATTAACAGAATTCCTGCCGATAACTTTTTTTTGTCCTCTCCCTCAGAACGTTTTTACAGCAAGCCCTAAGTGGCTGCAGAGAGGCATTGGAGGTGGGTGGTTACAAATATTTGATGAGTGTGTCATGGACCAGGTTTATTTCTGTTGAAAGTATGATTATTTTTTTAATCAACACCTCCTTAGTATTTTACTCGATGACCAGAGCAACATAAAAATTTATTTTTCTTCTGAGATGGTCAAACCCTAAAACCCAGCCCAGTTTGGCCTCAAGGAAGGAAGAGTTATTGTAAACTGCTCGTTTTGCCAGGAACAGCAAGGGGCTCGAGTCCTAGGGTCACCAAGGTGGTGTCAACTTGGGAGAATATGCTTAAAACCCCCCCAATTTCTGTAATGCATTCCTGTGTGAGGCATCTCTCTTGCAAAGAGGGAAAAATAAATATTTTTTAGTGGTTGCATGGAATTACCTGTGTAAAAGAAAGGAGTTGGTGCTGGGTGTGCTCCCTCAGAAAGCTTTTAAGAGTTGCCTTAGATGCAATGTTGGAAACCAAATACCTTTCCTTAGAGCCTTGTGGTCTTCAGATCTGAGGGTTTGTTTTTCATCATGGGTGAAAAAACAGAACCTGAAATCCTTGGTATTAGTTGTTCTCTTAGAAAAGAAGGAGGAAAACCATTTTTTTGAAGAGTTGATACACATGGGGATTAACCAGCTCTGTTTTCAGTAGATAAATTACAGCTCAGGAAATTAAATTTAAAGTGAGATGGATATTTGTCCTTGGGAATTTGACACCTGTAAGCAAAAAAGCTTTTGTTTTGAGAGTTTAAGGTGCTGCTGTAGGCTTTGTGCTGGATTTATGCTTGAAGACTTCTTTTCTTTCTTATTGCACTGCAGTCTCCAAACTGGGGGTTACTAGAGAAGGGCAAAAGAGAGTGAAGCTGGTGTTGTAAGAGGGGTCAGGCTTTTCTGCTGGGCTGTTCATGTTGTCAGGGGCTCTTGCAATGAAGTGCCATGTGGAAAAATGGCCTTTCCTTGCCTGAACAGTGAGCAGAGCACAGGCAAACTGCTTTTATCTGCTGTGGAGCTGGTTTGAATACTGACAGCTCAGACCTTTTGATCTGCCACAGCCTGGCTGCTGGTTTTGCCTGTGCAGGAGCAAGCCCAGGAGCAGAGAGTGGAGAAGGAAAACTGCAGTGGTCACAGAGGATGGAAAACAGGCAAGTGATGAGAGCATGGAAAATACAGTAAGAAAGTGTAGGAAAAATGGACAAAGTCTGGAAGAGGCAAACATTGCAGTGGTACAGGAGAGGCCATGTCCTCATCTGTACTTCTGTGACTTCTATCCACAGACAGCTTGGGCTTCAGCTAGAAAAGTGTTTTCTTTGTAAGTATACAGAGATTTCGGTAATACCGGGGAGCAAAACACCTTGTAAGAGTAAGCTGGTTTCTGAGCTTCAGAAATCCTCTTGTAAGAATTCCCTCTGTGCTTTTACAAAAGTTCCTGTGCTCCCCTTTCCTTCCCCCACCTGTGTACAGGCAAGTGAAGAAGGGCTGGAGTCTTTCCCAAACTCTGGAGTTTGGTTGGCTGCATTTTTGGTTTTGAATGAAAGAGTCTGTATAAATCTATCTGTGTCTCCTTGATACGCATTAGTGTTGGCCCCACAGCAGGCAGGGTGAGCACGGCAGCTCTGCCTCACCAGCACACAACAGGCATGTGAAAAATCAAGAGGAAATCTCCACCTTGAGTCCAGGCATGGAAGAAATTGTTCCCTGTGAAGGTGGGGAGGCCCTGGCAAAGGTTGCTCAGAGAAGCTGTGGCTGCCCCAGCCCTGGAAGTGTCCAAGGCCAGGTTGGATGGGGTTTGGAGCAAGCTGGGATAGTGGAAGGTGTCCCTGGCCATGGCAGGGGGTTGGAACTGGATGATATTTAAGATCCCTTCCAATCTAAATTATTCTATGATTCTATGTAAATCCTAAATACTTCCACTAGACCCAACTGCTGCTGGGCAGGTATTGGGGACTGTAAACCTGTGCTACCCCAAAACCAGGGGCTCTGTGATCCCCTGGGGATAACTGGAGGTAGAGCATATCTGCAAAGAACTGTGTGCAGCAAGGCTGATCCAAGTACTGCTCACAGGACGAAACGATGCTGAAAATGATGCATCAGCTCACAGCTTTGAAGAGAACCTGCTAGTGGGTGAGGGAAGGGCCCACCCTGACTCAAGTCAGAAACCCCAATTCCCTCAATCCCACATTTGCAGCACTGGCTTTCAAGAGCTATGCTTATTGAGGGGCTGCTCTGTGGTGGAATAACCACACTGTTTTTCATTTCATCACCTCTTTTTTAAAGGAGGCTGACAATGTCTTGTCCTTACTCTTGGCTTGGTGGAAGAAGGAAGCTGAAAAAAGGAGGTGATCTGGCAAAGCCAACAGCTGCTTGAAGCACTCCAGGCCTGTCTATGCACATCCTTGCTCCCAAATTCCTAGGGTTTCCAGAGCAGCTAGCCAGAATGCTGAAAAAGCTTTCTCTTTAATCTCTTGATCTCCACTGTGTGTTTTTGCCAGTGCAGGTAAAACAGAGGTGCACACTCCACGTACCGGTGTTTCCACCCGGGTAAACAGGAGAGTCTCAGTAATTACCGAGAACGATCTGAGCGAAACATCGTGTCTCTACAGCTGGTTCCTGGGACACAGGAGCAGGCAGGGCAGGCACACTTGACCTGCCAGGTATCACCCATGTCTCTCTCTACTCAAACAACAAGAAATGAGATTCATTCATTCTTTGCTCCGGCTAAATTCCAACTCAAGCGTGAAGAGAAGTTTTGTCTGACAGGTTTGCTGCGAGCGGTGGTGGTGATTGCTGTGCTTTCAGAGATCCATTTGGTACACATATCCTAAATTCATGAGGTGGTTCTCCCCAGGCTGCAGCTTTGCTTCAGGAGCTGACAAGCCACAGCCCTTGGCATCACTTCAGTTCTCACTCGTGGTGTTACAGAGAATGACGAGATGCTCCAGTGTTTGCTCAGGTCCAACTCTTGGAATAGGACACCACATTTAATAAGCCCCAGAGAAGGCTCTACTATTTTATTTTCTCAATTTTAATTTTAACTAAAGAGACAACCCAGCTGAAAACCAAGAGGATGACATGATATTATGGAGAGTGGAATTTGGCATGCAGGTTATAAACTAGTCTGAATCCCACTGTGTGAAAATGTTCAACAATACTGCAGAGCCTGACTGCTTCCTCCCAGCTGCGACCAAGGACAAATCCCAAGGAGAATTCTGTCCATTAGTAGCAACGAGACTCTCCCTCCATGTGTGTCAATATCTATATCTATATCTATATCTATATCTATATCTATATCTATATCTATATCTATATCTATATCTATACATATATGTATATGATGTGTGTGTGTTTTAATTTGGTTGGCTTTTGCTTTTCCTTAGGTAAGCTGATGGTGGTGGTGATCCCTGCTTTGCAAGCTGCATGCCAAACTTGTTGTAGCTTGCCTTATAAACTTACACTTTCTAAACAAGTTAAATGGAATTAAGACCAGAATTATTGAAACCAGCTAAAGCTTAGCCATTTTCTTCAGTAGTGACAGGAACGGGGGATGTGGCATGGGGACACCTGGTGATTCACCTGGCTCAGAATCCTCTCCCCTAGCAGTGGCCAGAGATGGATGCCTGAGGAGAGACAAGAACCAGGTACGTGTGCAGTGACAATTCCCCCAGCCAATTCAGGGAATCCATCAGCTGGATAAGGTGTCTCTGTTTTCTCCACAATGTTCTATAAACTTTGGCAGTTTCCTGGGGGAAGGAGTTGTGTGGATGTGCTGCATGTTGTGCCTTTGGTCTGTTCTCTGAGTGGTTCCTCTCTGTGGCTTCACTGTGCACCTCTGAGTTGCATTAGCAGAGAGGTACAATCATCAGACCCTGGAGACCATCCACATGCCAGTCCTGGTGTGGCAGACTGTGAGAACATTTGTGCACTTAATGTTGTGTGTTTTACTGTTTGGGGGAGGGGGGGGGTTGTTTGCTAGTTTTGTTTTATAATGGAAGTTGGTTTTATCATGAGCTCTGGGCCAACTTTAGGTTTATGCAGTGGAATAGAGCCTCTGTCTGGTTTGCTCCGTATTTTCCTCCTGACAGGAGAAAAGTGCTCACCCTTAACAACCCCTGCACCACTTTGTTGTTGAGCACTGGGACTATCCTGTTAGGCAGTCTGGAAAGGACATTCCCCCTCTTCCAAGGTTAGCTGGCTGCAGCCCAGGAGACCTCCCTGGCAGGAGTGATCTGAGGAAAGACTGAAAGAAACCTCATCTCTCTCATCCCCCCAGGACAAACACGATTTGGAGGGGGTTCCTGTTTCTAGACACCTCAGCTAGGGTAATTTTGGGCTGGTCAGAGACAGAGTAGTTTATGGGAGCTGGGAGGGAGGAGGGAGCCTCATTTTTAGGCAGTCCTTGGATCTGTTTTGCAAGAGGTTTCCAATGTATGTGTGTGTATGTAGGACTCTCTGTTGAGCAGGTAGCAAATAAATGTAATTGAGCATGAGGAATGCAATTATTTGGACCTTGTCTACATTGGGAATATTCTCCAGCTGGGAGTTCAAGATTTCTTTCTCTCCCTCTTCTCCCATGCTTGAGGCCATGTGGTTTTGGATGGATGAGGCAGCAAATTTGAGGCAGAGTCTGGAAGCTGGCTCCTCAAATGAAGTGCTCAAGGTGTTTGGTGCAGCAGGGGAGACTTAATTAGCACAGGGCTTATTTACCATCTTAACTTGTCACATCTTAGAGGATGTGCAGCTGTTAGAAACAAATGTTTTTGAACCATCATCAATAAATGCTGCAAACTAAGTGCCACAAGCCAAATTATTTTCCACTCCAAGTCATATTTGCTTCCCTTTTTTCCTGTCTCTAATCTGAGTCATGACTAGTAATGCTTCCCTCTCCCAAATAGCTGTCACATAAGTGCAATGTTTAAGCTCATTGCAGAGCAGTCACAGCTTGCCTGTCCCACCTGCCATCATCTTCCTGCAGGTTTGGAGCTGTTGTCTTAGAACCAGTGCTTCTGGGACGAAGCACAGAAACAGGTCCTTTGGGGATGTGGAATTTTCATGGTTCTGCAGGTCCAGGAGCAAGGACCTGTGCCGTGGAGCTGGTGGGCTGGGATGGAACAGTGGGTGCCAGGAGTGTAATTGTCTGTTTGTGGGTTTGCTGCATCTCACTGTGAAGGTGAAGCACTGAGGACTTGTGGGACATCGCTCTGGTTCTGCCCTTGGTTTCATGCACACAGATTTGGGAGGGAAAAGAAAAAAAAACCCTCCACAAAACACTTTCATATCAGTTAACACAAAATACTGTGCAAAAGGCTAAAGTTAAATTTATTCCTGTTTTGGAGACTTGGAGGACCTTCAAGCATCAGAATACCCCTCAGGAGGATTGTGTGTGATACTAAAAAATAAATTAGGAACCTCATGTTGGGGCAATTACTATCCCCGTCTTTGGGAAATTTTAGTTCAAGCTCTTTGCAGTGGTGTTACAAAGCATAATTATATGACTTGAGGTGCTGTTAGATAGATGCAAATCTTCTGGGTATGCTATCTCTCCATTTAATCAGTTATTTGTTTGCCATTTGGGTACAGAAAGTAGTTTATTTAAAAATTAGCTGAATACACTTCCAGTAGCAGCATCAGTGGGAAATAATGAAAAGTAGCTGATTTACTACTAGTAAAGAGAATCCAAGAGCTCCCTGGTGTATCCCACTTACTCTGAGATTTATACTCAATACACAGTCAGCTAATTCCACACACAAACAAGCCATACATGGCTCCTTGTGTTCTCTGTTTATGCCCATTTATCTTCAATTTTGTTAGAAACACATAAGCTGCCTCCTTTATTTGCTGGGTGTTCCCTTTCATTTGAATCCTACTTTTCATTTTTTGTGGATATCTGTTTGCTGTTAATATTGTTGTGGGGTACACCAGTACTTTTCTGGAAATGGGTATAAGAATTTTTCAGTAAGTTCACAGATTTTGTTCAGGGAACACAAATCATCCTTGTTGCAACAGTGAACTGATGTGTGATGATGTGGAGTTCATCAGCAGCAGTTCATCATCAACAGTTCATCAGTTCCCTTTCATTTGAATCCTACTTTTCATTTTTTGTGGATATCTGTTTGCTGTTAATATTGTTGTGGGGTACACCAGTACTTTTCTGGAAATGGGTATAAGAATTTTTCAGTAAGTTCACAGATTTTGTTCAGGGAACACAAATCATCCTTGTTGCAACAGTGAACTGATGTGTGATGATGTGGAGTTCATCAGCAGCTGAGGCTGTGTGCACACACATGGGAGTCTGGGATGGAGCAGTGGGCACCACATCCAGGTGAGAAACTTGAACAAAAGCCCATTAAAAATGGCAAACGTTTTTCTGCATTTCAGGGACTGAACAATACGAGCACTGATTTTTCCTTATTCTGTCACAGCCCTCACCTGAGGTCACATGTAAAGGTGAAATTGCTGCAGGATGTGCATCATACTGCATTCCTAATGGCTGGCAAGGGCTCTGAGGTAGAAGAATAAATATTCACTGTGAAGAATAGATGCCAATTATTTGTTTGGCATCTGAAGGAAAGCAACAAGCCTCCTTTCTCTGCAGAGTAATGTGTGATTTCCTTTTAGAGGGAGATGAGGGATGGGTAGCTGTCAACATGCAGCAAACACTGCCCTTCCCAAAGTCCTGCACCTCCCACATGAAGGAGATCACTCTCTGCCATGTGTATGACAGCCTTTCAGTAGGGGTTGTCACCTTGTGATATAAACCCTCTCAACTGAAGCATCAATAAAGAAATCATGCTTCCATGCTAGCTGTGAAAATAGAAATGAAAACTTGTAACACAAAATAAACCATAGCAGTCCCTCCTGGGGTTCTGCACCATGTACAGAACTTGCTGGAGGAATATTCCCCATGAAGAAATATCCTGTGCCTGACCTGTCATAGCCTGCTCCCTCTGGGCTCTCTGCCTCCGATCTTGTGGAGTTTCTGAGCAATTGTTTGGATGAACAGATACTGCAGCTGGATGGGGATGATCTGTGGTAAGAACTCTGTTAATTTGTCTGTAGAGGACTACACTAGTCAGTCAAGCCTGAATCCTCTTTTCCTATGGGATGAGTTTAAGACAAACATCCTCTCCATGCCCTGTTGTATCCCTGGGATTTAAAGCACGGGGTCCAGCGGATTTCCTAGTGCCAGGATTTCCTGGTGGTTTGAGCACTAACTTGGGACTTGGAGACACCACCATGTGCCTTTTGATTCATCATGTGTCTCTTTCCAAAAACATTTGAGATTCAGAGAGGAGCCTCTCAGATTTTTCAAAGGCAGATAGGCAAGTTAAGAGCCAGTGTCTCACTGATCTGTGCAAGTGCTTCAGCTGGGTCACAAAATAAGTAAATCTTCCTACATGCCTGCTTCTCAGTGGCTTAATTCATAAATACCTTCCCAGATCTCTCAGTTCTTCCATTCCTCACCTGTGCTGTTCCCTACTCAGGTAATTAATACTTTGCTTTCTCACATGGGGGTTGTCAAGATATGTTCATTAATGCAGTTTTATTAATTATGTACGGTGGGAATGGGGGATAAACCAGTTTTACAGATGAGATCGCCAAGAGGAAACTTTTATCTCTCAAAATACACTGAAAGATTCTTGCTTCTGGGGGAGGGATGCTTTTCTCCACAGCTCCCAAAATCCCCTGTGCTCACTGTTCATAGCTCATGTGCATGATCCAGGGGCTGGAAAGGAGGAATGAAGACATCAGGAAGCAGCAGCAGCCTGACATGACCTGTCCCTGCCAGGGAAGGATGGAGTGGCCTCGTGGCTGTTGCAGAGACTGACAACAGGAGGTACAGGGGTAATGGGGAGGGAGAGCTGAGCGAGGATTAAATGAGAGCTTGGCAGCACGCTCTGGGAGCAGGAGTGGGCTCACCCCAGCATGGGAATGCTGCAGGAATGGTGGCTTGCTGGTGCTTTTCATTGCAGCAGAAATGGCACCGAGGACCAACCACATCATCTGCCCCCTTTCCTGTCCTGGAGAGGGGTTCAGCAGTGTCCTTGTGGAAACATTTGCCTGTTCCTCTTTTGCTCCATCAGAGCTGCCAGGGAGGCAGATCAGGGGATTTCTAGAGCCACGGGAAGTATGTTTGTCTCCTAGATGTCAGATAACAATAGACGTCAGATAACAAATTGTACCATGAAGGGAACATGGATAGAAATCAGCATTTTTTTTCCCCTTTTTGCCTTTACACCCTCATTTTCACATTAATAATCTCTCTAACAAACTTGGTGAATCCCCATCCAGTCTGCCCTGATGTGATCCAGTCCTATATCTTGTGAGCCTGTTCTTGGTACTTGCAGCTGTTGAATAATGAGTGTGCACCAGGCAGGACGTCTCCTGTTGGTGTTTTTATGTCCCTGCCACTGAAGAGGTGGCAGTTCCCAGCCTGGCTGTGAAACAGAGGTGCTGATTCTGCTGATGTCAGAGGACAGGCTTCACTTTTATGTTACCCATCTGTTTTCAAGCAGCAATTTAATATCTCTGTAGATCACTGAGGAGATAATGTCAAGTGTAGTGCTAATGTATCCATGTGCGTTTTAAATTTTGGGGTTTATCAGCTATCTCCAGCAGTTTCTTTGCCTGTGACATGGTAACAACATGCATTTCTTCTGTGCTTTTTAAGCAAAATCCAGTTTCACTGGTAAAATAATTCATCTGCTGCTAACTTTTCCTTTCTTGGGTTGACAAAAGGGAAATGGTGGGTAATGGTTCTGCTTTTTAAAATGCACTCGTTTGTGGTTGCCTACAGATTAGTTAAAATCTAATTTCCCAAACACATTCACATTTCTAAGTTCCACTGCTGCAGAGATGCAAAATGTCTTGCAATAGCTACTGAAAAACAGGAGGTTATTTCACTGATTTAGGTTTTGTACAGCATTGAAACAGGGATTTACTTAATCGAGAATCCACATCATGGATCTATTTAAATCATAGGATGCCGGAGGATATGAAATTGCATGTCTCAGCTTTTCAGGATTCAGCTGTTCTGCTAACTTTTGTAGTGGCTAAGGAAGACACCCAAATGAGGAACATATTTAAAAACTACCCACAAAATAAACCCAAACAAAAACCCCCCAGTTCTCAGGGACAAGGCATGAACACAATGCAGAGTTTTTTTCTGACTCACGACTTACATCTTTAATACAGTGTTAAATATTGGTAGGAGACACAGGCAAATGCACCAGGCATTCCTAAATGAAAAAGCAAATCAGGTATTTCCATGTGATTAGTATGCAGGCTTTTTTTTTTCTAAGTTCCAGGTGAATTGAGCAGTTCAGCATTCAACTGAACTTCTAGGTAAGATTTTTGTTTCAACCCGCTGCATTCTGGACTGGTAGGAAGAGAGCGACTCCAGTCTGGGGGATCCAAATGTGCTGCAATGTTTTGATGATGTCCATAATTCCATATTAATTTATAAAAAAACCCCACCAAAATTGTTTCTCCTTTCTTATTCTTACTCAGGCTCTCATTTCCTGGGCACAGCTGGGCTGAGATGACAGAAATCCTTTGAGAACATCTCCCATATAGGGCACTTCCTCAATCTAAGCATTAAATCAGTTCAAAATAATGGTGGTGCGAACCTCAAATCTTGGTTCATATTTTGCCCTCAAAGACATTTTCTGCCTACTTGGAATCACAGCCCAGTCATTTGGTTGTGCTAATTAAATAATTCCATAGTGTTCTGGAAAGTGATCTGCATTTGGGAGAGGTAAAAGTAGGAAAGACCTTGGAAAAAGCCAACCTGGATGCTCCAACACCGATCAGCAGTGAGGCCATGGCAGGCTGAGACTGTCACAGATAATTTCTTGGACCTCCCTATCCAAAAAATCTCTAGACACAGTGACCAATAGAATTCCTGATCTCTAATTTTCCCTTCCAAACAAATTTGTGAGAAACATCAGTACTTGGGGTGAGGGAGAGGAGTGATGGCTTTATTTGGGCTTTAATGACTCCAGACCTCCCTAAATGACTTCTCTGGAAATGCAGTGCCAACTACCCAAAGCCTGTTGACTTGTGTTCCCCTCCCTAAAATGGTGGTTTCAGTTTATTTTACCCATCTGAACACTAGAATGGGCCTAAGGTGAAGATCTGTGGCCCCTGCTCTGATGAGGGAAGACTGGTTCTCCCAAAAAAAAGCTGTTTTTCCTGATGTTTCCTCCCTGAACCTGGACCAGAAAGAGAAATGCACTTCATCCCAAGGTTAGAAATGCTGGTGTGACCCAAGAAGGACAGGCCTGGTGACAGCTGCTTGAATATATCCAAAACTAATCACAATTTTTTTCCCCCCTCTGGTAATTTTTAATGTGCCCCAAAAAATAAAAAGCTGTCCACAGCCCTCTTATTTTTGCTCTAAACATGGCCAGTGTGCTGATGAAAGGAGACTATGCTGGCAAAAAAATAGAGCTGAATTTATTTTGCAAAAGCTTTTCATAAAGGAAAAAAATTTGTTGATCATAAAAACCATCAAAAGCACAAGGCTTTTTAAGCAGTCCTGAAGTGTAAATCTTCCACAGGTTTGAAGCATCTTTCCTGAGGCTCTGCACGATAAAATTAGGAAAGGTAGGGAGGTATTCCTCAGGTATGCTTTCCAAGCTACATGGCTGCAATTAAACTGCAGCCATACAGCAATTACAGATATTTTTCACTTTTTTTAGTTAGCTACTAACTATTGCCACTTTATCCAGCTTGGAAATACAGCTGCATTATTTTTGACCTCTTACTAGAACTGTTGTTTTTCTTAGACTTCACTGTGGAAACTTTTGCAAAATTTTATCAATTTTGGAGTTGAAAAAAAATTGCAACATTGAGCTTCTGTGGAATATTGCTTGCATGGTTTAATGTATACTTACTTTAAAGAACTGCTGTATATTGCTGATGCTGTGTCCCCACTGTAACCACCACTGGGTCAGCCAGTATTAATGACAGCACTCAAAACACAATTGCTTTTGAATTACAGTCACTGTCCTCTACAGGAGGCTTTTGTTTTTTTCCTTTTATGAAGATGATTCACTTTTTCCCCTGTTTTCAGGTTTCTGGAGTCTCAGGACAGCTAGCAAAAGAGGAAATTCAAACAAGGTATGTGGCCCTTTCTCTGTTTGGTAGGGAAGGCTTCGTTTTGAGGCAGCCAAGCAGCACAGGAGCCCCGGGAGACAGTGGCTGATTAACAAGTCTGTGGGGGCTGGCAGTGAGGGCTGCAAGGTTGGAAGCAAACTTGGTGTAGCCGCTGGCACTTGCTCCCTGCAGGAATAGTGAGTTCATTTTTGTGCGCTTCCTGATGCTCGTTCTGCGGTTGGGAGCTGATAGAAGGCAACGCTTCAACTTCCTGAACCCTCTAAATAAAGCATCCTTTCTGTAGGGTGGTTTTTTTTATTTTTTTCAGAGAAAGGCACATTGTACTCTCTGCTTTGGTTGGATTTTCGTATTTGGCTCTTTGAATAGACAGCTTTGGTGGTGGAACAGTTGGAAACTGATTTCAGAAAGGCTCAAATGTATGGCAAGGGGAAATATCACTGGATATTCTTCGCATACTTCACTGGAATGGCTTGGAGCTGCTCTCAGGAGTTTATTTACATAGCTGCTGTGTTGTGCCACAGCTACAAGGGTGGCCAAGCTTCCTCTTTAATCTAAACTCCTTTTACTGAAGGTATTAATTCACAAATAGCTTCAGTTTTCTTTATTTCTAGGTTTGTTTCTTTCAAGAGATTATTATGGCAAGACAGTGATTATTTAAATACTTGAATTAATACATATATTAGCTCTTGTAAATTCAGATGTAGCAAAGAGCAAGTCAGACAGTCCCTATCTGCTCATTCACACCATGATGTGACCCAGTGTGCCTGGACAGTGAGGATGCAAAACTCACACCCATTTCCTAGTGAAACCCCCAAGAGGTCACCTGTGAGAGGTGTTAATTTTGTCATTTTAAGAAAAATGTGGTTCCCTCCAAGGGAAAGTCCTTTACAAGACAAGGGGTTAGGAATTTAGCTGGAATTTCCTGTTCCTACCTAAGCCAGGTTGAAGGAAGTAGGTAAACCAGCACTGAATGCTTCATATTCTGGTTTTCTCATTATTCTCAACCAAATAATGACGCTTACTTAGCATGATTCACTGCTTTATTACGTTACTAAATCACATTTATCTCCATTAGGCCTCTTTTTCTCCGGGGTATTCTGTTGGTGCAATTTTTTTTACCAGATGTTTGATATTTTGTATGGTTCCAATGCCAACATATTGTTTGAAACAACAGCAGTAAAGAGTTAACTCCCACAAGGAGAAAAAAGGCAAAGTGAGTCCCCACAGCTGGCTATCTCTTAAGAAATCAGCTCCTGCTCTGACATTTGCTATAGGCAAAGTAAAACAAAGCTCTACCAGCAGTAAATCAATTCCTGTGTGCGGGTACTGTCAAAAGGAGCTGTTCTGGAGCTCTCTGATCCAACCTGTGGGCCAAGTCATGCTCATTTTATACATCCCAGTGTTTTGAAATGCCATTGTGCTCAGGGAAGAGCTTGGCTGGCTCAAATATGAATATCCACAAGGTAATGGGTGTCTTCAGCTGGTGTGGGCAACTTCACTGGGTACCTTTAAAAACCAGGCCCTCCTCAAATAAGCTATTAATTGTGCATTGCTTGAGATAAGTTTATGAAAAATACTCCAGCTACAGATGGGCTTTAAAATCAGAGTTGGATCTTAAATATCAAAATGCCTGGAATGGTTTGTTCTTTTTTTTTTTTTTTTCCTTGTCTATTAGAAAGATAAGAAACAAACCCAAAGATTTGAGTCCAAACTTTCTTATAGCTTCATGCTAAAGCTCTGGGGTGCCTGCCAGGTTTTGGCCTGCTCCCATCTACATCTATTGTATTAAAACAGTTAAAGGCATTCTTCTCTTCCCCCTTTTCCCCTGCAGCTGGAAAGCACCATCCTCTGCCCTTGAGAAAACAAACATCAATGCTGCCTGTTGTACAAGCCTCTGGTTGGTTCAGTTTGCTTCACTGGAGCAGCCCATCTATCTGTAACTTCACCCAGCAGGGAGGCTGTGTAGGTGTGCGATTCAAACCTTTCCAATCAGACAATTTTCAAATGCATTAAAAAGCTCAGCTTCTGTCAGGAGCCTCCCCTGTTTAGACAAGGTGAGCAGGAAATTCAGGCATCTTCCTAAGATGTGAGGGGTGGAAAATGAGCAGGAATGGGATGATGTTGGCCTATTTAACCTGGTGAGTTTTTGGAGCCTGAGGACTTTCTAATATTGTGGATTTACACATTTAAGGTGGATGCTCAGTGCTGCAGTGAGGTGTTTCTGTTGACCTCTCTGTGGATAAGCTGCTTCTCCTCTGTGCCTCAGCACTGGAATGAACATTAAAATCTAGGACATGGACACCAAGGTAAAATTCCCCTGCATTAAAATACAGTCAAATACTTCTGTAGAGAGACTTAATGCCAGAGTACCACTGCAACTGCTGAATACCAGTACCTCTGAAATTGCTTGAATATTTTCTTCTCTGAAAATAAGTAATAGACTAGAAATGAGAGTTGAGAAAGCAAGACTTCCTCCCTTTTACAATGTACAGAGGAATATGTGCACCAGGGCAGTCTGTCAGCACCAGCTGATGATTCCTGCATCTGGGTGCTGTTTCACAGCAAAGCCTGTATTCCTAGCTTTGGAACAAAAGATTACCAGAGATAACTGATGGAAAACATAACCCAGTTATTGACTAATCAGCCTCACCTTCACCCTGCAGCTAATTACAAGGTTAAAACTGTAGTAAAAATATCCATATTTATCCAAATAACCCATTTGGTGTATTTCTGCTCCAGATAAATGAAGCAATGTTCCATTATAATCTCTGACCATGTTTTATCTTTCTCTACGTAGACTTGTTATGACAAAATCTCTTTCATTTTAATTAAATTTTTCCAGATACCATCTTCATAAAACTAGCACTCAGAGAGGCATAATCATTATTTTTAATAGAAGAGAGTTAATGCTTGTTAAATATGCTGGAGGATTGTCACTACTTATGTTTCCTGTCTGCAAGGAGAAGAAGAGCAAGGGTTCCTCAGATCTGCTTTTCCAGGGTGATCTTTCTACCAGTTTAATACCTGGTCTACAAAAGTGGGTAGGCTCTGGCTAACTTTGAACATACAAATCATCTGGTAACTTCAATGAGATTATTGGAGTGTTTCAATGGCACCAGTTTAAAATGGAGCTTAAGTACTTGACTGCCTTCAGGATGTGCTTTTTTCTGCAAAACTGCTGATTTCATAGGACTCATTTCTAGTTAATGGCTTTCTCTGCTTGGACCTGGACTGAGATTTCCAGTTCATTTCATGTGTATCACTGGAGAGCTACAAGGTGGTGACAGCATTCAGCTGCTGGCACAATCCAGCCAGAGCCAAGACAAACAAGCCTGGAAGTGAAGGAGAATGCCGCCTGTGCCTTGATTTCCTTGGGGGGAAAAGAAGCAAAGGTGACTGCAAGTGTAGGACTCCTATCAGTTTCAAGCTTTGCCATGGCAAGCATATGCTAAATATTTTCTAAAGTGACCTGAATTAACCTTCTTGTAGTGGCAAAACCTGTGGGCCCCTTTCGGTGGCCCCCATGCAGGCAGAGCTGTCAAGGACACAGCAGTGCTGCCTCCCTGCTGACAACACACAGGGATGTCTCAGGTACCAAAGGACACTTCAAATGGCCCCAATAACCTGTGTTTAGGCAACAGAGCTGTCCCTTCCCGACAGAATGGTCCCAAGTGGGGCTTTACTCCCAGGCACACCAAGGACAGACAATCCTGCTGCTTGGCCTGAAGTTCATTCTCAGGAAAACTCCCACTGATCTAAGGCATGCCAGGATTTCATTTACTGCTGGGAAATGTGAAACTGCCCTGGCTAAAGTATCTTAATTAGGCTATTAGAGCCTGGTATAAAATGGCTGAGATAAACAGGGTCAGGAGGGCAAAGGATATTGTCAGTGCATTGTAAAGCCTTTCCTGCTCAGCTCAAGCTGCCCGGAACCACATTTCCATGAAATAAAACACCTGAGCCCTCTGTGTGGTGGCTCCTGGAGGGCCCCTGAGTCAATGCTTTTCACATAGTCAGCACGTGGGCAGGGAGCCAGAGCTTCTCTGCCCTCTGGTGCCTTGTGCTGCTTGGACTTTCAGTTTCTAATTCTGGTGTGTTTTAACTTAGTCCAGCTTTGGGGTTTGCAGTGTGTGTTTGGGGCAGTTTGAAGGGCCTCATCTTTGGTTTTCCTGTGCAAGGGCTGGTCCCTGAACGAGGGCTCTGGCACCTGTTCTCTTCATATGGCTTTTCCAGAAATGGTTTAACAACTGAGGTGATGCCAGGAGACTGAGCTGTAGGAATCCGGGGAAGTGTCAGATCTAGGGCCTGTAAATGTGTGTACATAGAATCACAGGATGGATAGAGTTGGAAGGGACCTTAAAGCCCATCCAGTGCCACCCCCTGCCATGGGCAAGGGCACCTTCCACTATCCCAGCTTGCTCACAGCCCCATCCAACCTGGCCTTGGACACTGCCAGGGCTGGGGCAGCCACAGCTTCTCTGGGCAACCTGTGCCAGGGCCTCAGCATCCTCACAGGGAAAGAGTTATTCCTAATATCCAACCTAAAGCCACCCTTTTTCAGTTTAAAGCCAATCTCCCTTCTCCTATCACTCCATGCCCTTGTAAAAAGCCACTCTCCAGCTTTCTTGTAAGCCCCCTTTAAGTACTGGAAGGTGCTATAAGGTCTTGCTAGAGCCTTCTCTTCCACAGGCTGAGCAACTCCAACTCTCTCAGACTGTCTCCACAGGAGGGGTCTTTGCTGGTGTCTTTGTATCCCAGCCAGTACAAAATAAAGTGGCAAATCCAATATATTCACCATTAAAGAGCAAAAGAGGGACCTCTAGAATGGCATAACATACATCTAGATGGTAAACCTTTTTTTTTTAATTTGGAGACTCCTAATTTCTGATCTCAGCAATTTATGCTCAGCAGTGTAATAAGGTTGGAAATTACAGATCTGAGAGATTAAATCTAAGTGTGAAACCCTCAGCTTGTTACTCATTACCAGCAGTCTGCACATTCCTGCAACTACATTAATATTCTTATAATTTCAGAGTTAGTATTTGATCAGGCTCTTAGACCTGAGTTATTGTTTCTTTTTTTTTTTCTTTTTATTCCATACTGTATTTTTAAAAGAATACAGTGGTTAACAAGTACTACTGCTGAGTTTGCTTGTAATTAGGAGAGCTGTCTCAGGGATATAAATTACACCTGAAAAATCATAAAAAGTAGAAATAGTTTGATTCTTAGAACCATTAGTGAGAATCACATTTTTGTTTAAAAAATGCCCAGTATTTTTAAGAATAAGAGTCCCCTGCTGGGGATAGCCTTACCTTGGAACTGAATGCTTACATCCACTGCTGGATATGTAGTTTGGTGGGCTGGTCCTTGGTTTTGGGCAGTGAACTGAAGCAGAGTGCATTTGTGCAGCCTCCCCTGAGCCCCTTTGGCCACCAAGGTGTGGGCTGCAGCCTCTCTGGCCACTGTGCCCTCTTCCAGCTGGGTGTGCTGGGGGAGCTCTGGCAGCCCCACTCTGGTGAGAGTGGGGAGGCTGCGATGTCCTGGGCAGAAAGTGTTTCCAGAATGCTGTCTACATTGAGGGTGGGTTTTTTAATTGTTAAATTGGTGGTAATTTTCTTATGGAAATGTGTTCTGTTGGAGGTGAGAGGAGCCCCAGCTGAGAGGGGCCCTCAGCCCTGTGTGTCCCTGTGTGCAGGGAGGGCTCTGAGCAGGGCCCAGGCTCTGCTCCGGGGGGCCCAGCCATGGCACCAGAGGAACGGGCAGGGACTGATCCCAGGGAGTTCCCCCTGGACAGGAGGCAGAACTTCTTCCACAGATTGCCCGGAGAGGGTGTGAAGTCTCCCTCGCTGGGGATATTCCAGAGCCATCTGGACACAGCCCTGTGCTCTGGGATGGCCCTGCTGGAGCAGAGAGGGGGCACCAGCTGCCCCACTGTGGCCCCTTCCAGCCTGACCCATCCTGGGATTCTGTGAACTCCTGCACAGCACTGCAGCATGGTTTGCTTCTCATCAAAGAACATTAATCTAAGGAGTTGTGGTTCCTGAAGTTTGCAACCCATCAAATAGAGGGTGACGCTTTTGGCGACCACGCCAAGCATGCTCTCTCAGCGGAGGGGTCGGCTGCGGGGAAGGGTCTCCGTCCCCTCACGACCCCCGGTTCCGGCTCTGCGCCCCTCAGCCGCTGCCCCTGCGGGTTCCGGCCCCGGGGAGCCGCCCGCGGGCCCGCACGGCGAGGAATCACTGAGGGCCCACACGGGGGTCTCGGCAGCCCCTCTCCCGGCCGCGGGGCAGCAGGGGCCGCCTGCCCTGCCCGGGGCTCGGTCCCTGCCGGGGGCTCGGTCCCTGCCCGCGGTGGTGCTGCGGGGCGGGGCGGGGCGGGGCGGGGGCGGGCAGGGGCGGAGGGGCGGAGGCGCGGGGGGCGGGCGGGGGCCGGGCCGTGCAGAGCCGCGCTCCGCGCTCCTGTCAGCCCTCTCGGCACCTCGGGGGCCGCGCTCAGCCCCCCGCCCACCCGCCTCAGCCCCCGGCCTCCCCACGGATCTCTGTCATTTGCTTTGATTTTATTTTAATTTAAATTTAATTTTTTTTTTTTTTTTTTTTACCACGAAGGGGAGGAGCGCGGAACCCAGCTGGAAAATGAGCCAGAATGTCTGAAAAAATGTCCAGCTTTCTGTACATCGGGGACATCGTGTCCCTGTACGCGGAGGGCTCCGTCAATGGGTTCATCAGCACGCTGGGGTGAGTGCGGGCCGGGCGGCGGAGCCGGGCGCGCTGTGCGGAGCCGGCCCGCGGGCAGCGCCGGCGGCAGCGGCACAGGAAGGGGCGGCAGCGCTGCTCGGCGGAGCGGGGAAAGTAGGAAGTGATGGGGAGCGGCGAGGGATGAGAGAAGTTCCCGAGCGGGGCCCGGGCGGCCGCGGTGCCGGCGGCGGTGCCGGGATCCGCGCTCGGCTCCTGCCGGGGCTGCGCCCCCGCGCCGGCCCCGAGCGCAGCACCAGAGCCCCCTCTCTGCCCTGCCCAAACGCCTTCGTACGGTCTTTTATGTGTAGCTGACCTTTTAATTAATTAATTAATTAGGTTTAATTGCCCTTCCGAGAATTTTTGACAAAGACGTAAAAGGCAAAACCTTTTCTTTCTCGCTCATCGTCGTAATTAGCTCGTGAAATGTGCATCCCTTTATTTCAGGTTTGTGTCCAGCAGAGTCTGGTTGTCAGTGATGAGATATTTATAATCAGATGTTTAGCTTCATGGGGATGCGTTTCCCGTGAGCTCTTTGTGGGGTGAAAAGATGTACTTGAGCTGTGGCTACTTCATTGAACCGCTGTTTGTTTCCATTTTTATTAACGGTGACCACTTTAAATCGCCCTTTTGGAATCCAGGAGGGAAAGCCTCCGCGCAGAATGACAGAGATACACTGATACATTTCTTTACGTTGATACACTTTTTAAAACCATGATGTAGTTCGGTTGCAGTGACGTGTCCCGAGGGTGCAGTGGTTCCCTCTGATGTTTGTCGGAGAGCTGCAGGAGTTTCAGTGACTTTGTGGCGTGTCCCAAAGCCTTTGCCACTGGAAACAGCTCCTGCGCTGCATGGTTGAAAGTGACGCGATTGGCAAGGCAGGTCAAACTCTAGTAAACATCTGCTTAAACATTAGTGGTACCCTCGGAGTAGCAGTGAAACTTGCTAAGGCAAGTTAATGTGTGCCTGGGTATCGCTCCTGTGTTTGTGTTAGGCTCCCTGTGTTCTGAGATCCCTGCGATGGGGGGACTGTTGGTATGAAAATGCAAACAATGAATGTCCAAGTTAACTTGGTGTGCTGCTGTTACTGTAAAAGAGCTGGTGTTCAAGGTCTTTTATATTTTTTGAAATCTCACTGCATCCAATCCTTGCTGTTCACTCTTTTGATCTGTTGACAAGTGTTTTTCCATGGTTTGTTCCTCTGTTTGTTAATTCGGCGCCTTGTCACTCCGTGACTCCCCATGTTGTCTCACATCTTTTGTTTTGCTGACTCTTACAACTTTAAATCCTGTCTGAAAACTTTTGCTTTCTGCAGCTGTTAATTGCTGGATATTGTTTCTTATTCTTGTTCACCCCAGCACTTCCCTTTTGCTGGCACAGTCTGTTGTTGGTTGGTTGTGTTGTTGTGTCTCATCGCTGGGTTCTGTTATCCAGAGGAAGCTGAGTGTGCCGTGCTTTTGCTTTTCATTTTGTTCCTCCTTTCTGAGAACACCTGCTCATGTAGTGGATGTTCGTGCTCTGACTGGGGCTTCTACAACTGTTACCTGAACACATGTTGGCATTGCCCTGTCACAGGACTCAGACTGCTGATCCTGCCCTGATCCCTCGGAGTTAAGGCAGGACATTTACTCACAGTTTTATAGAGGAGAAGCCAAGATCCAGGCTTGCCTAGGGCACATGGGAGCTCTTTACTAGAAGAAACAAGTGAGCTCGAGCCAACACTCTATCCAGGCTCTCTTTTAGCCAGAAAACCCAGCTCTAGAAAACTACGTGGGATGAGACAGAAGTTCAAGAATGCTGATGTACCTCTGTTGGCTTTTCAGTACAGCTTTTTTGTGCCCTGCTCCCTGGCATGGCAAAGGCAGCTGCAGAACCAGGAGGCTGGAGTGGAGGAGCTCTGGGAAGCTTCAAGTCACCAGTGGAAAACTCCCATGGCTACTCAATGGGAATGCTGACCCCTCTGCTGGTGGTACAAGAGCTTGGACTGAAATTCAAAGTTGTGATGCCAAGTGACATTGTCAGTGCCAGCTATTGCAATTGCTGCCTTTGGACTGGCTGCAGCAACACAAGAGCCAGAAAAACCTCTTATGTTCAGGGAAAAAGCTTGCCCAGCTGCACTTTTGGTGTGCAACCATTGCTGAACTCCTGCACCTTCTGCATTCCTGCAGGTTCTATGCAAATCTCTGGAAAGAGGAGGCCTCACCTTCCGAGGTGCCTCTAGTTGGTGAAGACTAAGTGGAGTAGGATTGGGGATGATTACTTGTTCATTTGAATGATTCATTTGACTGATGTGAATCCTTGTTTGATTACACTTGCTTGCATCACTCTGGGTGCTGTTCTGAAAGGTTAGCTTGCCCAGCACCTCTCTTACACTACTGAGCCCATTGAGGAGTCTCATGCTGTTCCAAAAACTTGAAATCCAGCTCAGGACTAGTAGCTGTTCAGCAGGGAGAGAGTTCTGTTTATTTTAAGCTGTCAAAGTCTAATTGTTTCTTAAACAAAGCGTGAGCGAGGCTATTCTATAAATAAGGTTAAAAAGTGCACAGCACCTCCTCAAGCAGGGCAAGTCTGTCACATCAGTGGACCTCATTCCTTGAAGGATCCAGCTCAACACATGAGTTTTGATGGAGATTTTGAAGCACAGGCTGTTTCTTGAGTTTTGGAGTATTTTTTCCTCACTTGCTAGTGCAGAAATTTTCACGTGCTCTGTGTTCCCAGAAAGCTAAAAGCCAAGAGGAAGATGTAGCTGAGCTGTCCAGATCATGTGTTGGGCCAGGTTAATATCTACTATAACCTGAGTGTGGAAATCTTCCTCTGGTGTGGTTTGGGAGGTGTGAAGCTCCTCAGAGGATCCGTGGCCCTGTGAGCATGCTGAGAGGTGCTAGGTGAGGGCAGGAGTGCCTTTCCACACCTCCTTCTACAAAGCGGGTTTGAGAATTGCTGGAACAAGATTCTGTAGGCGAGTCCCAAAGGCTTGGAGCACTTCTTGGAGCTGGAATAAGCCTGTGTTCTTGCCCTCCTTGTTTCTGAATCGTTTCATTGCTATAAACAGCTGGTGGATGTGAGCATGAAGGCTCTGCTTTCAGCTTTGATCCCTCTTAGAAGAGGAAACTGAACCTCTCTTCTGCATCTGGGGCTAGTGCTGTAGGGTGGGATGGGAGTGAGGAAGTTGGGCACTGCTGCTCCAATTCTTGCTCCTGGGTCTATATTTTAAAAGAGAGAAGTTTTGCTCATTTTTGGAAGGAGAGGTGTCACCATCTGTCTCCAGGAGAATGTTCCAGGCAGTGGATCCCACAAGAAGAGGGGCACCTCTGGATCATGGTATAGGAGAGGGTTTCAGGCCTCAACATTCCCAGCTGGCTACTGCAGACCTTTGGATTCTTGAGGTACTGAGAAACCAAGCAATTCCCTGCTGTTTTTTTCTGCTTGGCTTTGGGCTTACTCTGGCTTTGGATGCTGCTTTTGATATGTGTAGTCTGGCCTTTCCAACATCAAGGCTCTCTGAGCTTCCTCACCTGCCCTCCTTCCTTTTAAAAAATGAGAGTGCTTTTGGATGTATGAGTTCATAGTAGAGGAAATGTTTGGGCAAAGCAATTTACATGCATTGGTAGCATTCTGTCATTGCAAGATATGTTTGATACTGGATTATTGAACTGTCCTAATACTGTAGGGCTTTCCCTTATTTATTTAGCTTTTAGAGTGTTTTGGCTTCTGCACAGCTGGAGGCCTTGTGTCCCACAGGAGATGTGTGGCAGGACCAGGCAATGAATCCAGTGATCTCACAGCATCCTAGGCTGGTGTTGAGACCACCTTTCCCAGTATTTGGGCTGTGAATGTTCACAGTGATGCAAGGTGGCAATTAAAACTGCATTAATCTCCTTTCAGTACAATGAAGGGAAGAAAATATTCTTGATTAGAGAGGTGGGAAAAAAAAAAAAAGTAAGTAGTGACAATGGCCAGGATCAGCTATAGGAAAGTTTGATGATGGGCCTGTTAGTCACCATGGGGAGCTGCATTCCTGTCTCACCTCCATAAATGTGCAGTGAGAGATCTCCTGGAACATAATTAATGGAGCATGCAGCACAACCCACCTGCTCTGTGATGGATGGCCCTGGATGACGAGGATGCTAATTACTTCTAATTAGCAGCAAAAATTGTGTTGTAAAATATTTTGGACTCATTTCCTTGCATGTAATGTTGATTTTTTTTTTTTTTAACAACTTCTCTTAATTTGTGGAAGTGCTTGCTGGAACTTTCTTACTTGAAATATCCCAGATTTATTCAGGCTTCTTCCCTGGGTTTTTGTGAATTAGTTGTCTTGTTGAACTTGGACTTCACACAGGGGTTGAGTCAATCATACTCTGTGAAGAGAAGATTAAGTAGAAAGTGCTTAAGAAGCAGCATCAATCAAAATGTTGCAAGTATAAAAAAGGCTAAAATATGTCATCTTGGTGGCTTCAGGAACAGTGCTAAGAGACAAGATGTAGTGACTGATGATGCTTCCAAGACACCAATGTAGTGTTTTCATCAGTGCACTCATTTTTTCAACCTTTCTCTCCTGCTGTCTGTAAGTACAAGCTTTGGTTAAGGAATAGAGTATCTATCCTTTAATTAATAGCAAATTTTTCTTTCATGTGCCAGCTGGAAAAAGGTAATTAGTCAGGAAAGAATAAAAAGCCTGAAGAAAGTGAGAGTGGCATAACTAGAATTACTCCTAATTTGAGTCTGACACATAGAGAATCAAATAATACCTAAAAGAGAGAAGGGAATATAAATTTCAGCTTTTCTGTGGGAAAAAGTACTGGTATGTTTTGTTTCCTAGGTGCTTTATCCTCTAGACTGATAGAACCAATGAAATTTGACAGTTTTGATTGTGTGATTCTGATTTATTTTTTCTTTTTTTAAATACTGTGTAGGATTGGCATTTTCAGGAATGTGTTCTCTTGGTTGATTTTCTAATGCAGCAGCCCTGGTCTGAATTCTGCAGCTGCTTTGACTGTGGTGATGTACACTTTTCAGCTACACACTGTTTCTCTTCTGTGATAACTAATAAGCTCAATTAGATGCATTATTAACTACTTTCATTGATCTTACAATAAATGCCATGTAAGTGAAGATGTTGGCATATAAATACACCTCTGTATCTCGCATACCTTGCTATTCAATCCATATATCAAAGCTCATATCCTCTGTAATTATCCACTCTCACTAGCAATTAGGCACTGCTCCAGCTTTTATAACAACCTTATTTTGATGCTTGTTTCAAATACTCTAACAGCAGTGCCATCTTTAAATAAACAATGAGACAAAGCTTTCCACAAAGCAGCCTCAGGGGAATGCAGCAGGCCACGAGCCCCGGGGAAGCTGGTTTGTTTCAGAAGTTTTACTTGTACACAGAGCACAGCCTGGGTGTGAGGGAACATAACATTAGACTTAATTACAGCAGTATGATTTATGAGGCTGTATGCTTAAACGTAATATCCTTGGTTCAAAGGGCTCATTATCAAACAGAATTGGAGAGAAAATGGGGGTTGGAAGTCAGTTTACCCTTAAGCTGTGTGGTGGTAACTGGAAATAAGAGAGGACCTGGATTTTGAATTGAGAAAGGACATGGAACTTGTGTAGTTCTCAGCTGGGCCATGGGTGATGTGGGGAGTAGTCAGGAAAGAGAGGGTAGATTGTTTGACCTGCGTGTCCTGAAGTATTTTTTACCTTGCTTTTATATAATGAGGGGATTAAACTAGACCACCCTTCAGTGGTTCTTGGTGTCACTAGAAACCACAGTTAACCCTGTATTTTAAAAGTACTGCAGAGGAAGAAGTCAGTCAATCTCTGACTTCCCCAGCCTGGAAGATTGTTTCCCAAGGGGCACACAGACCTTGGCTCAGCCAGGTGTTTCACAGCACGGCGTGGTCTTTGGAACCCTCCACTGCTGGTGCTGCTCGGCTGGAGCCTGAGCCTGTTTGTTGGGCAACAGCACAAAGCTGTGTCCTCTGCACTTGAAAGTCTGGTTTCTGCTTGCTTTGAAAGGCCTGCTGCTTCTTGTAGCAGAAAAGGGATGATCTTGCTGCTCTTGTTGCTGGTTTTGTGACTCTTTTTGTGCCTCAGTCTCTGTCTACCTCTTATCCTCATTTGTTTGCATGTTTTGATTGCTGTTGAGTAGAAACAAAGCATTGTCCAAAGTGTGTGATTTAAAACCAATTCTTATTCCTTGCTTAGTAATAAAGGAAAGAGGACCCTGAAGAGTGGGTTGTAGGCTGCAGAAAAGAATGTGAGGAAAACAGCCTCCTCTGTCCTTCCAGTACTCCCTTGCTGGATGATGAAGAGGAGGAAGAGACGTGTGTTGATGAATTTAGGATGAGAAACGAGCAGAGCAAGTGTTAGAAGGGAAGTGGGGCTGAACAGGAGCAGGAGCTGGAGAGTTACCGGGAGATCTGCAGCCCCTGCTGTGAGAAAATAGCTCTGAAAGCTACTGACAAACTTCATTCTTTTCAAAGGGAAGAAGTCAGCTTACCATTGCCACTGTTTACTTTGATATTTGAAATGATCGAGGCCTGTACTAAGGTTGGTATGGTGTCAAATACTTGAATATTTGTTTGTTTTTTGTTCTGAGGGTTTCTGGCTTTGTTCAGGAAAATGAATGTTTTATACCACCTTCTCTAAGAGAATGCCAGTTCCTCAGAAAGAAATTGCAGTTTTAAGATGGCCTGTGGTACCTTTTGTAACAACAAAAGTTACATAAAAGAATTGTGCTACTTGGTAATCTTCTTATATAATAGAGTTTGGGCAATTCATTTGGAATGTCCCTTTAGGTCATTGCTTCTGCATGAGTGAAGGTATAGGATTGAAATTTATGTGGAAACATTTGGCAGGAGGAGGCTGGAAGAGCATATCCAAGTGCCGTGGTTATCACTGTGGGTCCCTTCCAACTCAGCTTGCTCTGTGATTTGACACCAAGTTAAGCTTCCTACAGCTCTTTTCTGTATGATATTAAAACAGTACTCAAGTTTTTGTTCTTTGACCTCTGACAGATAAAAATCAATGTCATTTAAAAGGAAAATCAACAAACAAACCCTGAAATGAGGCTCTTTATATGAATCTCAAAATACAGAAACTTCATGTGATCCAATGCTTGGGTTTCTTATCTTGATTTTTTCTTAGAGGCTTGTTTGAATTTCAAACAGCTTTTTTATTCCCTGCACTTGACACACACAAGTTAATCAGTGCTGCAGGGGCAGTTGAAAGGACACAGAATTAGGGAAACAACTGCTTGAACTCTTAGGAAGCCCCAGATTTTTTATACCTGCTTTCCACAGCTAAAAGACAGTAATCCAGTTCTTAAGAGTAAATTTTGGTAGTTGTGTCATGTTGAGCACTGTCCTTTGGAAAATTTAACTTGGCAGCTTTAGAGGGCAGCAAAGCTGGATGTGAGCAGTATAGTTTTGTCCCGAATCTCGCAATACCTGACTTTATTTGTAAAATACCAACTCCTACAGCTCTAGTACTTTTGGATATCCTCAGCTTCTCCCATGTGTGCTTTGCTTAAATATTCTCAGTCATCTTTTCAGTCTGGATAATATTTTTTTATTGTTCAGAAGCAAAAAATAAAGAGAGGAGGCAAACCCAATGTTTTAGGAAAGACTGGATATCACTTTTGAAAAGGCTGAGAGCAGTTCTTTGTTCAGTTGTGAATGCTGAAAAATGTTCAAATGCATCACTAAGCAAGTTTCATTCTCCTGACCAAAGAATAAAAGTTTAAAGTCTTCCTAGAAAGCTTTTTTTTTTTTTTAAATCCTTTATTTAAAACAAACAACCAAACAACAACCAAACAACAAACTGTGTGGAGTGAAAAAGGTTAACTGCCTGTCAGTAGTGTTTTCTTTGATGTTTTGGACAGTTTTTTTAGGTTATCACATTTTGCTAAGGTGGTCTCAGTTTCAGCTGAATGCACTGTCCTTGCTTTGCTGTCTGGCACTGGTGAGGGTGCCAATCCATAAACTCCTGCTCTAAATCTGACCAGGCTCAGTGAGCTTGGCTCTTTACAGAGAGCTGAAAAGTCAGGGTTTAGTGGAGAGTTTTGTGGAATTTCAATGGAGCAAAATGAGGTTTTCCATCAGGCTTGCTGATATAAAAATCAGGTAGGGCAACATGTATAATGCTTCCCAGGTTGAAGACAGAACAAACTAAGTCAAACTTTACTGTCAAACTTTACTTTACTTTTTTCCTAAGTCCTGAACGGATGTATAAATTTTGGATTTTAGTGTTGCGGTGAGAACTGTAAAGCTGATAACTTCACTAAATACAAGAAGTCCAAGTTTCAAATAAGATTTTCAGGTATCTCTGTAGATATCCTTACGTATCATTGCAGCATGTTATTTATAAAGAATAATCTTGCGTTTAAATCATGAAAGTACAAACTAACATAGAGAAAAATTAATGAATTTTTTATTTTGGTGGTGAGGAAGTAACAATTTATTTGTGTCAGGCTGGCCATGCTGATTAAAGGGATGGAGCACCTGTCCTGTGAGGAAAGGCTGAGAGAACTAGGATTGTTCAGCCTGAAGGGAGCCCACAGAAAAGATGGAGAGAGACTCTTGACAAGGGCCTGGAGTGACAGGACAAGGGGGAATGGCTTCACACTGACAGAGAGGAGGTTTAGATTGGATATGAGGCAGAAATTGTTCCCTGTGAGGGTGGGGAGGCCCTGGCACAGGTTGCCCAGAGAAGCTGTGGCTGCCCCATCCCTGGCAGTGTCCAAGACCAGGCTGGATGGGGTTTGGAGCAAGCTGGGATAGTGGAAGGTGTTCCTGCCCATGGCAGGGGGTAGAATGAGATGATTTTTAAAGACCCTTCCAGTCAAGGCCATTTTATGATACTATACATTCTTTTCCTCAGAAAAACTAACTCACAAAATCGTAGCAAATTTTCATGACATTATTTCCTGTATAAGTGATTTAAGATGTAGGTCCTTGTCATGGGTTAGCAGAGCTACGGAAGTGATTCTTTTGCAAAGAGGTGCTTACAGCTTCCTCTATGACCTGACAGAACCTATCAACTGGCTAGTTTGAATATGGACAAAATATGGAAAAAGAATCACTTCCATAGCTATGCTAACCCATGACAGTCACCTGCAAATTTGTAGACTTAAACTGCAAAGATGTCATGAGACAACTTTTTAACAGAACCTGTTGAATAGGATCCAAGTTCAGATTTTTTACTTCCCTGGCTTGATCTTCAGGAGTATTAAAAGGTAAATTAAGATTTGATCAAGAAACCCCTCAGAGACAGACACCTGGCTGTTCAGAGAGGGCACTGCTGTGTCCCTGGGGCAGCTGCAGGGTCTGGCTTAGAGGTTTGCTCAGTTTGTGTTAGCAGTGCCTTCTCTTGCAGAAACAAAACAAGGTCAGGACCTGGCAGGCAATTAAGTCTTGTCTGTATTAACTTTTGTAGTTGAACAGGTTTTTCTGCCACTGAAGGCAAGGACCAATGAATGTCCCACACCCCCTACCCCTGTAATATCTAGGATACAGTAAAACCATGGTATGTAAAGTTTGGTTATAACAACTCATTTGAGGCTGTACTGTGCATGGGGCTGGTGGAGTCAAACTCTCCATTTCATCTGATCCATTTCCTTTTTATGTTGGATTAAACTGTCCCCTGTGATTAGGCTGCTCTTAATGGAACTGTTTTCCTTGAGCAGAGCTGGAAGTGGGACAGTGCTGGTTTGAGTTTTCAACCATGGACCTAAAGTATGTTTGAAGGGAAACAGTGGATTAAAGGGTGGGACACGAGCAGAGGCACCACTTGCGCAAGGTTGTTGACAAATTGTGGAATACAACCAAAGACTCCAAGTTCTGGGCCAGTGCTCTTTTATAAACATTGGTCTGGTGAGCTGTTCAATGCATAAATTGTTTTGTATTGGTTTATCTCACAGTAACTTGGCTTACCTGGGGGTAAGCCAGTTGTGACAAAGCTAGTTAGTTCATTAAGGTTTCCATGTGTCAAAAGTTGTGTTGTTTTGTTTTAAGTATGTGTCTAAAGATGCAGAATTTATCATTTCAGGAAAACTCTGTGCTGAAGAGAGTTTTACACTTGCTGGCATTATTGTTGTGCTCACCCATTGGGGGGAACCTTGTTGACTGACCAGTATAATTAATGTTCTTAATTTGTAATAGAGGTGAGGGAGAAAGTCCTTTCTGCAACCTGAAAACTGGAGCAATAGAAGCCACCACCCAAAGCACTTACACTTGGTAAAGCTGAGTAAAAGCTGGGCTGTGTTACCCAAGAAACTTCTTAGAAAGAAATTCAGCATCATCAGGGCAAGGTGTACAGGCCTGAGTGAGTACAGAGAACACAAAACAAAAACATCAGTCATAGACAAGAAAATCTCTTTACCAAAGAGCAATAAAATGAGTGTGTCACTGAGCACTCTTCTCTCTGAAAACTGCTATCAAAGAAACTCCTGCTGTTTGATATGTCCTGGATTCAGGAAAACAAGAATTCACAAATTCTCAGACTCATTGGACTCAATGATCTTAGAGGTATTTTCCAACTTAAATGATTCTATGATTATATAAAACTATTTCCAAATGACTGATGAAGAAAATACCCGACACCATCTCAAACTTTCCTTTATGGCAGAAACAGCCCTTAAGTCTTCAGAACTGACATAATTGCTTTTGACTAACAATAACCTGGTATCATGGGGTGGATCCAACTCCCAAAGTGTAAATTTGTGACTGGTATTCGTGTGCAAGAAGCAATCACAGAAGAGAAGAGAGACCAGAGAGAATTGATGTTACTTCTACTACAAGAACTGGAAGCCGTGGGGGTAGAATTAAAGTAATAATAAAAATGCCATCTGGAAAAAGACCTGGGTGCATCAGTAGGAGTCAAAGCAAAGAAATTTCCTAGTGACACTTTGAGTGATGATTTGCAGGTGAAAGTGACACCTCTTTTATGGGCAGCAATTAAAAACTGTCCAGGCAAGTCAGGGAAATGAGCAGCAAATAAAGCCACTTTCAAACAGCAGTGTGGGGTCACTGAGTTGGTCAAAAATGTGTTTGCTGTGGTCCTGATCTATTTTTCCACAAAATACAGGTGAGGAAAGCTTGCTTGCAAAGGATTGCTTTTCGTTTGAGCCTCAGCAGAGAGTTGGCTTTAGGAATGACCTCGCAGATCAGTTACTCAACTGTGGAAGCACAGGTATGAGAAGGCAAAGGGCAGCTTAGAAGGTGACAAAGTAGGACAGAAATTTTTGACCTCTTTGGGGAAAACTCCTCTTGGTGCTTAAAATGTCAGATGTTTTCATTTTAATTTATCTGAGGAAGAAGTACGTGGTCAGTACTATTATGAAGCATCTCGAGAGCAGCTTACACATTTAGCTGTAGGAATTAATAGGGCTGTGCTTTCACGGGTGCTCACAGATCTGGGAGCACCAGGGTCACCTTGATGCCTCACCCAAATTAACTCTTTGCAGGTATTGCCTTAGGCAATAGATCAAGGAACTATTTCAAGGAATGACTGCTGCAAAAGGCATTGCTTTTTTTTCCTTCTCCTGACTTGCAAAACCTTCTGAATAAGGTGCAAAACCTCCTGAATCACTCACCAGATTAATGTATTGCTCCTGGAACAGATTTCAGATCAGCCAAAAGCTTTCACAGGAGACCATTTGGATTCTTGTGATCATCTGAAAGCATAGCATCCTCTCAAAGTGGCAAGACCAAGGTTTTCTGATATCATCAGGCAAGTTTGGAATTTAGAAATGAGGTGGTACACAGGTCATATTATTCATTCAGAAGTTGTATCATGGCTTTGAAACTGCTGAAGTTGGGGGTGCTGGAAGAGTCATGTCTGATTTGCAAAATGTATGATTTGGTGACGTGTAAGCAGGAAGTGGAAAATGGTGCAGGAAATGTGACGCTGACAAGACAGATGAAAGAGAGAGAGAGCCCCAGCTCAACAGTGTCTTATGGAGGCATCACTGGAGTGTGTGGCTGAAGAGCTGAGGGGTTTTTTTCTGCCAGAGAATTGGTAGTTACGACTGTCCACTGACATAGTTGTGATTTCTTTCACAAACTCACCTGGTGCTTGTGAAGTCAGGCACCAAAGGGCACTGCAAATAGGAGAAACCAGGCTGAATGACTTTTGTAGATGTAGAAATAAGAGTAAACCATCTATGGATCAAAGGAGAATTTGGAATTCCAAGTATTTTGCTAAGTCTTTGAGACTGCAGGCTTCCAGGAAAGACACCCTCAGTGTGCCCACAGGCTGATGGGTGTGGGTAGAAAGGATCATTATGGACTTCTACCTTCAACTCTCTTATTTTATAGATTCAGGGAAATTAGGGCACTGTGTCCCACTGCTTTTGAGGAATTTAAAACAGGACTGGATGAGAATGTGAATTATACTCCAGAAGTTATTTTGTTTCAATATAAAGTAAATCTCTATATTGTGATGAAATTTTGGGGTGATGTGGACTGTGTAGAAGATCAAACACTAGGCTGGAAAACCTTGTTCCAAGCCTGTTTGGCAACATGAACGAAAATCTTTTGGATGAAATTTTACAGGAGAGCTTATGAAGTCCAGGGATTGACTGGATGTGAGTGAGACATAGTGAATCAAGGAGAATTCAAACCCAATTGCACTTTGTGCCTCCTTTTCCTATGTAGTTGAAATATGTTAAAATAGTCTACCCTTGTAGTGACATAGTGCATAGACTGAGATGACCAACTTCATGTCCAGATCAAGAATAAAGATTTCCAACAAGCTGAGGTGAAAGAAAGCATTTTCTTAGTGGCTGCTTTTCACCTATAATCTCAGTTTAGTGGAGGTCGTAGAAGAACTAAAGGAATTTTATCCCTTTAGCCCGAAAGGACTGAAATGTCTTGTCAGCTCTTCTTTTTAATCACTTCAGTCCTCTGAGGATAATGAAGATCCTGTATTCACAGGCTTGCCTGAGCGATAAAATGTCTTCAAGTATCTCCAAATGCTGTCAGAGTGGTCTCTACACCTTGGCTGGGGGTATCTGTGTTGGTGGATGATGTTACTCATTGAAGGAGCTTTGGAATTTCTATGTTTTACCTGGGTTTTGGTTGTTTTTATGTGCTGGTAACTTGAGGGATCAAATCTGAGTACTTGTTTTCTAAGGATTGCTGAAGGCACTCATTGTTTCTGTTAAGAAACAGGTGCAGGTTTTTTCTCCCTGACTTTTGCAGAAAAAAAATATGGATCAGTTTTTAGGGTGAACCTTAAATGCCTTCTGTGAGTTCTCAGTCCTTCTCCATATAAAATGGGCCTGAATTATTGTGAATACCATGAGGTGTGCATTATTTAATCTAGTTGAAGAGGAGAGGGAGGAGGATTTTCCTGTGCATTATGAAGTAGCTCTTCCCATGTGGTTTGGTCCCAGTCTGGGGATGAGGGATTTTCTCTTTGGAGGCTGCTGTTTCCACCTTAAACTGGCACCTGGGTGTCCAGATGAAATTCCATGTGTCTGGATTTCTGATTGGTACCAGCCCTAATGTGGCAGCAGCTGCTTTCAAATGGGTCTTGCCTAGAGGGGATTGCAGGGAGTGCTGTGAAGTCTCATTTTACTTCTTCCACCTTGGCTACAGAGTGCTGAGAGGAGGGGAGGTGGGATATTTGTGCCATCCCTTGCAGATGGAGAACTGAGCACTTGATGGTCAGCTGTTTTGTGGGCATTGTGTTGCTAGAGTATCTGATTTAAATGCCATTGAAAGTCTGCTCTACAGCAATGACAAGATCTCTTCAAAGTTAGCTGGCAGGAACTTAGCAGAACTTTGGTGAGTTAAGTGCTGTGATACTTTTTTCTAATTTTAGGATGACAAGTTAGAGACAAGCTTTTCTGTTGTGTAAACACAGAGCTTTAAACACAAACAAATAATTATTTTTGGTGCTCTTTTCCTATGACAAAACCTAAACTTGAAGGGTAAAAATAAACAAAAACATGTTCTAGAACCTTTTCAGATTAAAGGTTAGAAAAAAGAAAAAAACAAGGCTCAAGTTCACTTCCAACTTACATAATTGCTGACACAAAGCTGCAGTCCAGCCAGATGAACAGCACATTGTGAGGTACAGGAATAATTTGCAGTCCTTTTGAGTAACCAGAGTAGCACACAGCAGATACATGCAGTGGAATAAATCCTTGTCTCTGCATCAGTTTTTCTAAGAAATATAATATTTAGGTTTAACCAATATCTGTTTCTATCTTAATGGATCACAAGAGAGCAGTTAACTTCTGATGTCTTATTTAGGGCCCTGTACTGATGGAAGAATTTATAGGTGAGTAAACTGTGGTATCAGAGATGATTGTGTCTTTTGCCTTGGTGAATAGTTTTTCAAACCACGGAGGCTGTGGATGTAGACTTACTCTGCAAGCTGTTTCTTATCAGTGGCTTCACATTACTGCTCCCCATCAAAACAGTTTATGTGAATGTTTCTCAGCCCTGTCGAAGCAATATGAGCTCATATACTTAAGCAATTTAGTAGATGATTTGTGCTAACTGAGTTGACTGTTGCTTAGAGACCCTCAGGCACTGAAAGGTTGTAATGTGAAATGAATGACCCAGATTAATGTTTACTTTTGCCCTTGCCTTCGTTTGGGTCAACTTAGTTCTTTTATTGAATGCTGTGATCTATGGGTTTTGTAACTCAAAGTAGTGCCAGGTATGCTGTTTTATTTCCATCTGTCAAATCAGAAAATAGTGGGGAGTTCTGCTCCAGAGAGGTGCTTGGGGCAAGGCTGGCAGCTTGGATTTCCAATCAGGGAGGAAGCTTGGGAAGAGCACGTCTGTTTTAGCAGGAGGCCAGACCTTCTGCCACTTAGGCTGAAGCATCTCAATGTCCTCTTAAACGGAAGTGTTAATCAAAATATAGCAGACTAATTGTTTATGTGAGTGGATGAGATTATCCCAGACAATGTGGTGCTGTTTGACTTGGGGAAGGAACTGTGTAACCGTATGCAAAGCTGCACCACAGTGATAGACGATTGGCTTTTTGATTAGGTCATAAAATCTGGGGAGGTGATAAAAATGGAGCTGATTTTTGGGTGGGGTGCTCTGCTATCTTTTCAGATCAGCTTATAGCTGTGGAGTATTATTTACTATGCACAAATGAATAGGGAATAGTAGCTGAGGCAGTGGGCAGGTTTTTAATCTTAATGTGCCAGGCAGCGGGTTAAGCTCTTGTGATAATGTGTCCGAGAGCTTTGTGGAGTGATAAGGAAAAGGTCAGAATAGTTTTACTGTGCTAAATATTATTGCACAATGTTAGATAGAACTTTTTAAAAGGGGGTTGTTTGTACCAATTAGTTTATCTTGAAACTAGATGTGAGCTTTGGTATGCTTGTTTTAGTGTCCAGGTCCCCTTTGCAGGGACAGTGTGCAGCAGTTGCTGCTACAGAGTCTCTGTGGGAACTGGTGTGTCATGGATATAAACCTCAGGATCTCAGGCTTGCTTATAATTGCATTTAAGACCTTGCACTGACACAAAGAGATGGAATACACAAAGCACCCTGAAAGGCAGAACGCCTTCTTCCTGAGAAGAGCTGCTAAAATGTATCCCACTTGTTTATAATTTTCCATTAAGGAAATAAAAAGGAGTGGCCTGAGAGAGCTGACATCTCTAAAAAGGGAAACAGGTGGCTTTCCATTGCATTTCTGCATGGTCCCCACCATGCTGCTTGAGAGCTGGTCATGCATCACCCATCACATTCTCACCTTGCTCCACTTTCTTGTGGGACCTGCATGGTCTTCTTCAAACCAGGTAATTTCTTTTTTCCTGTCACCCCTCATATTGTTTCTGTTCCCCTCACTTGTGCCTTGGAGGCCTATGCTATCCCATCGCCAGCCTTTCCCACACCTTGGATTCTGCCCCTTCCCCACCCACCTATTGCTTGAGGGCATCAAGAACTTCTTGCAGGACAAGCTAGAACCCCCCATGCTGCAGCCAGGGCTCTGCTCTGGGTGCAGAGGAGCTGATCCCAAGGCTGTCCCTCTGCCATGCCTCCTGCCCAGCCTGCCAGGCAGCTGCTTTCCCGGTGCTCTAACAGGTCCTGCTGGTGAGTGGAGAAGGGGAAATGTTATTTTTTCCCATGTATACAATGAAAGGAAGCGCTGTAATAAACGGAATGAGGTAAAAAGGTTTTCCCGGCACATTACCTTCTAACACTTCTTCATCCTGTTTCTCTGCTCCAGGTCCCACTCTGCTGTGGGGAGTGGGACTAAATTCCCCACAGCTGGCTCCTGCCAGCCCCCAAGGCCTGGCTTCCTCTGGCAGGGAAAGCCCTGCTTTGTCCTGTCGAGGGGATGAAGGACATCTCTCTCTTGGAACTGGGCAAAGGAAGGTCTCTTGCACCTTGGCACATTGGAGCTGGTGTAGGGAAGTGCTACTTCACTGCTAATATAGCAAAAGGAATAATAAAGTCTCCAGAAATCATATAAAAGACAAGAGGGGTGGGTGGGAGGGTGGAGAGAGGAAATACTTGGAGATGTCTGCAGTGCTTCCTGTTTGCTTCTGAAAATTATGAGTCAGATCCCCCAGAAACAAAAGAGAGGGGTTTGAAAAATGGTGAGATTATAAAAAAGTAATCATGCATGCATATGTTCTCTTCTGGTTTTTGAGCCCTCAGAGCTGGAGGCCGTTTTTCGGGGCAGTGGTGACAGCAAGGAACACACACTCTTTTCCTTTCCACTGAAAGTGGAGGGGTTTTTAATATCTCTCAATGCAGCATCAGGAAGGAGACCGATAGAAAAGATACCAAAGATCGCAAGGTTTGGAATAAAATGTGTGATAGCATCACAGTTCTTCTAGAGTTGATTGCTTTGGCTTGAAAAACTTTTGCAATAGGAGTTAGGTGTAGCCCTGGAGCTGGTCTGCCTTTGCTTTGTGAGCTATATACTTTGGCACAGGAGGGAGAAGGTGCGTTGTGTGTGCCTGGATTGTGTTTGAGACTGATCCAGAAGGAGGAACCATGCTCCTTTTTCCCAGGTCAAACACAGTCTGCATCTTTAAAACCCATGGATTCTGTGGGATTTGTAGCATGAGTGTTGATAAGTGTATGTGTGTACAGCAGGATTGCACTTAAAAATGAAAAATGAAGTGGATATCATTGTTCACCTTATCGTATCACCAAGTGCAGGCTTTTCTAGAAAACCTGATTTCTTTGTTTTTCTGCCAGTTAATGCCCAGTAAATGTATGTAAGTGATAAAAGACTCCAGTTTTCCCAGTAGGAAGTGATTATCTGCAGGCGTTTTTCCTCTGTTACAGTGTCAGGATAAATTGTGCGAGGAGACCTGGAAGCATTTCCTTCAGCTGAAAAGAATGCTGCTGAACTGGAGGGCCTGAAGGTAAAAGGCCAAACTCATTTCTTTGTAACAGAGCTTGTTGTTAAGACACACCTTGGAAGGTGATCTGGCTGACAGCTGACAGCACAGCCAGAGAGTCAGAGCTCCTTGGTGCTCAGCAGAGTTGCTGCTGAGAGCTCAGGTGGACCAAAAAAATCTGTATTAATAAATAATCTCTCTCATGTGCTCTGGGGTGCTGGACTGCAATAGCCTGTACTGCTATAAATGTTTCCTGCAGTGATTTTTGCCACTAACACTGTCCCCAGACCCTGTGCAGGGATGGGGCTGGAGGGGTCCTGGAAGCTCCTCCTGGAGTGTGCAGCTACTCTGGCTTGAATGCTGAGCTCTGCTGAGCAGATACGGGGTTTTCTCAGAGCCTGGGAGAGTCTTTGGGCATGTGAGATTGGCTATTGTGAATGTAGCCTTGCTGTGCTAAAAGCAGAGGAGATGCCAGCCTACCTGGTGGTCAGCATGAGAAAGGTCTGCAGCAGTTTTGAGGTGTGAGCCTGCTTGTTACGTCATTTTCCTGCTTTAAAATGATAGTTATGAAAAGTTCACACGAGTAGAATGGGCTCCTTTTCCACCTTTAACTTCACACCTGCACAGAGGTGACTGTTTTGCCACCCTGTTTGCGGCTGCTGTTTCGTGACTCTCCTACTTCCCAGCTCCTTCAGCTATGGCAGGAGCATTCCCAAGCATTTCCTCTTCAGGTTTCTGCTTTGTGCTGCTACGTGGGACTCTCTCAAGCGAGTGTGTACAGGTTGGGGGTAGGTGTGGCAAAGGGCTCCCAGAGCTGCTCCCAGCAACTGGGAAAGCAGCTCTGAGACAACCTGGAACAGCTCCCAAAATGATCTCTCCCAGTAGGAAACTGGCTCTGCTCAGTTTTAAAACAAGTAAATAAAATCACTGTGATTTCTCAGCTGGTTTTTGTTTGGAAGGGGATTTTTTTAACTGGCTACTGAAGAAAGAGAAAAGCAAAGAGACTATGCAAAAATACCCAGCCCAGCTGCAAAAATTTGTAAACATTTATTATTGCAAAATGAAAATAAAAATCATACAATCCTTTGTTGAGGGAATTGGAGCACGTGTTGATGTGGAGGTCTCTCCTGTGCACAATTCTCATTGCCACCAGTGAGAGCTGGACACATCAAAGGGTGAGCAGACCTCAGTTCCTGCCACCCAAGGTCATTGTCCCTGCGGGCAGAAGTGAAGTGCTGCTGAAACCAGCGGCAGGATTTTGGGAGCTGGGCTGCATGCTGGGTACAAGTTTGTTGGTGGTTTTGCTGTTCAACCTGAACAGCATAACCACTGAAGGTGGTTTTATCTGAAGGCAAAACCAGGCAGCACCATAATTCCAGAGCACTGTCTCGGCAAGGGGATGGTCAGGAAAGGTTCATGTTCCCGGTGTAAAGCCCAGGTTTGCACCCAGGGCCAGGATATTGCACATCTCATGGAAAGGGGCTGTGGCTAGGGGAGCTCAGGATGTGTTGTGTGAGTGTGCTTGGCCTTGAAGACAGTTTCTGGGGCTGCTGAAGGAAGGTGCACTAAAGGAAGGATATGAAAAGCACTGGGTCAGGTGCTGAGTTGCTGCAGAAAAGGGCTGTTTGACTAATTTCAGTGGAAGTACACATGTTCACACTAGCTTGGGACTTGTCCCCGTTGTTAGCCTCTGAAATGAGGTGAGCCCTTTCTTTGTTTGGTACCCTGACATATAACAGAGTTTATAACATGGAGGGTTTTGTTATCTATATTGTCTGAATTTTATTTTTTTTTTATTTAAGCAAAAAGTTAGGCACGTAAAATTTTTCTCTCCTGTGTGAAATAAGCACTGCAGAATGTGTAAAATGTCAGCATTTTGATTGAGCAATGTTTTCCACTCACATTTTTACATAGTGTGATATGGGTTGGTCTGCCAGATTATTGCTGTTTGTGTTACAAAATGGAGAAAGAACTTGGTTTGTTTTCCAGGATTTACATTTCAACCTGTGTTTGCAGGATTGATAATTTGTTCATGTATATTTGTGGATGTATCTATCTTTGTATCTATGTGTTTGTTTATATATATGTTGTCATTCCAGACGCTGAGGTTCATTATAGGCCTTACAGTAGCATTTGAGGCTGGTTTGTTTGCTTAAACAATAATATTTTTACACTGTGCTGTCTCAGCAAAGTTTCCTAATTTTCTTCCTTTGCTTATGCTTCCTTTCTACAGTAAGTGTTGCTATTTTGATGAGTAGGTGTGACTGGCTTCATTACGGGGATGAAGTCACTTTTTGATCACTGGACAGATATTGGCATTTCTCAACAGTATTTCTCTGGGTAAATCTTTCCCTTTTCATTAAATGCTGTTAACAGTGAACAATCCAGCCTTTCTGACTCCTTTTATTAGCATACAGTTCTTCAAAGCAGTCTTTTAAAGTGGTCACTCAGAAATACGTGCAAAGCTGAGAAAAAAAGCACAAATTCTTCTGTTGTAAACTAAACGTAGAATTTCTTTTGATTGTGATTATTTTCTCTATGCTGCTGGTTTAGCTTTGCTGTCTCTGGCTGAATAGGTAACTGTGTAACGAGTTCTGCTTGATTTTGGGAGCAGTGATGCTGTTACTAGGACCACTTTTCTGAAGTCACTGTGTACTGTGGAAATATAAACCATTCAGTGTGATAGGGACTGGTGAGTGAGCTACATCCTGAAATTCACATACAGATGCAGGGTTGCCTCTGACACCCTCATTTTTAGTTTACATTGGTCTTAGTGTCAGTGTTTCTAATGCATGTTACGTGGATCTACCTAATAATTCTACTTCATCTGTGCTTTTTTGCATTGAGGGAGCCGAGTTGCAGACCTGTTACGGGTGGTTGTAAGGTGTGAGCAAGCAGAGTTAAAGTCATGTGTTCAATCTTGATTTTCTGATTTACTTCTAAGTAAGTGGTGTGTTTGCTTTGGGCCAAATCCTGGACTTTTTACAGTGTTTGCATTCCATATGTAGCTAGCTGGAATAAGGATTAAGTGGAAATTCTGCAGAGGTTAGATTGCAATTAAAAACTTTGATGAATGACCCTCAGTGTGAGGTGCTGACACTGCTGCTTCTTTAAACTTCATCCCCCAGTGCACTTTTGCGAAGAAGGGATGATGGGGTGAAATCCTGGCCTCAGAGACATCGGTGGAAGTTTTGTCCATTCAAGGAGAGCCAAGATTTCACCTAAAAGGAAAATGTTAGTAATGGAAAAATTTTCCAGTCCTCTAGGTGATGTGCATTATTAGTGGGTCTGTGTCCTGCAAGCCATTACTGCCTTCAGAAAGCTTTCCTAATACTCATTTTATAATTTCAATTTTTTTAGCTTTAATACAACTTTCATCCAAAAGAGGGTTTGCCTGTGGAAGTGTTTTCCAATTAAATGCCTTTAGGTTGTCGCAACATCCTTGTATGATAGACTCTTACTTTTAGTATTAAAAAAAAAAAATAGAAAAGAAAGAAAGGAAGAAATCAACCATTTCCTTGGGTTTATGGGAATGTAATTTGTTTATCAAAGGCACTCAGACAGACTGAAGCCAAAACCTGCCTGGGAGCAGAACACCAGTGTTGTGGAGAAGTGCAGCAGGACTCTGTGTGCCTGGGGAGGGAGCTGGGTGGGATAGGCTGGCACACCTCCTCCCATTGCCAATTCCCCGTGGAATCACAGAATATCCTGAGCTGGAAGGACCCACAAGGATCACTGAGTCCAACTCCTGGCCCTGCACAGCACAGCCTCAAAAATCACCCTGTGCCTGGGAGCGTTGTCCAAACACTTCTTGAGCTCAGTCAGCCTTGGGACTGTGACCAGTTCCCAATCCCCTTTTGACAGCAGAAAATAGGTGTGCTTGGCACCACTGAAAATGACTCAGTGTGTGTTGTATTGATGTGAGGATCTTTAAATACTGTGCAAATGTTCATTTACTTGGCAAAAATGAGCATGTCCAAGCAAAGCTCAGTACCATTTTCTTGGTGCATTTATGGCTTACCTATTATGCAGGCCAAGAAAATTGCAAAACTGAGACTAAAATCTAATCATGTTTTCTCCTTTCCTCTGTAACCTCCAAATAACATTTTATTCCTTTGTAATCATTTATTTTAACTCTGTTCTTATAATTTAATTGAAATTGCACAATGTTTTAAATGTAAATGTAGCTATAAAAATGGATAAACAAGTTCTACTGAACAGAAGCTTTTGCAAGCTAAAAGCATGACTGGATATAACACAATACAACAGAATAACAAAATGACATTCAGGATTTATAGCTGGATTACTTAATTGAGCAGAAAAACTTCTGCTTTTATTCCCCTTGTCCTCCCTTTGACATGCAAGCCTGCAGGTACAGTTACAAGAATGTATGAATGCACTATCAGATGAGGGAGGAACTTTAGGGCTAATTATTTGTGCAGTTATTAGTGCAAATGTGGAGCTGCCTGCTTGCATGGTGGTGTTTTTGTTTCCCAGTATGTGATTGGGATTGTACTTTCTGCCCATGTGTCTCCACACCGTTTGATAATACAATTCAAAGTGACCCATGCAAGCATTTTTTGGGATGGTAGGAATGGCTGAATGTTCCTGCTCTGTGTGGCTGAGTGTTCCTACTCTGTGTAGCTGAGATAAAATGCACCACATCCTTATTTCACACTGAAGTTGGTGCATGGTGAAATTTGTCTGCTGCTTTAGACACCTTGAGGAGTTTGGAATGTTTTAGATGCATAGAAGTTTGCTTTCCCAGAGTAAGGGTATTTATTAAACAGCTCCTTTCAACCTGTTTTCTGCTTTGTTTGTGGCAATTAAAATTTGTTCAGAAAGGAAAGTATAAAGTTCCTAAAGTTTGAGGCAGGCAGGAACCAGACTTTGTTGTCTCTGTGCTGCTGTACCTCACTGGCATGAAGTGGAGTTCTTTAAAGATTGTGTTCTGCTGTCCTCCCATTTGTCAAAAGGGCTTTTTAACATGGAATCTTCCTAAATGGTAGAGATTTAATAGCCTTGCTGTAAGTGCAAGGAAGAGCCTTTTTATCTTCTGTATGAGCTGGGATTAATGTAGGCAATCCTCAAAGATGTGAAAGCTGATGGTGAAAAATTTGGCTTTGGAAAGAGACAGGAAAAAGGACACGTTTCATACAGGGTAGCTAAATCACAGAGCTATAAATCATTTGAAGCAGGACTGCTAGTCAGAAAAGAGTATGAACTCACATTTTGGGAAGGGTGAGGTAGGATGACTGTAGATTTTTGGCAGGAGACTGCTTGAAGCACACAAGAAGTGGGCTGACCTAGATGCCTGATAAGAGGCTCAATGAAATGAAAAGTGGGTGGACTTGGAGAAGAACTGGGTGGACCTGATTGTTTTGGCACTTAGGTATTTGATGTTTGATTTCCAGGGTAGCAAAATTTGAATCACCTATTGTTCGTTATTGGTTGGTTTCTTGGTGGTATGACTTGCACCTCTCTTCCCGAGTGGTTGCTGGGCTGTGTGGAGCGCGGGAGAGGCTTTGTGCTGCAGTTTGGAAGGCAAGAAGTGTCCTGGGTGGCAGGTGCTCTGGAGGAACATTTCTATGGAGGAGGTTGTGTGAAGGGACATCTGAGGAGCAAAGTGAGGGAGGCTTTGGGGGCTGCTCCTTTGTTCACGAGGGCATGTTAAGGTTATGTGGTTTTGGGATGTACCCTCAGCATGCTTTGCGAACAAAGAAGTTGCTGGGCTCCACTGGCAGTTAAAACATCCAGGTTCTCTTGCTGATGCCTGTCACCAACGTTGCCCCTCTTCCTGCTGCTGCCCAGGCCTTGTGCTGCTCAAAAAGGCAGTGAAATGATGATACCATTAAGAGAATAAAAGCTGAGCAACCTGAGTATCTTAGATTGAAGATGTCACCTCTAGCTTAGTTTATTCAGCCTTTTGAGGACTAAAATTCTCCATAGATGTATAAATAGTACTGAGTTGATGCCTTGAGAGGCCACCTAAAAACAGGGACTAGGCAAAAATAAGGGAATAAAAGGAGGTATTTACTTGAACGGCCGTCACAGGTACACCCTGGGGAGCCAGAGGCTACTGCCAAAATGGACCCCAAGATGGATGACAGGTCACGAGTTCTTCGCACTTTTATAGGTTTGGTTCATTTGCATATCGGTTAATTCTCCAATTAAAACTTCCGTTAATTATGTAATTTCCCCAAGTTCACCCCCCTCTTAAGATGTTGGTTTACACATTTTGGGCCTAGGACGGTCTGAGTGACCTTGGAGAGCAGGCCTGGAGAGGCTTTGTTATGTCCAACCAGCACGAGAGAGCAGAAGTTAATAGGCTACAGGAAACTTCAGAGTTACACACTAGGCAGTACAGGATTTGAAAAATATGAAAGTTAAAATCTAAGGCATCAGAATGTGTAATAGACATAAGCAGCTGGGTCATGTATTTTTTAACAAGTTACACACACGTGCAGTTCCATGTATGGGAGAGTCTGTGTGCTCATGTGTTTGGTCAGGTATTGTTGTACTTAATAATATTGGCTATGATTATTGGGTGAAAGTCTCTGTTCGTAGGAAGAGACAAAATACATTTCAGGATGGTATTTTTGAAACTCAAGGCACAAAGCTAAGATAAATGATAGTACGTGGCTGCTTTCTCTGACAATCTAAAAAGCATCTTATATTATGAAAGAGACCTAAAATTCACAAAACCCACCACAATTCCTTTCCTATAGTTTTCTTACATTGGTTTTTGTTCTTTCAGAATGCAACTGTATCTCAGTACTAAATCTAAAGTAATTTATCACTGGGAACAGTCTTTCTAGGATTATAGCTGTACAACTATTCTTTGACTCTTGCACTACATCTGCAAGTTCCTAGATACCTTTGGTGTATTTACCTTTAGCCTGTGTTAGGTAATGGGGGAGCTTGCAGGACACAAAGACTTATGCAGGATATATGATTCCTATCTGTGAACCCAGGCACCATTAGACTTTTCTGCCATCATACCCTGCTTATCAGTTATACTGCTGCTGCTCAGTCCTGCTCCTCCCATCCCTGTGTCCTTCTTCGCATTTCAGCAGAGAAGGGACAGCTTTAACTCCACCAGATGATGGGGGAGAATGAAAGGAGGGGGGAAGAGAGGTGCAGAGCTCTACAGGTTCATGCTTTGACCACTTGACGTGAGGCAGAACGTTTTTCCTGTGCAGTGACCGAGCACTGAACAGATTGTCCAGAGAGGGTGTAGAGTCTGCTCACTGGAGATATTCGAGAGCTGTCTGGACACAATCCTGTGCCCTGTGCTCTGGGATGGCCCTGCTGGAGCAGGAAGGTGAGACCAGCTGCCCCACTGTGTCCCCTTCCAGCCTGACCTATCCTGTGATTCTGTGTTGATAGTGGAGAGTTGAAACCACCTTTACTTTCCCCCCTGCCTTTGTGGAGAAGCACACCTTATCTCCTAGGCATTGCTTTAGGTAGCTCCAATTCTTGTTTAATGAGCCTTTGCACACTGTAGCTGTGTACACTTCTGTACACTGTGAGGTCTTAATGGCTTAAACACCTGCTGGTCTGTGAGGTTGGCTGCCTGTGGCACTATGATGAGGAACTGCCCTTGCTTCCCCTGCAGCGAGTGGAAAAACTTCCACTGGCTTCAGTGGGAGAATGACAGGGCACCTATGACAAGCAATCCCATGAGCATTGTTGCTTTCAGCCCCTAATTCTGCAATTACTGAATACAAAGGGCTGTGCGTAAAGTCCAGGGCTGTAATTACTGCTTTGACTTTCCTGATGATTTATCTTAGGCACCACCAATGAACTGCACAGCTTAATCACACCAGTTACTTGGAGGGATTGTGCAAAACCCAGGTATTGATTGTCTTCAGGGAAGAACTTGCCCTGCTAAAAATTGTGTCATACATGTGCAGGGGTCTCCTTTGTCATTTATGTATGGAAAACTGAAATGCAGTTATGTTGTATGTGCCAGGTGCTGAATGACAGCAAGAGAGCACAAAGCAGTATTGTCTGCAGTCCAGCTGAGGAATTAAACCCCTGGAAGTTTTTCAAAGCTTCTCTGATAGTACCATGGTAAAGTGGCTTGAATATTGTCACTGTAATTTGGATCAGTGTTAACATAGCTTGCACATTTTATGGTCTAATACAATAAATATAATACAATAAATTCTGCCTTTATCTGAAAAGCCTGGTCTGGTGCACTTTGGCTTCCTATTCAAACCTACAAGCAAGTGATCTTAAAACCTGCTGTGGTGTGGTTTGACAGTCACTGCAGGCGCCCAGGACCTTTTGCAGCCAAACCTGTTGTTTGGTTTCACACATCTCAAATGGATTTGTTTGCAGGTTACAAAGGTCTTGAATTGCTGGTTGTTTAGTGGAGCCACCTCGCAGGTGTCAGTAGCAAACCAGCAGCTGCTTTTGGCTTGCTATAAAAATGGGATTTGAATATTTTGAATTGTGTATCAGAGGAAGTGGTCTGTGTTTGAAGAGCCTCTTTTGTTCTCATCCACAGATCGGGCTGAAGTCTTGCATCATGTGCAATGTGCAGCTCAGCTCTCCCTACGGCACTGTAACAAGCACCTCCAGAGTAAACAAGGAGCTGTTAGACTCTCTGAAGGTCATGCAGCTGGAATACAGAATGAATGGCATTATGTGGCAATTCTGGGAATTAAAATGTTAATTTAATAACTGCTAAATAAACAAAACAGTACTTTCCTCAGATTTTTGTCCTGTGTTATAAGAAACAAAGGTGTGAGAAGCTGAGGTGCTGAGCAAGGGCTCAGGAGATGATGTTCCTGTTCTGTCATGCCACTGCCCTGCCACATGTCAATCAACCTTTCTGTGCTCTGATTCTGTGCCCATAGGATGGGAGCAGCACCAGCTCCTTTTTCCTTTGTGTTCTCTGATGTCTTGGGTTCCTGATGGCTGCAGAACTCATTTATGGTCCTTATCTTTGTGCCTTTAGAGAATGCTCAACAGCAGGTGATTGGTATTAATTGTTTAATGTCTGTTCTCTGCAAGGCCAGTGTGTTTGAATGCTGCAGCTGGCTGGCTCAGAGAGTGTGCAGGATCTCATTTGTTTTTCTCAGCACCAACACCTTGTTTTCTGTCTGGCTTTTGCTACAGTGACATGCCATGCTGAAAGTTGTGTTTCACCCACAGTTGAAGTTGTCACGAGGGTGCACAAGGTGTCACCAAGGAACACAGGAGGTTCCTTGTGAGTTATGGTTGGCTTTTCGATATGCCTTCATCTTGACAGTGCTTAAGGTCAAACCTTATGGGTTCCTCCTTAAAAACCTTTGAGGGATTTTGTTGAGAGTGAGAAGTACTCCTTGGCATTAAAATCCTTTGGCACAGCTTCTGTTAAGGTAGTGTTAAGGTAGTGTTAAGGTAGTCCAGTCAGCTCTCTGTGACTCCAGGCTTTAGGTGCTGTTTATAGGAAGCTTTGGCCTATTAGAACATGGACAGAGCACAGGATGCCTGCAAGACTCTTCCTGACTCCTGCTTTCCAGACCTCACTCTGTTCTTGTTAAGCCTGGCCTAACCTAGACTGTGAAGAAACACAATTCCCTAAGGTCCCCTGTTTGCTCCTGAAGCTGTTTCTTCAATTCCCCTTCCTCATTGACACCTCATGTTTGCATCTAGGTCTGTTATGAGATTGGAACTGCTGACTTCCAAAATTCTTTGTCATTTTTGCTTCAGGGAGCTGCAGCCACAGTGGACTCTTTGTCATTTTGCTAGAGGTAGAAAATTCATGGGTGTGCTGGGGGATCAGCTTTGCTGTGCTCGTGGCTGGAGGCAAAGCCTTCACTATCTATTGTGTTACTTGGCTGAAGCCAATTTGTGCTTTTTCTGGCAATTTCCAACAAAAATACTGCTAAGAGTGTTGCTGTGAAGTGACAGGGCAGTGGTGTGTCCTTAAAACATGATTTTCCTGAATAATTGTTTGAAATGGGCAAATTATTTACAGGATGCTTCCTGAAAGGGAGCTGAATTTATGTTTAGGAAGTTCTGAGATAAGTTTAACAATTCATACTTTTCAATTTTATTGTTTATTTAACTTCTAAAATATTGCAAGAAATATATTAGATTTGTCATCTAGATTTTCTGCTGTGGATTAAAGAAATGCTTATTCATTTTAGCACAGGAAAATGTGGTCTTGGGCATTTTGCTCAGAGCTGAACCTTAATTCCACATGCCTCCTCAGAGGAAAAAGATTGGAAATGGTGAAGAAGAAAATCTGACAGCTGCAGAGAAACAAACTGTTTCTGATTGAGGGTTAATGCCTCTAATGAAGGAAAACATAAATTTTACATGTAACATCAATGTATGTGGTGTAACAAAATGGATTTTAACTGGATTTAAATGAAATGGGATCTGAAACACAGGCCATAATTTGGTGCAGTAGAGGAAATCCTCTCTCTGGAAGGAAAATGTAGACTTTTCTTGGTTATGCTTAGTAGCTGAATAACAGAGTTTCTAAGGTATTTTTTGTATTATGTTGGAGAAATGTGGAAGCTTCTGTATTGCTGGTGTGGCAGGTGTGTCTCTGCATTTATATACACTGATGGCATGTTTTAGTGAGTGTGATAACTTTTGTTTTTCTAGGTTAGTGGATGACCGGTGTGTGGTCCAGCCTGAGGCGGGTGACCTTGCTAATCCTCCAAAGAAGTTCCGAGGTCAGTAACTGGGGATCATTTCTCCTTAATGACTAACTGATGCCGTTTTAATGATCAGTGATGATCTCTTTAATGATGCAGTTCTAACTCCTTGGGCACTTCTGTTTGTGGACACAGGGACAAACTTTCAAACTGGAACATGAATGGCAGATTTTGAGAACTGAATACAAAATTTGCAAAGTCATGAGAGGCAGGTGGAAAGTATGGAGAAAAGGACTGATTTTCCTGTGGTCCAAGAGTTGCTTGCTGTGTTCTGTACATTGAACACTGATCCCCTGCTGTGTGACAAACTCTTTGCTCCAGCCCTGCTCTTACTGTAGATGGGAAAGAAACTTGTGAGGTCCAAAGCTACTTGAGCTGATGGATTGTTTATTTTTTTTCAAAGTGAGGTACCTTTTTAAGGAGTACCCCAAGATATTTTGTCAGCTTTTTGTTTTGCTTTTGCTTAAAACTGTATCTGATTTTTTTCAACTTGACCTTGTAGATTTGGATAATTCTGCTGTTTTGCTTATTGGAAAAAAATAACAGTGCACTGACAACATGTACTTTTTACTTCTTGAGTGCTAAAAAAGTACTCCTAACTGTGCCAGAGCAGAGCCTTACTAGCCTGACCAGGCCTCTTTTGGCTTAAAAGGGCTTGGATTCACACTGGTTCTGAGACAAAGAGAGTATCACTTGCCTGATTTAGAGCAAGGGAAATGTGTTTCATGGCTGTTTGTATCTATTTTCAATGATCTTTAAGGCCCCTTCCAACCCAAACCATTCTATGATTTTGAGGGGTTGCACTGTTGTGCTTAACCGTAGTATTTTATTTCCAGTGTTTATATATACGCTACTATTGCAAAAAATAAAGCCTTTAAAACATTGGGAGAGTGAAGTTCTGCTTTCCCAGAGAATTCAAGACTTTTTTCCATTATATATTCAGGAAACATCAGCAGTTGGTTCCAGTTCCAGCTGTGAGCATTCAGCACACTGGCAGATACTGGAAACCGAGAAAGTGAGGGTGCATACTTAGAAACTAACAGTAATAAATGTCAGTCACTTGTGGGACTGCATAGCTTTAAAGCAGAGCTGGGGGTAGCATCCAGTGTGGCTTTCAGGCTACTTGACTGTGGTTTCACCCTCTCACTGCCTGCAAGTACATGTCTAATTCACAGTTTCCAGGTTGCACAAAATTTCAGGTGGGGATGTCTGTCTGTCTGACAATATTTCTGTCACTGGACTACCCCGAAGTGTTTCTAAAGTTGAGCATATCCAGGTTCCTAGATGAGACCAAGGTCACTGGGAGAGATTTGTGGTAGGGTAACTGCAGAATACATCCAAATGCCTACAATTAAGGATCTCAACAGAGCTTAAAAAGACAACCATAATTTTTTCCCTGTCTAGTGTCTGAGGGCTTGATTTTATAACCTCAGTACATTAGAGTTCTTTTCTTGCAGCTCTGTGTTGTTCATTTCTAACTTCAAAAGGCAAAGAAAGAAAATTTGGTAGGTTTCTGTGTTGATGATTTGGGCACTTTGATGCAGGGTGGAAGCTGAATGAACTCCCAGCGCTAATGGTTTGCCATCAGAGGTGGCAGCACATGTGGAGCAGATGTCAGAGGGGGCTGGGACACTGACAAATGCACAGCTGTTTGCTGCTGCTGCGGAAAGCAAGGGCTGTATCGTGAGCTACATCCCAGCGTCCGTAGGGGAATGATTTCCATTAGTTGTGGACAGTTTTGGCTCTGTCCCTTATTGTAACCTCTGTCTGTTGCTTGCTTAACACATCCCTTTATCTCCAGTTGCCTCTGCTCCCTCTTCTCCACAGCATCAAACCTTTCCTTTCCTCTAACTCAGATCCTCCTCTTTTAGGGGATTCCCTCTTCTCCCTCTCCCTCCCCACCCCAAAACTTTTTAGTAGCTACTCTCCTCCTCCTCCCTGCTGCCTCTTAGCTCCCTTGGCAGCCTTTCTTGCAGTCACTCCTTAGCTCTCTACTTTATAGTGCACCCATAGCTGACTTAATTTTGGGACTGCTGCCATGGTGGTAGCATGCAAATTTGGATGAGCTGCAGCACAGAATGATTTGGATTGGAAGGGACCTTAAAGCCCATCTCATTCCAGTCCCCTTCCACTATCCCAGGTTGCTCCAAGCCCCGTCCAACCTGGCCTTGGACTCTGCCAGGGATGGGGCAGCCACAGCTTCTCTGGGCAACCTGTGCTAGGGCCTCAGCACCCTCACAGGGAACAATTTCTTCCTGCTATCCAATCTAAACCTGCTCTCTGTCAGTGTGAAGCTATTCCCCCTTTTCCTGTCACTCTAGGCCCCTGCCAAAAGTCCCTTTCCATTCAGCTTTCTTGTAAGTCCCCTTTAGGTACTGAAAGGTGCTATGAGATCTCTAACAGCTGTAGGAGAAACTAAATTAGTGAAAAAGTAAGTTTTGTCACATTAATTTATGCAACCCACCCTTCTATAACATCATGGCTATAGTGTTAGGGGCTGCATTGAATATCATTTTCCTGCTGCTTCAAGTATCCTTAGTCAGTGTGTGTTCAGGAAGATGGCTGCAGGAAAGATAAATCCATCATTTGGATGTTGTCTCCTTCAAGTCAAATTCTAAGTGTGGGAACAGCAGGAGCTTTGCTGAGAGCCCAGCAGAAACTTGCTGTCTAGTTGATATTTAGTGCCTTGTACCATGGAGGTGCCTCTACCATGAGGGCAGCCAAAAGCACATCTCTGCCATACTTTGCTAAATTTCTTAGCTCTGCTCAGAGCCTTGAGGCAAAAGAGTTGCTAAATGTTGTTCTTATAACCAAGAAGTCTAAGCAAAATCTGTATGTTTCTCCCCAAGAATCTTCTGGGAAATAGCTTTCAATTAAAGCAGCAAAGTTAACAAACCAAACAAAAGCTGCTTTAAGTAGGTTCTTGACATGAAAGGAAGACTTAGGCATGAATGATTAATTGAATGATTAGACATAAGCAACTGAAAATAGCATCTAAGAGCAGGATGACCAGGGCCTCTTCAGTAATAGGAACTGCTGTCTGTATGGTTTACAATGTTTTTATCACTGATAGCTGAACTGGCGTTGATTTGAGGTTAGAGCATGACCTGGGAGTCAAAGAAGTATGAGAAAAACATGTTTCTAACAAGATGTTTAAATTTCAAGGACTGACTCTGAAAATTAGTATCACAGAGGACCGTGTCTGCTCTTTTTTGGCAATATTTTATCAACCCTTTTCCCAGTGGGAGGGACAAAAAGAAAGATTGTGTTTCTGAACTGCTTGTATCTCCCCTACAGGGTTCACTCAGAGATCAAATTAAGGTATTGAGATGTTGGCCTGAACTGGAAGCCTGTGTAAAGAGGCTCAAAATAGCAGTTTCGGTTTTGTTACGTGTTTACTTTCTTTTTTTTTTTTGAGTGGGTGGTTGCTATTTTCGTTGTTTCAGAACGTCCTGCAGCACGGAGTGTTGTTAAGTGAAGAAAGATGTGGTTGCTTCTCGTTTTGTGTCCATATGAAGAAGCTGAGCTCCCCATTCCTCCCCCAGTCACACTGGGATGAACCTGGCGTAGCTCTGTGTCCACCAGGGTGCACATCCAGATTTGCATCAGTGCAGAGGAGGGCAGAATTTGGTCCCTCACGTGTTTCCCGAAGCCTGGTGAAAAAAACCCACTACACTTTTACTGTATTGCAGTTGAATTGAAGGGACTGATCAAACCAGGTGCAGCTGGTTGAGATCCAGTTGAAGCTGGTGAGATCCAAGGCACTGAGTGTTGTGGTGGAAATGGTTACTGTGCTGCAGGGCTGGGTTCACAGAGATTGGGAAGAACAGTGTGTGCCAGGAGTCGTGCACCTCTGAAGAAAAGCTGCATCATGAGCCACAGAACTGCAGGTTTCCTTAGTCTGTGATCCTAAACACACTTCAGCTTGATGCTCCTATCTCCAGTAGGAAACACTTTCAGCTTCCAAGGTGTAAAACAGCACAGATAAGACCTGCTTGTTGGTCAGATTTAGCAACTCTGGAAAAGGAGCATGACTCTCTCTCCTATTTTAAATGTAAAATGACCTAAACTGGTCTAAACTTCCTTACTTTTAACTTGTATTCCTTTCTTTTCTTGAGGCTTCTCAGTGAAAGTGATGCTTGAATTCCTAAATATCTTCCCTTTGCCTTAAAGGTTTTAGTCTGATCCAAGGTTTGTCTGATATTGTTCTTTTGTCTTCTCTCCCTTCCATTACCTTCCTCTGCACTCTCTCCTTTCCTTCTCCCACCCTTTCCTCTTCCATCTGCCATTTTTCTTTTTACTTGCCTTCTACATAATTTTTGTTTATCCTTTTATTTTCTTCTTGTTTCTCTCAGTTCCATAATTGCTTTAATTTGCTTCTTGGACTCCTGATAGCTTTTTTTGTTGTCCTGCCTAGGACTCTTCATTGCCCCACTCCTTGCTCCCTCACATTTTTCCCTTTTCATTTTCACATTAGTTCTTTTTTACCTTTCTGTCTATTTTTTTTTCCCCAAAAAAATAGGTTTATACACACTGTGATTTTATAGCCCTGTCACTTCCACTCACCCATGTCTCTGGTTTTAGTAAAGCAATGTGATAATTTCTCTAGTTCTGTAGACCAAAGAAAATCTTCCATGATGGCCCAGAGTTGAATTTCTAACACTTAAAAAAAAACCCCAAGAGAGGGCAGGGAGAGAAAGCATCTGACAAATATTGTTCTAAACCCTCTTTATCCAATATCAAGAAACATTTAAAGGGCATAATAGGAGTTATTTTCCTTTTCAGACTTCCTGAGTTAAGGTGCTATTTGCTTACCTTTGATATTGCCTCCTTAATTAGTCCTCAGGAAGAGAAGCATTTATGTAAAACTTCATAAAGTAATGGATTGGGAACAAGGACTATCTGGGAATGTCTGAAGAAGTCAGAAGAGACGTTCTGTCTCGTGAGTGGGTTGCTAGACTGACCTCCAGGAGGGAATGGCTTTTTGATCTGCTGTGTGGTGGAAAGTTGCTTTATAATCTTATGCCTTAGTTTCTCTTTTTTTCCTGTTTATTTGAACTGTAGCATCTCTAGGGCAGGCACTGTTCCACCCCCTCACAATGTTTAGGATCATGAAGCTTGAATTTACATAGTTTTGTTACTCTAATAAAATAAATGGAAAAAAACAACCTAGCGAAAAGCTACGACATGACCTGGTTTCAATGTATCTGGAATCCTAAAAAGTAAAATAAAATAGGAAAAAACCTTGTCTGGGAACAAATAATATGATTTTTTTTTTAAAGTCTATAAATTGAGGGAAATATAACTGAAGTAATACTGGTTTGAAAAAGGTCCTCTGCAGAGTGGTAGCACCGTGCTCCTAGTCTCTGCAGGAGGATGGGAAGCGCTGTGTTTACTCAAAGTAGCAGGATATGTGGGGAGTAACAGAAATGAAGTCTGGTCCTATAAAAAGAATGTATTGTTACTTCAGAGTAATAAATGTTTCATGAAGCCTTCTGAGAAGGCATGTTAATTATAGATTGTGGCAGAAAATACTAGCAGACTCTTTGTCTTATGAGCTGAAATCCTGATACTTCAGGTAAAATATCCTATAATATACAATATGAGTTAATGGTACACAGCACTTTGGGGTTTTTTTTTTCACCTTCTTGGCTTCCAGGATATTGTAAAAATTACCTGGGAGTTGTGTACTCCAGGTTATGTGATATAATTCCCATTATAAATGTGAAATGAAAGCAAACACCTTTGCAGAGTGGCTGGGTTTGCTTTGATAAGGATTTGTAGGACTTTTTTCTTGGAACAGCAACTCAGGGCTGTGAGGAAGGGGCAAATCCCTGAGCACTTTGGGTCAGTGCCAAGGAAAGTTCTGCCATTGAGGCAATTTTGTATGAACAAGCTTTGCTGCTTGAATAAGGGCTGGGTCAGTCCTCAGCCAGGGCTTGGCCATCTGTGCCAGTGAAATCTGGAGGGCTCATAGTTTGAGACAGACCTTCCTTTGACATCCACAGACTGCAGCCCATGTTGGGGAAGAGTTTCACCCTACAACACCCAGGCAGTCCTGGGTGTCCTTCCTACTCCCACAGCAGAACTCTTCCCTCTTCTTGCCTGTTAATACACATGGCGTGTGAAAGAACAATCACCAACATTTGCTATGTGAAACGTCTGTCAAGTCTTGCTGCTTTTAGAGCAGCTGATGATTGTGACTGTGCAAGACTAGATGTTGTTTATAATTCTAAAAGTAATTGGCTTTGGATGAATCACAAGCCTCTGTTTCCAGTTTATAGGACTGCCACTGGAAAAAAAAAAAAAAACAACAAAAAACCAACCAAAAACTCTTGAGTCAGGGAATTTCACAAAATTCAGTTTCTTGCCAATTAACATTAACTTTCAATTATTGATTACGGTATTGGAAAATAAAGATGAGTAATTGGACAAACATTTAGGGAAGTACCCTTTGGCTTCATTCCAGACATCTCTCCCTTTTCTTGATCTGCAGCCCCCTCTCTCCACATGGGGAAGTGGTAGGGATGGGATGAGGGTTGGTGTGTTGAGATTCTCTTTGCTTTGCTGCTCCTCATTTCTTACTCAGCAACTCAGCATTGGCTGCAGTCTCCTCCTTCTTCTCCTCCTCCTTCTCGTCCTCTTCTCTCATTTGCACAGCCACCCTGCTCAGGTGGCTCCTCTCTCCTCACCTGCTTTTTTCCTGGTCTGTTGGACAGTGGTGATGTTCAGCTTGTGTCACTTTGATTAAAAAAACCCAACAGTAGAAACAACTCAGTGAAGGCACGTGGAGACCCAAACTCTGTGTGAGCCTGCTGGCTGGCTGGCAGCAGAATGCCCCTGCCATCCTTGGATTCAGCAGTGCCAGGAGGAGTTGGCCAAGCCAGGTGTGTGGTGTACAGACAGCAGGACCGTTCTTCCAAGGTTTCACATGCCTTCAAACAGTGCATCTGTGCTGTTGGGGTGCTAATAAAGCAGCAGGCAGATATGGTGGGGTCACAGCCTGGGGCTCTTGCAGAGGTTGCACAAAGTGGGAATGTGTGGGGCTTTAAAGGCTTTAGGTTCAACTCTAATGTTGGGCCACCCTGTTTATGGTATCACTGCCACCAAGCTGACTTGGTGGCTATGTTTAAACACTGATATCTGGACATTCCTGGACAAGAAAACCTAACCAAAGCATACTTACAAATGAAGGAAATGTCGTTCAACATGACTTAGGAGTATTTCTTTCAATCTTTCCCCAGACTGCCTTTTCAAGGTGTGTCCTATGAACAGATATTCAGCCCAGAAGCAGTACTGGAAAGCCAAGCAAGCCAAACAAGGAAACCATACTGAAGCAGCACTGCTGAAGAAACTTCAAGTAAGAGACATCTGTATTTGTAATCTTATCTCAATCTGCAGGCTGTAGAATTACAATAGCACCAGAAAGAATAATAACAAGTGCCTTGGGAACCACTGTGATGGGTATTATTATGCCACCATAGCAACTCTATAATTCTCCTTAGCTCTCCTACCTCCTGACTGGCATTTATAGTCCCTGGTCTGGTGTTTATCTTGCTTTGGGCTGGGGGTATTGCCTTTGCTGTAAGCAAGATAGTGCTTTCAGAAGTTTTATGAAATAAAAATGGAGTTTTTAAAATCAGCACAGAGCCCTGGTTTAAATAATGCTGGAAATCCTTACCAGGAATTAGATAGAAGAGTGGACAAAGAGATGTCCTCAATGCTTTAGCCAGGAAATTCCTCAGAATTGTGTTTGTCCTTGCCTTTAGTCTAGGTGATTCTTTTGTGAACCCTTTTGCAGACTGTATTTTGCTTCAAATACAGCGTGTATGGAGCAACTCCTCCATCTCTGAAAAACAGCTGGCCTGATGGTATAACTGAATGCATGAAACTAAGAGAAAGCAAGGTCCTGTCAAACCTGGATGACAGTTTTGTGGGCAGTGGAGAGGCCACCAATGCTTCCAGTTAAAAACAGCAGGGAAGGCACATGGTGTGTGGCCAGAGTTACACAGCTAGGAGCTGAGAGTTTGCTCTGTGGCTGTGTTTGACCCAGACTATTGCATTTAATCTTGATGTTGCCACGTGTGACCTACTGTTTTTGTTTTGTTATGAAGTCCATGTGTTTATATACAATTAAACCCCAACAAGTAAAAGGAGTGGTAACAGTGAGAAGCTAATCATAGGCCCTTTCTTATCCTCTCCAGGATGAAATAAAGCACCTGGAATTACTTTTTGGGCTTGAAAGTTTTTAAAATAGCATCCATCTCAGGTATGACCCATAAATTGTGACAGAGTCTCTGTTTTGGGTAATAAAAAAATCAGAATCAGCATCAGGATTTGGGTGCTAATATTTTCAGTACAGGAACGCTTGTAGGTTGCAGGATTTAAATGCACTGTGTGTTTCAGGTACCTCTTTTGTAGAGTCTAAAGAAATAATCATTCTCTTGCAGCATGCAGCAGAGCTGGAACAAAAGCAGAATGAAAGCGAGAACAGAAAGTTGTTGGGCGAAATTGTAAAATACAGCAACGTCATCCAGGTAAACCTATTGAAATCCATTTGCCTTCTCAGTGTTGGAAAGGAAACAGTTGTTTCATTTCAAGGTTACAGTGAAAATGAAACTAACTACCTGCTGTAATCTGGATTGTCAAGGGTCAGGTAAACAGAACTTGGTAAAGTTTACAATATTGTGCTTTTCTGTCTGTTTCAAAGCCTACCAGAAGTGCTGCATATTCCTGTTTAAGTAATATGTCATAATAAAAATTCTATGTGTATTTCTTGGTGCTGCAGTTTAGAATCTGAACATAAATATGTCTTTTATTTTCAAGACTTATTTCAAAACCATGCTATAGAAGTACTGTGCAGCTCCTTTTAAATCACTGAAGTAATCTGTATTTCATGACATATAAATAAGACAGGAGCTAAATTCTTAAGTGCAGTACAACTTTTCTGTAATGGATGTAATTCCTGAAGGGAACACTTCAATGGACCCTTGCCCTGCTGTAAAATTGATCCCTGACACATTTCTCTCAATCTGAGATAGAGCATCTGTTTTCCTAAACAGTAGCATACTTTGATAACTGCCTTCTAGTTTCATTTTGTATTTCTATTTATTATAGAAAATCTCTGCAGGGTGAAAGCCTGCACTTCCTCTTTTGACTGGAGGGAGAAAAAGCAACTGAAAGCTGGGCTAATTTTTTTGAAATTGTTCTTTGTCCCCAGCTACTACACATAAAAAGCAACAAGTACCTCACAGTCAACAAGAGATTGCCAGCTCTGCTAGAGAAGAACGCTATGCGGGTGTCCCTGGATGCTGCAGGGAATGAGGGCTCCTGGTTTTATATCCAGCCATTCTGGAAACTGAGGAGTGAAGGGGACAATGTAAGTGGAACTACTGAATGTGTTAAGAAGGAGGAGGCAGAAGATTTCCAGGACACATAATTTCTTTGCTGCAGGCCTATTTCACAATGGATTAAGTTCAGGAAAGAAGAAATTAGAAGAGTGATTGGGACTATTACCTTTCAAATGTAACTGGAAAGTGTTACTAAATTGTATGGTCTGGAATCTGATGTGTCGCCACATTCAACTGAGCCTCTCTGTTGGGGCATCTTTGCTAAGTCTACCTGTTGTGTGCAGATTTACAAAGCTGACAAGAAATCATAGTTTGTGCTAGAGTCTATTTTTTAAAAAGGTTTTAGTTTTTTTTAATTGTGTGGGCAACATTTTTTTTTCAAGAGGTCAGTAGAGAATGTCTCTAGGAAATACATCAAGTTTCTTTAAATCTGTATTCCCTCCTGATGTGAAAATGGTATCTATGATTGGAGCTGAGTTGGATAGTCTGGAAAGTTTTTTCTGGGTAGGTTTCAGCAGGAGTCTTGGATATTGATGAGAGGAAGAATGCACAGGAGAGCTCTTTGCTGCAGATCTGAGAGCTGTGCTGTGAGATCACAACTCCCTTCTTCGTTCTGTGGCGTGGTTGAGTGCCCGCTGTGGAGAATTCAGATCTGCCTCTGGGAAGGCCACACGATGATGAACTTGTGTGGTTTTATATTGTAGACCTGGCTTGGAATGTTTGGCTGCTTTCCCCTGTGCATAATCAGTGAAAGCCTTCTCAGGATTGTAGAAGGGAATGCCTCTTCTTTCATGTATTTTCTCTCATTAACTTTGTGGTTACCCAGCTCTTGGGATACTCTCCAGGATGATGAGTGTGGTTGCTTGCAACTCCTTTTGCAATCTGTTGTGGAGAGGAGAAAGATTGCATTCCCAGCTCCTGGTCAAATATCCCTAAAGTCACAGTCTTTCCCTGCTCCACGTAGTGATCAAAAGGCTATGTGAAAATCTTCCTTTTTCCCAAAGCCTGTTGCAGAGAAATACAGCAAATATAGCCCTCAGGGGGGCCTCTGCATGGCTTTTCAGCTGGGGTAAACAAATGTGGCTCAAACATTAGCCTGGTATTTATTTTCCTTCTTTGGAGAGAAAAAAGGGTGACTTATGGTTTTGGCTTAATTTCTTAGAATAACATCAGTTCAGCATCTTTTAATTTCTCATGCCTGGAAAATACATATGTGTCATGCTCTCCAGAGGGAGTACCTGGGATTCCTGCCTGTCACCTGCAAGGCCACTGTGAGCCCTTACAGCTGAGAGCAGCAGAATGATCCTAGGCCTTCAAAATCATCCTCAGTGCTAGAGAGATTTTGATTCCATTTTCCACTGTTGTGCGCACATAAGGGTTTGGAAGCAGATTTGCTGATCTAAAAAGATTGCAGATCGTTGCAGTGATGGCTGTAACATCTCATTCCGCAGACCCCTTTCCTAGTCCATTCCCTGTGGGGATTTATCTGACAGTCTCTGAGCCATGAGGGCCCTGTGGCAAACTGGCCTAGGCTTATTCCTAACTCAGTGGATTAAGTTCCTTTGGAATGGCCTGCTGCTCATTTTCTGTTACCAGGTTCCCTTTCAGAGCTGGGAACTTGCCATTGTAATTTATCAGAGCTGGCAACTTGCCATTGTAATTTACAGAGGGAATTTACAAAGGGAAGTTGTTTCTTGTTTTTACTAGGCCAAAATGGATTTGACAATTTTCTTTGCAAATTTCCAGCGATAAACATTAGTCCTCTGGTAGCTTTCTCATAAGTGCTTTTGTACATTTCTACCTCTTTGACAGATACACATACCAGGCAACTGTTTCACAGAGGACAGGAGTAGCAAGTGATGGGGGAAATCCTCATTTGCCTCTCACAGATTGAGAGGCACTCCAGCCTTGTACCCGCTCCTTCCCTTTCAGTTACTCCTAGACATGGAAACCTTTCAATTCATGGAGCTGGCTTGGTATATCAGGTCCTTACTCTGTTGAGAAACTTCGTTGTTGTCTTTTTTAAACTATATTTCTGTGCTATAATGAGGAAATTCCCTAAGAAAACATGTTTTATAAAGTCTTTTAAACAATAGAAGTGAGTATTGAATTATTGCTTGGATGGCTGCTACTGTGTCAGGTAATGCAGACAAGGTAGAGCTAAATATGCCATATGTCCTAAAAGGAAAGGAATCTGGGAATCTGATACAGGAAGTCATATGTGTGACTCTTCTGGTAAGTGATCACAGTTTTTTAGCCTTGTGAAATATTTTAGAACTTAGTTTTCTGAAAGAAAGGTTAGCTTAGCTTCATTAGCAACTCATTAATTTTGCAAATCAATGGAAGTAATGAAATAATATGACTGAAAATTTACAGTAATTGGCATAACTGCAATATTTTCTGCAGACTTTTATTAAGTCTTTGTTATTTTGAAGCTGCTCTTCAATGGAAGATAGGACTGATTAAGGCTAGAGCTGGTTCCAGATGGGCTGAACATCAAAATATGCCCAGATAGCAGGATTGGTGCTCTGTGGATTGCATTGCAGTTATCTGCCATGTTAGTGGGTTTTTTTCCTTTTTAAATAAGATGCTTAATGATCTGCTCTCTTTCTAATTAAGTTGTGATAGTCCTGGTGTACATGCAACAATTTTGAAGTCCTGATTCCACTTTGCAGGATGCAAACCTGGTGGTATTTTGGTTAATGAGTTGTCTGGTCATAACTTCTTAAAACAGGCTGTAAGTAATGTCTGTGTGAAGCATGGCATGCAGGAATGTATTGCATAAGAAATATGTCTTACAGGCATCTTGTCATTATTTTGGTTCTGTTAGTGAACTTGTTCCCCTGACTTGGATCAAGTAGGATTTCTGTGTGTGATCTGAGCATGGTGATGCTGTCTTATGCTACTGTTTATTTTGGCTGTGTTGGTAAAGAACAGGCAAACCTTCCTTTTCACCTCTGCGATGAGTAGGCCAAATTCACCTGCATTGAAGTTGCACAAGGCTGAACTGGGCTCAGCTTTTTCATAGGAAATGTGCTGATCAATGGAGAAAGTGTTTTTGTTTATTTGTGTTCCAAAAGAAAGCATGGCTTGTGCAGCATTTCATATAGTAAAAAAATCACGTATAGCCACTTGTCTTCGTGTCTTTGTGTGCTTAAAATTGCTGTGAACAATGTAAGCAAATCAGGAACCAGTGCCAGCCAATTTATGTGGATTGATATTTTTTTATTATTTATTTTTTACCCCTTCAAGGCATGAATTGAATTCTCCATATGCATGTCTCGAGCAGTTTTTAGGTTAAAAAAATTTTGTGTATTGTTTTGTATATTGCAAAGAATTGCAAGGGCATAGGAATTTGCTTGCAGGGAGCAAGCCAGGAATTCCTCTTGTAGAGAGAAGGTCTCTCAGCTGTTGTACCTGCTGCCTGTGCTGAGCTCAAACACCATTTAGGGAGCAACAGCAGAGGGGATGGAGTGTGTTCACCTCTCTTTGAATTTCCAGTGATTTCTGTTCCTTTCTAGATTGCAGTCAAGCAGTCTGAATCACAGAACTCCTGAGCCTGTCAGGACATTTGCCAGCAGATGGTCCACAGAGCTGGGGGCTCGTGATTACTTTCTAAGCTTTCTCTGGCATAAAGAGAACTTAATGTAACTTTCAGATGAACTGAGCTGCTCCTGGAATTTGTAGATTCATATCTATTTCATGGTCTGGAGTTTCTGCTGAACCAGAGGACATGCTTATTGGGAATGTGAGGATTCATTAGTGGGAAATCTTGAACCCAAGTGATTGTAGGTGAACAGAGCTGCTGTGTGAATTGTCTGCAGATAAATTCACTGAGTGCCATTCTCAAAGCATGCATTTGAGTAATTTTCTAAGTATGCTACATTACTTCATTTTATTGGATAACTACATAGGTCTAAATGACATTTTATTTCTGACTTTCAGGTTGTGGTGGGAGATAAAGTTGTTCTCATGCCAGTCAATGCAGGACAGCCTCTGCATGCCAGCAACATTGAGCTTCTAGATAACCCTGGCTGCAAAGAGGTGAGTTCAGGGGGGCAGGAGGGGTAACTGCTGATCTGTGTTATAGAAAGGCTGAGAGAATTGGGATTGTTCAGCTTGGAGAAGAGAAGGTTTTGGGGTGATCTCATTGTGGCCTTGCAGTGCCTGAAGGGAGCCCACAGAAAAGATGGAGAGAGACTCTTTTTAAGGGCCTGGAGTGACAGGACAAGGGGGAATGGCTTCACACTGACAGAGAGCAGGTTTAGATTGGATATGAGGAAGAAATTGTTTCATTTGAGGGTGCTGAGACCCTGGCACAGGTTGCCCAGAGAAGTTGTGGCTGCCCCATCCCTGGCAGTGTCCAAGGCCAGGCTGGATGGGGCTCTGAGCAAGCTGGGATAGTGGAAGGTGTCCCTGCCCATGGCAGAGGGTGGCACTGGGTAATCTTTAACATCCCTTCCAGCCCAGGCCGTTCTGTGATTCTGTGATATGTTGGTCTTTACTGGTAACCAGAACCCACCATGAGCTCAAAGCCAGCATTAAACACTGGTTCCAGCTTAGCCTCAAAAACCCAACATGAAATATTCTCAGTGCAGTGATGCCTGGCACTGAAAACTCTGTGAGGTTTGCTTGAGTATCTCAAACTCTGACTGGTGTGAGAGTAAGTCCTCGTTCAGCATCCCTTTAGGGTGTTCTTGGTGAGCTGTCAGCAAAGAGAGCAGCATTTTGCCCACTCAGCCTTCTTCAATATCACCATCATTAACACTTGAGAGCTTCAGGACCCGTGTTAGAAACTGTACAGATATGTAGCTAAGCCATGTCCCCTGCCATCCTAGATGTGGTGTGGTTCTTCAGAAGAATGGAATGTCTCAAAAAGATAGTAACATCCCCTAATACTATAATTGGGTTTTTTTGTTGTTTTGTTGGTTTTGTTTTCTAAAGGTAAATGCTGTCAACTGTAACACAAGCTGGAAAATAACTTTGTTCATGAAATTCAGTAGTTACCGAGATGATGTACTGAAAGGAGTAAGTATGAATTTTAAATTGTTTTTTGAATACAAAAAGTCTTACTATATTTGACTGTGGAGAAATATTACCTGGTGAATAAAAGAAGAAAGAAGGACTTTATGGAGATGTTCAAAGTGGTATTACAGGCTTATAGATGACAATAGCTGTAATAAGACAATGTAGCTTTACATGCTGAGGTATTGCACAGTTTCATGCCTGTAGATTAATCTCTGAGATAATTTACATTTTCATAAGTTTAATTTGTCCTCACATGTACCTTAATAAATCATTATCAACTGGCTATTTTTCAGTAGGTGTCAAGGTACCAGCACTTCTTGAGGAAGAATTTGAAAGGGAAAATGGTATATTTGTGTAGACCCATTTAGGGATAGTGTTTCAAGTCTTGGGGAGAGGCAGGAGGAAACAAAAATTATTCCAGCCGAAGAAATAGAGAGGGGTGTTGATGTTGATTGCAGAGCAGGAGAGATGAGATAATATAATGTTAGATAAATCTCTTCACTTTCCCTAAATAATAAGAGGGATTATAAATGAAAAAAAAAATCAAGTTAGTAAAGTTAACTAGAATTAAAAATCACCTTTAGGTTAATTGTTGCCTGCTGTTCATTGTGATGCTATGAAACAAGTTCTGCTTTCCCAAAAGGCCATGAGTCTCCTACAGGGATGAATTATCCCATTTGATTTGCAGACTGAATGCTCTTCACTTGGTACCTGCTCCAGCAACAGGAAACTCAGAAGCGTTTTCTTCCCATCAGCTCTGCTGGCATCACTGGAGCTGTTACAAATAGAAAATGAGTCTGGTGGCTTTGCCTACCACTTAACAGTGCTTCTTTTTCATATTTCTTTAGGGAGATGTTGTGAGGCTGTTTCATGCAGAGCAAGAGAAGTTTCTGACCTGTGATGAATATGAGAAGAAACAACACATTTTCCTCCGCACTACTTTACGTCAGTCAGCCACGTCTGCAACAAGTTCTAAAGCACTGTGGGAAATAGAGGTATTTTTTTCTTCTTTTTATAAATATTTTAGGACCTGAAGGCAAGGGTTCAGTAAAAAAACTTCACCACAACATGAGTCATTCATAGGCTCCTGATATCATCACACACCTCCCTGTGACTATTATTATTTCATGAAGTGGTTTGTGTAGGATGAACCCTGGAGAGCTGCTTTATTGCTCTGTGTGTGTGGAGAGAGGAGGCTTTCTTACTAAATTTGCCTGCACTAAAATGAGGAAGAGTTGAATTTCAAATTCAGACTTGACGTAAATGGGGTGATTTTATCAAAGCCAATCAAAGGACACTGATCTATCCTGACTTTTGCATGTTTACGTTTCACTTCATGTGCAGTATAGAAAATGGAAATCCATGGCTTACAGGAAATCTCCCAAACATCATACAACACAGCAACGTTTGTTTAAAGTTAACCTGAATAAAGGTGGTGTCATGAATGGGGGGTGATTTTGAGAAGAGAACTAGCAAACATATTTTTGTTTGACTGAGAAACATTGGAAATTGGTAGGTCTCAAATCCTTGCTATTACAATAATGTAACTCCTATACCCAAAAGTTCTTGTGTGATGAACAAACTTTGTGCATTTAGAACAGAGTCTTCAGAAAAATGGTTGATTTTTGTCTGGGTAGGGATTGTCTGGAGTAGAGTGTATTGCACTTGTAGTTGTTGGAGATTCCTCCTTAAGAGACAGACACTGCTACATTTGAAGAAAGCAAATGACCTACAACTCAGTCAAGGGATAAAAGAAATAACCTGGGGTATTTCAGATGATATGAGGATATATCACTTGAATAAAAAATTTTCAGAAGCCCCTAGTGTTGTCAAAAATAGAGCTGGTGTAATTGGTAAAATAATGTAAGATGGTTTGAATTTTAAGTAGTGCCTAGTGGTGTAGAACAGCTCTCCTTACTTTCTTGAGCTGCAGATTCACACCATGTCACTAAAAAGCAAAATTTGGCTCATCATGTTTGCAGGGAATAGATTAATGAAGGCATGGAAAATAATAGGAGTATTTCCTGGCACTTGGCAAAAAGTAAATGTAAGTAGTTGTTATCTATGGTGAGCTTTGTGTAAGCACAGAATTCCTCTCTTTGGCAGGCTGTAATGGTGTAGTTTGCATATTTTTATTTGGAGTGAGGTGCAGGAAATGTCAGTGATCTGAAGTATGATCTTGAAGAACATGATTAAAATCTAAATTCTTCTTTTAGGTTGTCCACCATGACCCTTGCCGGGGAGGGGCAGGACAGTGGAATAGCTTGTTTAGATTTAAGCATTTGGCAACTGGAAACTACTTGGCTGCAGAGGTAAGAATGCCAGCTGAACAAGTGTTTGTGTGCTGCCTAACCAAGTCCTGCTGGTTCAGAACTGCTGTGATGTGTGGGTCTGCAGGGTCGATCTCCAAAAAGATCCCACACTGGGCCCCTGCTGGGTCATACTGCACCCAGGGAATTCAGGGCAAACACCACTGTTAAATATCCACCGCGTTTACACTGAAAACCCTTTGGGTTCATTTATCTCTCTGCTTCTGTTTGCCCTTGATTTTTGGAGTGGTGTTGTGACTGTGTGTTGGTGTCATGTGAGTTCATTGTGATTATATAGTCTGCAGGGTTCTGCTATTGCACTCTTGCCTTTTGTCTAAAATTTGAATAAAAAAAGAGCTGAGGAAGTCTTTGCCCCTTTTGATGGAACAGAAGGTCCCAGAGGAGAAGGAAGATCTTGCAGCTTGTCTGGTTACTGGTTTGTCTGGTACTTTGTGTTAAGGCAAAAGAGTATTGTGACTCCCCAAAAGAGCAGCTTATTATCTTTCAAGACTCCTTAAAAATAAAATATGGCTCTTGACGAGCTGCATACAGCAGATAATACCAAGTGTATGAAATGGTACAGCCTTGGATGTTTTAATGGTTGCAAGAAGCTGTCAACTTCTTGAGTCACATCTAATCCATGTTAACACAGGTCTGTGTCCAAGTTTTATCAATGGAGTCAAAAGTAGGGTTTTTTTCCACTGATTTAGTTAGAATTGCTTCTTTTGACTTATGCTTTGAAGTATGAGTGCAAAAATTTACTGCAAGAAGAAAGTTATAAATCACTGTATGTGAGGCAACCCCTGAAAAGAGATTTGCTCTGACTGGGTTGAGTTAGATTTACAGCAGTGTGACTTCTGTATCCAGACAACTCCTTAGTATTCCCAGGGTGCTGCTTTCATTTTCCAGCTCCTGTCACAGCCTGCATTGAATTCAGAGGAAGAACAAACAGGAGCTATCAAACCTTCATTTATTTCTAGTTATGTCAAGGCCACTATCAAAACATAAACAGTGGACTGCTAATGATAGCTAATTTTCAAGAGGCAACCACTACTCCCACCTAAGAGTGGGAGTATTTTCCTTTCTGCTCCCAGTAAGAAGATTTTACTAGCTAAGCTGATGGAGAGTCAGGAAAGGGATTGAACACACTGATGGGCTTCCTTCTCCCACCGTTGATCTGTGTGGGGGATTTCTAGGTGAAAAATCTTCAGGTGAAGATGTGTCATGCTGCACTGAATGTCAAACCTGAGCTTAGGTCCTCTCTACCTCTGGAAAGGAAATCCCCATCAGGCAGACTTGTAATATGGAGAATATAATTGGCAACAGTGGAGTGAGAGCTGGAAGAGCTTTTGGGTTGAACAGAGGTGATATGCTGGGACTGGAGAGCTGCATTACTGACTGGAGAGCTGCATTAGTGACACTGTCTATGAGGTGTAAAATACCTGTGGTAGAGATATTAAAGGTACTGCTGTAATAAAACCCTGTGAACTGTATTTTGCACAGTTCATATGTCAGGCACAACACACCAGCCAGCCAGACATGTCAAAGATTTACGAACAGGCAGGCAGACACCTCGTGTGCGTGACCTAACTTTAAATCAATTGGGCAAAGCCTACTGAACACTTATCTGTGCTCTGGCAGCACAGGGAGATTACTCATGGTATGGATTACCAGCAGCGTCACACATTGCCATGACCTGATTTTGTTTAAGCCTCTATGATAAAGATGTCTAGAGTGGAATAATAAGTACAAATACAAGAAGAAAATTCACAAATCTTTTAAGCATTCTGTTGTTGGCTAATGATGCAATTTCTGTTGCAGTTTGAGCTGTTGTAAATCAGGATTCATCACTGTTTATAACTGTCTTTTTTCTTACTTCATCCTCCCTTAAATCAACTTGATGTGTGCCATGGAGGCTTCTGCAGTGGAGTCTTGCATGGCTCAAGTCTCAGACAAGGAGCAGAATTGTCCTTCACCTCGGTGCCTCCCTCTTCTCCTCTTGTACCTTGTGTGAGCGGCCTGTGCCTTCCCTTTTTTCTTGGAGTCTTCCTGTGCCAGATGTAACTGGTCAGTGTGGTTTGGGATTTGGTGGGTCCCACTTCACTACGTTGTGAAGGGATGCCCCTGCAGCTTGTTAAGGCCAGGGGATGATCTGGGGACTAAGAAAATTGAAGATACTTGCCTCAGAGAATTAAGGAATTTAAAGCTGAAGCTGATAAAGGTGTTTCAATACTACAGTAAGTGAATTAATTAAAAAGAAAAAAAAAGTGAGGCAATACAGTTGTTCAGTAAAAAAAAAATAGGTGAGTACTTGTAAATCTAATTGTTATAAACTTGAGAGGATGAAGTCAGGATGTGTAAATCCTAAACTCCATGTTCCTTAGAAGTACAATCAGTTGTCCAACTTTTGTTGCCTTTCAAAGACCTCTGATATCTCTGACTTTTGACAAAGTCTCAAGAAGTAGTATTTCCTTTAATCCTCTTTGCACTTGGCATTATTTAGCCTAATTTTAATTACTGTGCTTTGAAGTTCTTTAAGACCTACTAATACCTTAAACCAGCCTAGATCCTTCTCCCAGACTTTGGGCTGAAGGTGAGCCACCCTGAGAGACCCACTGCTGAAGGAATCACAGTGGGAGACACTCGGTGATTCCACAAATCTGCATTGCCATTTCTCTGCTGCTCTGCGCATCCTGGGTCACTCAGATGTCTGTGTGCTCTCACACAATTTCTTAAGACACAGGAGGAATATGCTGAAGAAAGGATTTGATGTTTGGTGGTAAGATTTGGGACACTGGAAATCTGGGTAGTTGGTAATGATGTCTGACATTAGGGAACCTTAAGCCACAGGCTTAGACGTTCCCAAAAAAGTGGAAGCAAATACTCAGCTGAAAAATTGGAAAGAGAAATTGTCTTCTTTGGAGACAGCAGGAGTTCGGCTGTTAGTATCATAAGGGCTTGTTTGCACCCAAAAGAGCTGAACCAGATCTTCAGCAGGAGATTTAGGCACTAAGCCACCAGCTAAGATCCAGGCTGCTGAGTTTCATTCTCAGAACAGAGTTTTATTCTCATCTTCACAGAATCAGCAGTCTTTTAGAAAAAGTTCTGCAGAAGATCCTTTTTATAGCCCTGGTTACAGCAAAATGACCTAAGTTATTTCCAAGCTTTACATTTATAAAGAGATGCTGCAAGGTTAGGTGAAAATTGGATGTTTCAAAGTAACAAAGATTTTCCCAAAAGCCTTTACAGTGCATGTAGCACATGTAGAAGGCACCCAAAGCTATCTGAGTGTGTGTGGGAGTGAGCTGCAGCTTGCTTGAACAGCCTTGCAGATGCTGCAGTTTGGGACCACACAGCTGTGCCTTTCTCATGAACATACATAACCTTTTCAATATTCTAAATTGCCAAGATAAAAGTCTCTTTGAACTGAA